>NC_047119.1:66979693-67320000 GCF_902500255.1 Thalassophryne amazonica
AGAGTTTCAGTCAGGTTTTAGAATTCATCATAGTACAGAAACAGCATTAGTGAAGGTTACAAATGATCTTCTTATGGCCTCGGACAGTGGACTCATCTCTGTGCTTGTTCTGTTAGATCTCAGTGCTGCTTTTGATACTGTTGACCATAAAATTTTATTACAGAGATTAGAGCATGCCATAGGTATTAAAGGCACTGCGCTGCGGTGGTTTGAATCATATTTGTCTAATAGATTACAATTTGTTCATGTAAATGGGGAATCTTCTTCACAGACTAAAGTTAATTATGGAGTTCCACAAGGTTCTGTGCTAGGACCAATTTTATTCACTTTATACATGCTTCCCTTAGGCAGTATTATTAGACGGTATTGCTTAAATTTTCATTGTTACGCAGATGATACCCAGCTTTATCTATCCATGAAGCCAGAGGACACACACCAATTAGCTAAACTGCAGGATTGTCTTACAGACATAAAGACATGGATGACCTCTAATTTCCTGCTTTTAAACTCAGATAAAACTGAAGTTATTGTACTTGGCCCCACAAATCTTAGAAACATGGTGTCTAACCAGATCCTTACTCTGGATGGCATTACCCTGACCTCTAGTAATACTGTGAGAAATCTTGGAGTCATTTTTGATCAGGATATGTCATTCAAAGTGCATATTAAACAAATATGTAGGACTGCTTTTTTGCATTTACGCAATATCTCTAAAATCAGAAAGGTCTTGTCTCAGAGTGATGCTGAAAAACTAATTCATGCATTTATTTCCTCTAGGCTGGACTATTGTAATTCATTATTATCAGGTTGTCCTAAAAGTTCCCTAAAAAGCCTTCAGTTAATTCAAAATGCTGCAGCTAGAGTACTGACGGGGACTAGAAGGAGAGAGCATATCTCACCCATATTGGCCTCTCTTCATTGGCTTCCTGTTAATTCTAGAATAGAATTTAAAATTCTTCTTCTTACTTATAAGGTTTTGAATAATCAGGTCCCATCTTATCTTAGGGACCTCGTAGTACCATATTACCCCAATAGAGCGCTTCGCTCTCAGACTGCAGGCTTACTTGTAGTTCCTAGGGTTTGTAAGAGTAGAATGGGAGGCAGAGCCTTCAGCTTTCAGGCTCCTCTCCTGTGGAACCAGCTCCCAATTCAGATCAGGGAGACAGACACCCTCTCTACTTTTAAGATTAGGCTTAAAACTTTCCTTTTTGCTAAAGCTTATAGTTAGGGCTGGATCAGGTGACCCTGAACCATCCCTTAGTTATGCTGCTATAGACGTAGACTGCTGGGGGGTTCCCATGATGCACTGTTTCTTTTTCTTTTTGCTCTGTATGCACCACTCTGCATTTAATCATTAGTGATCGATCTCTGCTCCCCTCCACAGCATGTCTTTTTCCTGGTTCTCTCCCTCAGCCCCAACCAGTCCCAGCAGAAGACTGCCCCTCCCTGAGCCTGGTTCTGCTGGAGGTTTCTTCCTGTTAAAAGGGAGTTTTTCCTTCCCACTGTAGCCAAGTGCTTGCTCACAGGGGGTCGTTTTGACCGTTGGGGTTTTACATAATTATTGTATGGCCTTGCCTTACAATATAAAGCGCCTTGGGGCAACTGTTTGTTGTGATTTGGCGCTATATAAAAAAATTGATTGATTGATTGATTGATTGATTGAAAATGTATAGAAAAAAATCTTGACAGAGTTAAGGAATTCAAGTACCTTGGACTGTGGTTTGATTAAAAATGCATTTGGAGGACACATGTTGAAGGTTGAGACAAAATGTAAGAAAGTGCTGAACCTCATGAGGTCTGTATCGAGTTATAACTGGGGTGCAGATAAGCAGTTTCTTCTTGGTATCTACAAAGCACTAATTTGTTCAAGTACTGACTATGGGTGCATAGTGTAGGGAGCAGCTGCCAGTAGTGTTTTAGCTAAAATTGACAGAATTCACTATCGAGCTCTCAAGATCAGTATTGGAGCATTGCAAACGACTCCCGTAAATGCTCTGTTGGTGGAAGCAAGAGAATTGCCTCTGAGTCTCAGACGAATTATATATATATACGAGGGCTGTCAATAAAGTAACGGTCCTTTTTATTTTTTTCAAAAACTATATGGATTTCATTCATATGTTTTTACGTCAGACATGCTTGAACATATTCCACTGTTAAAGGAGATTTTTTTAATGAAAGACGTGCGGACGGGTCCGCGCGTCGGGACGCAGCCGCCGCGACGCTCCGCCACAGGAAAAACACCTCTGTTGAAAGCCTTAAGGACAAGTTGGAACATGTCCTGCCTGTTAAACAATTTCTCATATACTCACTCCACTGAAAACCATCAAAAGCCACCTGGATTTTACAAATGGTTATCAACATGGAGGTGTTTTTCCTGTGCCGCCGCACCGCGTCGGCTGCGTCCCGACGCGCGGATCCGTCCGCACGTCTTTCATTAAAAAAATCTCCTTTAACAGTGGAATATCCGGATAAAATGCTGAAACCGACTTCTTCTGAAACTTCTCTGTTCTCTCACGACGTCCTGGATCAATAGAGCCTGAAATGTGGAGGTTTTCAGCTTGAACAGGCTGACGACGGCGGCTGAGAGCGCTGAGCGACGTCTCGCACCGTGGGAAGTCCTTAAAGCGACAGAATCACCTCAAAATCTCTCATCAGCCGTTAAAATTTTCACTGAAAACCAGCTTAATTTTTCGAACCGTGTCCACTTCGATGTGTCTCACAGGTTTAGAAAAAATTTTGATCAAACAACGCGCCAGTCTCTCAGCAACTTCTCAGACAAAGGAATTCCGACGAGGGGCTGGACGACTCCTCCCACAAGGAGTGCTCACAGGCGAATGACGTCACCGACAGGCGTGGAAAAACTCACGCATGCGCACGAGGGTTCAAGCATGTCTGATGTAAAAACATATGAATGAAATCCATATAGTTTTTGAAAAAAATAAAAAGGACCGTTACTTTATTGACAGACCTCGTATATATATATAATATGAACAATTGTACGTTCATTAATATGCATTGTCCCTGTCAAATAAACCAATAATGAAATGAAATTGTCGGGTTATTTGTGTTTTCTCTGTCTGTGCATGTGCGCATTGTGTTTGGCTCGAAAGCTTTCCGCATTTAGTCAAAGAAAGCTTTGACTCCCTGAACGACTGCCGCGGGAGGCACTGCTCTGTGCCTTTTCTTTCTTAAATGCTTCAGAAAGCAGCGATTGCTGGGAATATAAGCAGACTAAATGTAGAGGGTTTGGGTGGGCTATTGGAGATAAAGCCTATCAGTTTGGATTAGATGGTCTGGAAGTTGGTCCTGCATTGGTTTGGGGAGATGTTCCCCCTTGGATTCTACCTCAGCCATAAAAATCTGAAGTATGTCTTGCCATTGTACTCATTTACCTTGCTGCTTTTTCCATTGTAATATTATTGCTAGTCTTTTAATGACAACAAAATATATATGATTTTTACTAACATTTTATTATAAGCAGATATAAAGCCATTCAGAATGTATGACTTTTGACCCTCAGTCAGGGTAAAAAGTACCTCCTCCATCCCCTCCAACCACACTGTTAAAATTTAATTGCTGCCTGTGACCACCATGTACATGTCATATTAAACAACAGCTGCATATGTAGCGGTTGCACTCTGCGTTGTGTTGTTATGAGTCCGCCCATTCGGTCCCCTCGGGACGCAAACTCACGATCTCCGGCATGGGAGTCGAACTCGCTAACCAGAAGGCTAAAACCCAGGGCTCTGGCCTTGTGACCAGAGCATCCTTTTGAGCTGTTGGGAGTGAAGTTTACTAACTACATCTGCACAGCGACACCTATATATATATATATATATATATATATATAATTTTTGTTTCAGTATTTGTATGTATGTGAACGCAGCTTAATGAAAAGAACTTATGGCGTTCAGTTATGTCTCAGTATATCGATATTAAATTGCGACATAACGACTTTAAAATAGACATTTATTTTACATAATTACATTAAGGCGTTGATTTGGTGTAATCAAATCAAATAAAATCAATTTTATTTATATAGCGCCAAATCACAACAAACAGTTGCCCCAAGGCGCTTTATAGTGTAAGGCAAAAGCCATACAATAATTACAGAAAAACCCCATCGGTCAAAACGACCTCCTATGAGCAAGCACTTGGCGACAGTGGGAAGGAAAACTCCCTTTTAACAGGAAGAAACCTCCAGCAGAACCAGGCTCAGGGAGGGGCAGCCTTCTGCTGGGACTGTTTCGGGCTGAGGGGAGAGAATCAGGAAAAAGACATACTGTGGAGAGGAGCAGAGATCAATCACTAATGATTAAAAGCAGACTGGTGCATACAGAGCAAAAAGAGGTGAATAAAAAGAAACACTGGGTGCATCATGGGAACCCCCCAGCAGTCTAAGTCTATAGCAGCATAACTAAAGGATGGTTCAGGGTCACCTGATCCAACCCTAACTATAAGCATTTTCAAAAAGTCTCCCTAATCCGAATTGGGAGCTTTTCCACAGGAGAAGAGCCTGAAAGCTGAAGGCTCTGTGTTATATGGCTGGGGGGGCCTGGCTGCCTTTTTGTTTCTGTCCTTTGCTTCTCCTTCCAGGTGGTTTGCATTTGGAACTGAGTGGCTGTGTTGCTGAGTTTATCAGGACCTCACCCTGATCACCTGCGGCTCATCAGGACTCACAGCTGTGGTGCATCTGCATGGATTGGAACATGGTGGCATTTAAGACTGGAGTGCACAGTGTGTATTTGCCAGAGACTCGACCTTGTGACCAGACGGGTGAGATCGTCGTCTCGGAAGCCATCTCATCATCAGTGGATGCAGAGAACGTCCGGGTTTGATGCACGGTCTGTGAAAGAGGAGGGGGTGAGGTCTCACGCTCGTCAGCACACTTCCTGAGGTACATTAGATTTTGTGACTAACATTTATACAGTCAGTAAATGTGGTGTCCCTCACACCTTTTTATATTGAGCTGTATGTTAGTCATGTATCGACTTCCACTGCAGTGGAGTTTTGTGAACTGGATGTTCCATGCCTGCAGGTTGGGAAGTTGATTAGTAATCAAGCCAGGAAGTGTTTGCTGTTTATGTACACCTTTAAGTGTTCTCTCTGTGTGTAGAGTGTGGACTCACATAATGGTTCCTTCTTTCACAGACTCGGTTTGTTGCGGCCACCTGGGGGGTGTCGGCGGGGTCCTTGAGTCCGAACAGCTTCTGGCTCCGGACCGTTAGCGCTGCTGGGAGCGCACCACGCCAGACCGCACTTTGTTTTGTATTTTTATGTATCACTGTTATGTATTAAATTCAGTTAGCCTTTGTACCGTGCTCTGCTTATTTCATACTGGGTCCTTCAAACGCTGGTCGGTTCTCCGAGCTGCGTCCGACACATAACACTCTGCCTCCCATTCTACTCTTACAAACCCTAGGAACTACAACCCTGGCAATAATTATGGAAGCACCAGCCTCTGAGGATGTTCATTCAGTTGTTTAATTTTGTAGAAAAAAAGCAGATCACAGACATGGCACAAAACTAAAGTCATTTCAAATGGCAGCTTTCTGGCTTTAAGAAACACTATAAGAAATCAGGAAAAATAATTGTGGCAGTCAGTAACGGTTGTTCACAGTCTGCTGTGTCTAAACTCTGGACCAAATACAAACAACATGGGAAGGTTGTTAAAGGCAAACATACTGGTAGACCAAGGAAGACATCAAAGCGTCAAGACAGAAAACTTAAAGCAATATGTCTCAAAAATCGAAAATGCAAAACAAAACAAATGAGGAACGAATGGGAGGAAACTGGAGTCAACGTCTGTGACCGAACTGTAAGAAACCGCCTAAAGGAAATGGGATTTACATACAGAAAAGCTAAACGAAAGCCATCATTAACACCTAAACAGAAAAAAACAAGGTTACAATGGGCTAAGCAAAAGCAATCGTGGACTGTGGATGACTGGATGAAAGTCATATTCAGTGATGAATCTCGAATCTGCATTGGGCAAGGTGATGATGCTGGAACTTTTGTTTGGTGTCGTTCCAATGAGATTTATAAAGATGACTGCCTGAAGAGAACATGTAAATTTCCACAGTCATTGATGATATGGGGCTGCATGTCAGGTAAAGGCACTGGGGAGATGGCTGTCATTACATCATCAATAAATGCACAAGTTTACATTGATATTTTGGACACTTTTCTTATCCCATCAACTGAAAGGATGTTTGGGGATGATGAAATCATTTTTCAAGATGATAATGCATCTTGCCATAGAGCAAAAACTGTGAAAACATTCCTTGCAAAAAGACACATAGGGTCAATGTCATGGCCTGCAAATAGTCCGGATCTGAATCCAACTGAAAATCTTTGGTGGAAGTTGAAGAAAATGGTCCATGACAACGCTCCAACCTGCAAAGCTGATCTGGCAACAGCAATCAGAGAAAGTTGGAGCCAGATTGATGAAGAGTACTGTTTGTCACTCATTAAGTCCATGCCTCAGAGACTGCAAGCTGTTATAAAAGCCAGAGGTGGTGCAACAAAATACTAGTGATGTGTTGGAGCATTCTTTTGTTTTTCATGATTCCAGAATTTTTTTCCTCAGAATTGAGTGATTCCATATTTTTTCCCCTCTGCTTGGTCTAAAAAAGTAACCATTACTGACTGCCACAATTTTTTTTTTTCCTGATTTCTTATAGTGTTTCTTAAAGCTAGAAAGTTGCCATTTGAAATGACTTTAGTTTTGTGTCATGTCTGTGATCTGCTTTTTTTCTACAAAATTAAACAACTGAATGAACATCCTCCGAGGCCGGTGATTCCATAATTTTTGCCAGGGGTTGTACAAGGTTGTACTGACTGATCAGTAATGATTAGTAATACATGCTTTACTAATGACCTGTTTTATTTTCCTTCCAATGAGATGATTAATATGTTGTGACTGAAAAAAATTGGGCTACAACTGCAAATCGGGCTGAAATGGGGGATATCGGTTTGAATATCTGTCCAGTCCAGACACTTATTTGGCAGAAAAAAATTCCATTATTTTTGGTCAGAATGGCTTTAATTTGGTAAAAGAAGCTGATTAATATATGTTTTGACTGAAAAAAATGGGTTACACCTGCAGACAACTGTTTAGACAACTATTTTCAGGTAAAACCTATAAGAGTCATATCACTGGACTAAATTAATGTCATTATAACCAAAAAACAAAGGAATTTCTTTTTCATCATAATAAGTGTCGAGACTGGACAGATATTCAGACATATATTTGCAACTTCAGCCCCATTTCCTGTTGTAACCCAATTTTTTTTAAAAATCAAAACCTATATTAATCATCCCCTTGGATGAAGCAATGCCATTCTGACAAAATAAATTAATAATTTTTCAGCCGATTAAGTGTCTGGACTGGACAGATATTTGCAATTTCTGTCAGACTTCCTGTGGATCCACTGGATGTCATTCATCAAAAAAAACAAAACAAAAAAAAAAACAAGCCTAATATGTGCCTGAATCAGTTACTAGTAACCTGTCACCAACTTCACTCTGGTGAATATGTTCATCGAAAATAAAATATGCATTGACACTAACAACTGAGTGAAATATGACATGACAGCAACGTTCAAGTAAATCAGCCTCTGACCTCTTCTGACGAGTGTGTTTGCAGAAAGCAAAAACGCGTCAATTTCTGTCAGATTTATATGTAAAATATCAGTACTCTGACTCTTCGTCAGTCAACAAGGATGTAGTGTTCGGGTGTAAATAGTTTCAGTGGGTTGTTTGCTGCTTTTTAAGTATTTAAGACAGAAAAAGCACAGAGCAGTGCCTCCCGCGGCAGTCGTTCGGGGAGAGTTGAAGCTTTCTTTGACTAAATGCGGAAAGCTTCCGAGACCAACACAACGTGCACATGTACAGACACCGCTCCGCTGTCACTTCCGTTTGTTTATTGTACATACATGTTGGTCCAGGTGGGAATTTCATCCATTTATTGTCGGAGAGAAAACACAAGTAACCCGACAAATCAGACTGCAGCGAGAAGCGGCGGGATGGATTGAGTCTCCACGGTTCTCATGGAGGCTTCAAGTACAGCCTCCTGCTCCGGAATCTCCAACAGTCCGTCAAACTCTCCTTGTGCTTTGCAACGTTCAGAGACGACAAATGGCAGAAGAAGCTCCAGCTGCCGCCGCTCCGGCTAAGGTTCCCAAGAAGAAGCCTGCCAAAGCCAAGAAGGTGGGCCCCAGCGTTAGCGACCTCATCGTTCAAACTGTGACGGCGTCCAAGGAGCGGAAAGGTGTGTCTTTAGCTGCCCTCAAAAACGCTCTGGCTGCCGGCGGCTACGACGTCAAGAAGAACAATGCTCGTGTCAAGGTGGCCGTCAAGAGTCTGGTGACTAAAGGCAAGCTTGTCCAGACCAAGGGCTCCGGGGCGTCCGGCTCATTCAAGTTGGGCAAAGACACCAAGTCTAAACCGGCTGCCAAGAAAAGTGCTCCCAAAGCTAAGAAGGCCGCCGCCAAGAAACCAGCAGCGGCCAAGAAACCCAAGAAAGTTGCAGCAACAAAAAAGCCTGCGGCCGCTAAGAAGTCCCCGAAGAAGGTGAAGAAGCCTGCAGCGGCAAAGAAAGCAGCTAAGAGTCCCAAGAAGACACCCAAGAGTCAGAAGAAGGCCACGAAAAAGCCCGCTGCAGCCAAGAAAGCTCCAGCAAAGAAGGCCGTCAAACCCAAAACTAAGAAGGCAGCGCCCAAGAAAAAGTGAGCTGTCAATCATGTCCTACAAAAGGCTCTTTTAAGAGCCACCCACATTACTGTTTGAGGACACCAATCTGTGCGCCATCCACGCCAAGAGGGTCACCATCATGCCCAAAGACATTCAGCTGGCTTGCCGGATCAGAGGAGAGAGGGCTTAAAGTGTGCTGAGATAACCATAACCACACAAAACGGCTCTTTTAAGAGCCACAATGACATGAGAGTGTGTTCCTTTGTCTGTATATATTATATATATATGTTTAATATAAAGAACATGTAAACCAAACACAAAAAGATCGCTGGATGAGCGTCGCAACAACGCTCACCGAGCGTTGTTGCGACGCTCGCCGTTCAGATATAATTTAACGATGTGATTGTTTACTTTTGGAAGTGAGGCTCAACATTGGTTGTTTGAGTTGAAACGATGCGCGGCTTCAGAGGAGGGAAACAGTCGACCACGAGTCCTTGGTAGGTAGCCACGCCCACCGTGTGATTATCCGCAGATGATTGGTAGACCACCCTTCGGACACGTCCTGCATATGGTCCTTCACTCTCTCAGTGGCCCCGCCTGTTGCAGTTCAGCAAGCAACCTGTTTTGTGATTGGTCGGGCACAAAGTGTCCTCCGCCGCTCGGAGGGCATATAAAAAAGGCTCTGTGCCGCTCGGCAAGTACTTTTTCTCTGCGCTTTAACAGCAAAGGATTAGAGCGAAATCATGAGCGGAAGAGGCAAAACAGGCGGTAAAGCCAGAGCCAAGGCGAAGACTCGCTCCTCTCGTGCTGGATTGCAGTTTCCAGTCGGTCGTGTCCACCGTCTGCTGAGGAAGGGCAACTATGCGGAGCGTGTGGGTGCTGGAGCCCCCGTTTATCTGGCGGCTGTGCTCGAGTATCTGACCGCTGAGATCCTCGAGCTGGCCGGCAACGCTGCTCGGGACAATAAGAAGACTCGTATCATTCCCCGTCACCTGCAGCTGGCTGTCCGCAACGACGAGGAGCTCAACAAACTGCTGGGCGGAGTGACCATCGCTCAGGGCGGCGTGCTGCCAAACATTCAGGCTGTTCTGTTGCCCAAAAAAGCCGAGAAGCCCGCAAAGTCCAAGTAAACTTGTTCATTCAGCTGGTACAGGCTGGACCCCAAAAAGGCTCTTTTCAGAGCCACATCACTTGTCCTTAAAGAGCAACATTCTACACTCCCCGTGTGATATGCATTTTTTTTTTCCCAAAACAGTTCACCTGAAAGATCTGATGGAGAGGAAGGTATGCAGTCAAATAATGCAATATATGAAGGGGTGGTGGCCAAGTGGTTAATGCGCTTGGTTTCAGTTTGGAAGGGTCTAGGTTCAAATCCCACCCCTGCCACATTTCTCCATGTAATGTGGAGTTGCATCAGGAAGGGCATCCGGCGTAAAACCTGTGCCAAATCAACATGCAGATCCATCTTGGATTTGCTGTGGTGACCCCGAGTGCAAACAAGGGAGCAGCTGAAGGAACTTACTATGCGCCGCCCAGATTAATTATCAAATCCAATAACGACAAATTAAGAGCATGATTTCCAATTCAAATAATTATCATGCCATTATCTTGAGCAGCATTATTGTAAAAAATGTTGATCATTATTCTAGTCAAAGAAAAACAAGCATTGATGAGCTGTGACCTGCAGGTTGGTTTTAAACCAGGTGTCTCCACTTTTCGATGCACTTTTGTCATGAATGAGGTCATAAGTTATTAGAACTACAAGAAAAGCAATGTTTTTGTGACCATGCATGATGTAACTAAAGCTTTTGATGAAGTAAAGAACAGCAAACTATTTTCAAAATTACAAGACAGAAATATTATGAGTCATTCCATGAGAATGCTTAGAAATGGACTTAAATATTGTTACATTTTTTACCAAATTGTATTATTCGTATCTATATCATTCAGCATTATAGACATATTTGACTATCACAAAAATATTTTCCCATGTCAGGCATTAGTTTGATTATTATTATTATTCAGTCGTCATTTCAAAATGTGGTCTCTGTTGTTCTTCAACCCTGTTATGTACACTATGGAAGCTATGTGAAGATGGTCATTAAATGTATTTTTAAAGAATATATTTTTTTTTTTTGTAATGCCTTTAGATACCGCATACATACGATTGATGGCAAGACAAAGATGTACAACTATTGTATTCCATTTTGCGAAGAAAAATGCGTGAAGTGCCTCCGGGCAGCTTTGGTGTCATTTGGTGTAATATAAACAGTGACTTTAATGTATTGATGGCAATTTTGAAGCCTCATGAACCAATGAGCCACTGCAACACAACTGGCTGAAAATCGACACACTGCTTCGACGCGTTTGATACAGTTTGAAGGGTGACATCTGCTGGATTGCTTTGAGAATTACCTTGAGTGAGTGTCCTGACAGACAGATAGATAGATAAATACTTTATTCATCCCCTGTGAGGGGAAATTCATCTGCCCGAGAGCATACATACACAATTCATCCATACAATAAAACAATCTCATGGCGGCCGGGACATGATCTATGGTTCTATGTATTATTGTGTCTTTTTAATGTAATAAATAGTCCCTACAGATGCACACATAATGGTTATGAAAGCCTTTATTGTACACTATATGTAGATTTGTGTTATCATTCCTCAAACTATATTTGGATAAAATGTGACGGGAAAAGTGAGAAAGACGTGCTTCTGCAACTGTTGCTTATGTTGCTGTAATTTGTAAATTAGAATAGAGGGAATAGGAGACGGTGATTGTGCAACTTTCAACAATTTTTATTCAAAAAAAGAATAATTTAAACAGTGCTGGACTTTAATCGGCTCCTCTTCTGCCTCACCACTTCTCCAGCTTTGGAGAAGACCCGCTCGCGAGGCACTGATGTTGCTGGCATCAACAATTTTTTTTTGCCATTCTCTGTAAACTGGGATAGACTGCGACTCCTGTCACCCAGTATTTGAGCCGGTCTTCTCCTCTGAAGGGAGGCATATGTTGGGTCAAACCTTTGGAGTAAAGCCCTGAAGGCTTTGCTGTCCACTATTTTGAACGGTTGTGCATCTTGCACAACATAGTCCACCAGTGCCTCATCCAAATCAGCTTGTCTGCCTTTAATGGAAATACAGTATGACATGCTGAGCTATTTTTATTTATGAGTAGGTTTTAATCTTAGATAAAGAATAAAATATAGCTTACATGGCCTGATTTCTGCTCCAGGAGCAGCAACCATTGATGTCTCGGGATGTTTGGACCTCAGGTGTCGCAGCATTGAAGATGTATTGTTACTGTACCGCAACTCTTGAGAACAAATCAAGCACTTGACCTTTTTGGGGCTTATTAGATCAAAGTGGCGACCACTTGATCACAAGTGATCAAACTCGCTGTGGCGACCCCGAGTGCAAACAAGGGAGCAGCCGAAGGGACTACTGAAGTGCAATTCTAACCAAATATTTCTGGCTAATAATTTTTGAAATAGTTTGCTGTACTTTACTTTATCAAAAGCTTTAATTACATCAAGTATGGTCACAAAAACATTGGTTTTCTTTTAGTTATAACTTATGACCTCATTCATGACAAAGGTGTCAGTAAGAGAATGGTATGAATGGTTAGAATGAGAATGGTTAGAACTGGACTTCAACATTGTCACATTTTTGACCAAATTGTATTATTTGTTTCTATATCCCGCAGCATTAAGGACATATTTGACTATCAAAAAATAGTTTCCCATCTCAGGCATTAGATTTATTATTTTTTTTTTCGGTCATCATTTCAAAATGTGGTACACTGTGGATGCTATCTGAATATGGTCATTAAATGTATTTTTAAATAAGTTAATATTTTTTTCATTCTTTCGTTTTTTTTTTTTTGTATTGCCTTTAGATACCACATGCGCGCATACACACGATTGATGGCAAGAGAAAGATGTACAACTATTGTATTCCATAACGTGGAGAATAATATGTGAAGCGCCTTCGGGCAGCTTTGGAGTTTTTTGGTGTAAAATAAACAGTTATTTAATGTCACTTTTTTGTTTCATTGAACCACAGTCATCTGCTCTTCAGCAATGCTTCACCATGTAAAGATAAAGATAAACTTTATTGATCTCACAGAGGATAAATTCACGTTACGTAAGCTCTTAAAAAACACACAAGGTGGGTGCAAGTAGAGGAAAATGTTCATCAAACAGTGTGTACAAGGATAAGCGATAATAATACTTGTAACAGTAAAACATAAAAATGAGGTAGAAATAGAATATCTATGTATGTATATATATATCAGGTGTCCCAAAAAATATGCAACATTCTATCAGCAAAGAAAATGGTAAAGGCATATGTCTAGGAAATAAATTTATGGCTGGATAGAAAGCTGAAAGGTTGAAGTTTTTCATACCAATGTCAATATTGGCCCTGCATTTTGTCAGTCAAGTTGCTGCACCTGTTTGACACTCTTGGTCTGGTGCCAAAACTCAATAATTTTTGTTCGCTGTAGTATGATTAATCTTGGCATTTTCCTGACTCTTGCTTGGCATCAACGTAAACTTCAGGGTCTCTGCAAGTAAAAAAGAAACATAAGTGATTAAGTTTGTAGCATTTAAGGGTCAAACCAAGTGTTTTAAATGTTGTATATTTTTTTGAGACACCCTACATATATGTACACACACACATACATATGTGCATATATATATATATATATATATATATATATATATATATATATATATATATATATATATAAGCTTTAGCAAAAAGGAAAGTTTTAAGCCTAATCTTAAAAGTAGAGAGGGTATCTGTCTCCCTGATCTGAATTGGGAGCTGGTTCCACAGGAGAGGAGCCTGAAAGCTGAAGGCTCTGCCTCCCATTCTACTCTTACAAACCCTAGGAACTACTAGTAAGCCTGCAGTCTGAGAGCGAAGCGCTCTATTGGGGTGATATGGTACTATGAGGTCCCTAAGATAAGATGGGACCTGATTATTCAAAACCTTATAAGTAAGAAGAAGAATTTTAAATTCTATTCTAGAATTAACAGGAAGCCAATGAAGAGAGGCCAATATGGGTGAGATATGCTCTCGCCTTCTAGTCCCCGTCAGTACTCTAGCTGCAGCATTTTGAATTAACTGAAGGCTTTTCAGGGAACTTTTAGGACAACCTGATAATAATGAATTACAATAGTCCAGCCTAGAGGAAATAAATGCATGAATTAGTTTTTCAGCATCACTCTGAGACAAGACCTTTCTAATTTTAGAGATATTGCGCAAATGCAAAAAAGCAGTCGTACATATTTGTTTAATATGTGCATTGAATGACATATCCTGATCAAAAATGACTCCAAGATTTCTCACAGTATTACTAGAGGTCAGGGTAATGCCATCCAGAGTAAGGATCTGGTTAGACACCATGTTTCTAAGATTTGTGGGGCCAAGTACAATAACTTCAGTTTTATCTGAGTTTAAAAAGCAGGAAATTAGAGGTCATCCATGTCTTTATCAATCAATCAATCAACTTTTTTCTTATATAGCGCCAAATCACAACAAACAGTTGCCCCAAGGCGCTCTATATTGTAAGGCAAGGCCATACAATAATTATGAAAAACCCCAACGGTCAAAACGACCCCTATGAGCAAGCACTTGGCTACAGTGGGAAGGAAAAACTCCCTTTTAACAGGAAGAAACCTCCAGCAGAACCAGGCTCAGGGAGGGGCAGTCTTCTGCTGAGACTGGTTGGGGCTGAGGGAAAGAACCAGGAAAAAGACATGCTGTGAAGGGGGGCAGAGATCGATCACTAATGATTAAATGCAGAGTGGTGCATACGGAGCAAAAAGAGAAAGAAACAGTGCATCATGGGAACCCCCCCACAGTCTACGTCTAAAGCAGCATAACCAAGGGATGGTCCAGGGTCACCTAATCCAGCCCTAACTATAAGCCTTAGCGAAAAGGAAAGTTTTAAGCCTAATCTTAAAAGTAGAGAGGGTATCTGTCTCCCTGATCTGAATTGGGAGCTGGTTCCACAGGAGAGGAGCCTGAAAGCTGAAGGCTCTGCCTCCCATTCTACTCTTACAAACCCTAGGAACTACAAGTAAGCCTGCAGTCTGAGAGCGAAGCGCTCTAATGGGGTAATATGGTACTACGAGGTCCCTAAGATAAGATGGGACCTGATTATTCAAAACCTTATAAGTAAGAAGAAGAATTTTAAATTCTATTCTAGAATTAACAGGAAGCCAATGAAGAGAGGCCAATATGGGTGAGATATGCTCTCTCCTTCTAGTCCCCGTCAGTACTCTAGCTGCAGCATTCTGAACCAACTGAAGGCTTTTTAGGGAACTTTTAGGACAACCTGATAATAATGAATTACAATAGTCCCGCCTAGAGGAAATAAATGCATGAATTAATTTTTCAGCATCACTCTGAGACAAGACCTTTCTGATTTTAGAGATATTGCGTAAATGCAAAAAGGCAGTCCTACATATTTGTTTAATATGCGCTTTGAATGACATATCCTGATCAAAAATGACTCCAAGATTTCTCACAGTATTACTAGAGATCAGGGAAATGCCATCCAGAGTAACGATCTGGTTAGACACCATGCTTCTAAGATTTGTGGGGCCAAGTACAATAACTTCAGTTTTATCTGAGTTTAAAAGCAGGAAATTAGAGGTCATCCATGTCTTTATGTCTGTAAGACAATCCTGCAGTTTAGCTAATTGGTGTGTATCCTCTGGCTTCATGGATAGATAAAGCTGGGTATCATCTGCGTAACAATGAAAATTTAAGCAATACCGTCTAATAATACTGCCTAAGGGAAGCATGTATAAAGTGAATAAAATTGGTCCTAGCACAGAACCTTGTGGAACTCCATAATTAACTTTAGTGTGTGAAGAAGATTCCCCATTTACATGAACAAACTGTAATCTATTAGACAAATATGATTCAAACCACCGCAGCGCAGTGCCTTTAATACCTATGACATGCTCTAATCTCTGTAATAAAATTTTATGGTCAACAGTATCAAAAGCAGCACTGAGGTCCAACAGAACAAGCACAGAGATGAGTCCACTGTCCGAGGCCATAAGAAGATCATTTGTAACCTTCACTAATGCTGTTTCTGTACTATGATGAATTCTAAAACCTGACTGAAACTCTTCAAATAGACCATTCCTCTGCAGGTGATCAGTTAGCTGTTTTACAACTACTAAAAAAAACTAAAACTAAAACTACTTTACTAAGTAATGGTTTAATTACTGCCACCTTAAAGGCCTGTGGTACATAACCAACTAACAAAGATAGATTGATCATATTTAAGATTGAAACATTAAATAATGGTAGGACTTCCTTGAGCAGCCTGGCAGGAATGGGGTCTAATAAACATGTTGATGGTTTGGATGAAGTAACTAATGAAAATAACTCAGACAGAACAATCGGAGAGAAAGAGTCTAACCAAATACCGGCATCACTGAAAGCAGCCAAAGATAACGATACATCTTTGGGATGGTTATGAGTAATTTTTTCTCTAATAGTCAAAATTTTGTTAGCAAAGAAAGTCATGAAGTCATTACTAGTTAAAGTTAATGGAATACTCAACTCAATAGAGCTCTGACTCTTTGTCAGCCTGGCTACAGTGCTGAAAAGAAACCTGGGGTTGTTCTTATTTTTCTTCAATTAGTGATGAGTAGAAAGATGTCCTAGCTTTACGGAGGGCTTTTTTATAGAGCCACAAACTCTTTTTCCAGGCTAAGTGAAGATCTTCTAAATTAGTGAGACGCCATTTCCTCTCCAACTTACGGGTTATCTGCTTTAAGCTACGAGTTTGTGAGTTATACCACGGAGTCAGACACTTCTGATTTAAAGCTCTCTTTTTCAGAGGAGCTACAGCATCCAAAGTTGTCTTCAATGAGGATGTAAAACTATTGACGAGATACTCTAACTCCCTTACAGAGTTTAGGTAGCTACTCTGCTCTGTGTTGGTATATGACATTAGAGAACATAAAGAAGGAATCATATCCTTAAACCTAGTTACAGCGCTTTCTGAAAGACTTCTAGTGTAATGAAACTTATTCCCCACTGCAGGGTAGTCCATCAGGGTAAATGTAAATGTTATTAAAAAATGATCAGACAGAAGGGAGTTTTCAGGGAATACTGTTAAGTCTTCTATTTCCATACCATAAGTCAGAACAAGATCTAAGATATGATTAAAGTGGTGGGTGGACTCATTTACTTTTTGAGCAAAGCCGATAGAGTCTAATAATAGATTAAATGCAGTGTTGAGGCTGTCATTCTCAGCATCTGTGTGGATGTTAAAATCGCCCACTATAATTATCTTATCTGAGCTAAGCACTAAGTCAGACAAAAGGTCTGAAAATTCACAGAGAAACTCACAGTAACGACCAGGTGGACAATAGATAATAACAAATAAAACTGGTTTTTGGGACTTCCAATTTGGATGGACAAGACTAAGAGACAAGCTTTCAAATGAATTAAAGCTCTGTCTAGGTTTTTGATTAATTAATAAGCTGGAATGGAAGATTGCTGCTAATCCTCCGCCACGGCCCGTGCTACAAGCATTCTGACAGTTAGTGTGACTCGGGGGTGTTGACTCATTTAAACTAACATATTCATCCTGCTGTAATCAGGTTTCTGTTAGGCAGAATAAATCAATACGTTGATCAATTATTATATCATTTACCAACAGGGACTTAGAAGAGAGAGACCTAATGTTTAATAGACCACATTTAACTGTTTTAGTCTGTGGTGCAGTTGAAGGTGCTATATTATTTTTTCTTTTTGAATTTTTATGCTTAAATAGATTTTTGCTGGTTATTGGTGGTCTGGGAGCAGGCACCGTCTCTACGGGGATGGGGTAATGAGGGGATGGCAGGGGGAGAGAAGCTGCAGAGAGGTGTGTAAGACTACAACTCTGCCTCCTGGTCCCAACGCTAGACAGTCACAGTTTGGAGGATCCAAAAAAATTGGCCAGATTTCTAGAAATGAGAGCTGCTCCCTCTAAAGTGGGATGGATGCCGTCTCTCCTAACAAGACCAGGTTTTCCCCAGAAGCTTTGCCAATTATCAATGAAGCCCACCTCATTTTTTGGACACCACTCAGACAGCCAGCAATTCAAGGAGAACATGCGGTTAGACATGTCACTCCCGGTCTGATTGGGGAGGGGCCCAGAGAAAACTACAGAGTCCGACATTGTTTTTGCAAAGTTACACACCGATTTAATGTTAATTTTAGTGACCTCCGATTGGCGTAACCGAGTGTCATTACTGCCGACGTGAATTACAATCTTACCAAATTTACGCTTAGCCTTAGCCAGCAATTTCAAATGTCCTTCGATGTCGCCTGCTCTGGCCCCCGGAAGACAACTAACTATGGTTGCTGGTGTCGCTAACTTCACATTTCTCAAAACAGAGTCGCCAATAACCAGAGTTTGATCCTCGGCGAGCGCCACAGCAATGTTTCCGCTCCTAACGCCGTCCACCAATCACACACGGGGAGTCCCACAGTTAAATTTGCATGCGATATCTTTAAATGAGCTGTTCTCGGAGACGCAACTTCATTCGCTTCGTGTAAAAAGTAGAAGAGAAATCTGGACCATGCCCGAACCAGCGAAGTCAGCGCCCAAGAAAGGCTCCAAGAAAACGGTAACCAAGACCGCCGGTAAAGGAGGCAAGAAGAGAAAGAGGAGCAGGAAGGAGAGTTACGCCATCTACGTGTACAAAGTGCTTAAACAGGTCCATCCCGACACGGGCGTTTCTTCCAAGGCCATGAGCATCATGAACTCGTTCGTCAACGACATCTTTGAGCGCATTGCTGCCGAGGCGTCCCGTCTGGCTCACTACAACAAGCGCTCCACCATCACATCCAGGGAGATTCAGACCGCCGTGCGCCTCCTGTTGCCCGGTGAACTGGCCAAGCACGCCGTGTCCGAGGGCACCAAGGCTGTGACCAAGTACACCAGCTCCAAGTGAACTGATGTGCGCCTTCACCATCAAACCAACGGCTCTTTTAAGAGCCACACACGTCTGCAAAAGTGCAAATTTTCTATATATTGTGGATAAACAGTCGTTTGACATTTTGTCTTTTGTATTTTTCTCATTCATACGTGATGCTGGATAACAATACAAACACACCACATGAAATGTTACAACTTACAGCAACTGCATAGTTTGATGTCCTCAGTGTTGGCACATACTGATGAAATGAATTGTGAAGTTGGTGTGTAAAGTTAAAAATATCAATATTTGTTAAAGAGCATAATAATAATAATAGTCATACTGAGAGATCACACCTGTGTTATAACTTATATTTATTATGTTTTACATAGAAATATAATGTATTCATTAGTATTTTTTTAATAGTCTAATCATATATTGTCTTTTCAAATGACTAAAATAGTTGACTTTACTGCCACTATCTGCTTCTTTATCATATATCGGTGTTTGTATATATGTATCGTGTGTGTTCAGAGTGTTTGCAAAATACCTGTCTACAGTCTAGGTTATATCAGAATATCCTATTACTGTTAATACCAATATGAATATTAAAATATGACATACCATTTGTCCTGTATCATAGCTACATGTCAGATGTTTGCAGAAAAAAAATGTGTGAAAATCAGTTTCATATTCAGAGAGGTATGATGGATTAAATGCGCTGCGCCTGTCGAACAACACTGAGTGGAGCAGGTCAGATGATCCAAATGATCGATCTAATGGCGGCCATGGTTTGTCAGCACCAATAGTAGCAGCAGTCATATGACTGATAGATCACACGTTAAAGGAATTGTCACTTTTAAAAAGAGACCTGCACCAGACATAAAAATCAGTGAAAATAAAATATGCATTGACACTAACAACTGAGTGAAATATGACGACAGTGTCAGAGTGTGTTTGCAGAAAGCAAAAACGCGTCAATTTCTGTCAGATTTATATGTAAAATATCAGTATTCTGACTCTTCGTCAGTCAACAAGGATGTAGTGTTCGGGTGTAAATAGTTTCAGTGGGTTGTTTGCTGCTTTTTGAGTCCACCCACCACTTTAATCATATCTTAGATCTTGTTCTGACTTATGGTATGGAAATAGAAGACTTAACAGTATTCCCTGAAAACTCCCTTCTGTCTGATCATTTCTTAATAACATTTACATTTACTCTGATGGACTACCCAGCAGTGGGGAATAAGTTTCATTACACTAGAAGTCTTTCAGAAAGCGCTGTAACTAGGTTTAAGGATATGATTCCTTCTTTATGTTCTCTAATGCCATATACCAACACAGTGCAGAGTAGCTACCTAAACTCTGTAAGTGAGATAGAGTATCTCGTCAATAGTTTTACATCCTCATTGAAGACAACTTTGGATGCTGTAGCTCCTCTGAAAAAGAGAGCTCTCAAAAATTCTTGAAAGGGTAGTTGTAAAACAGCTAACTGATCATCTGCAGAGGAATGGTCTATTTGAAGAGTTTCAGTCAGGTTTTAGAATTCATCATAGTACAGAAACAGCATTAGTGAAGGTTACAAATGATCTTCTTATGGCCTCGGACAGTGGACTCATCTCTGTGCTTGTTCTGTTAGACCTCAGTGCTGCTTTTGATACTGTTGACCATAAAATTTTATTACAGAGATTAGAGCATGCCATAGGTATTAAAGGCACTGCGCTGCGGTGGTTTGAATCATATTTGTCTAATAGATTACAATTTGTTCATGTAAATGGGGAATCTTCTTCACAGACTAAGGTTAATTATGGAGTTCCACAAGGTTCTGTGCTAGGACCAATTTTATTCACTTTATACATGCTTCCCTTAGGCAGTATTATTAGACGGTATTGCTTAAATTTTCATTGTTACGCAGATGATACCCAGCTTTATCTATCCATGAAGCCAGAGGACACACACCAATTAGCTAAACTGCAGGATTGTCTTACAGACATAAAGACATGGATGACCTCTAATTTCCTGCTTTTAAACTCAGATAAAACTGAAGTTATTGTACTTGGCCCCACAAATCTTAGAAACATGGTGTCTAACCAGATCCTTACTCTGGATGGCATTACCCTGACCTCTAGTAATACTGTGATAAATCTTGGAGTCATTTTTGATCAGGATATGTCATTCAAAGCGCATATTAAACAAATATGTAGGACTGCTTTTTTGCATTTACGCAATATCTCTAAAATTAGAAAGGTCTTGTCTCAGAGTGATGCTGAAAAACTAATTCATGCATTTATTTCCTCTAGGCTGGACTATTGTAATTTATTATTATCAGGTTGTCCTAAAAGTTCCCTAAAAAGCCTTCAGTTAATTCAAAATGCTGCAGCTAGAGTACTAACGGGGACTAGAAGGAGAGAGCATATCTCACCCATATTGGCCTCTCTTCATTGGCTTCCTGTTAATTCTAGAATAGAATTTAAAATTCTTCTTCTTACTTATAAGGTTTTGAATAATCAGGTCCCATCTTATCTTAGGGACCTCGTAGTACCATATCACCCCAATAGAGCGCTTCGCTCTCAGACTGCAGGCTTACTTGTAGTTCCTAGGGTTTGTAAGAGTAGAATGGGAGGCAGAGCCTTCAGCTTTCAGGCTCCTCTCCTGTGGAACCAGCTCCCAATTCAGATCAGGGAGACAGACACCCTCTCTACTTTTAAGATTAGGCTTAAAACTTTCCTTTTTGCTAAAGCTTATAGTTAGGGCTGGATCAGGTGACCCTGAACCATCCCTTAGTTATGCTGCTATAGACGTAGACTGCTGGGGGGTTCCCATGATGCACTGTTTCTTTCTCTTTTTGCTCTGTATGCACCACTCTGCATTTAATCATTAGTGATCGATCTCTGCTCCCCTCCACAGCATGTCTTTTTCCTGGTTCTCTCCCTCAGCCCCAACCAGTCCCAGCAGAAGACTGCCCCTCCCTGAGCCTGGTTCTGCTGGAGGTTTCTTCCTGTTAAAAGGGAGTTTTTCCTTCCCACTGTAGCCAAGTGCTTGCTCACAGGGGGTCGTTTTGACCGTTGGGGTTTTACATAATTATTGTATGGCCTTGCCTTACAATATAAAGCGCCTTGGGGCAACTATTTGTTGTGATTTGGCGCTATATAAAAAAAAAATTGATTGATTGATTGATTGAGATATACCTTAGTTTACACAAGTGGAGTTCTACCCTAGAATTGGAACGTGATATAGAAAACATACTTTACTGAACTTTCATGGCAGATGAGAAATATTTGCTTTTGCATATACGTATTTCCCTTTTATTTTGTGTGCGTGTGTGGGGGCAACTGACTGATCGGAAATTATTAGGAATACATGTGCGCTGTTTAATGTCAAACAGGTTTTTGTAGCTATGAGAAATATCAGAATGAGGTTCACTGATGATCTGAGTCTTATCAAAACATGTCTTTTACTTTGGGTAGCTTTCATTCTATCTGTATCGGAAACAACGAAGTACACTGACTGTTGGTTCTAATGTGTGTAATTTGCCAAAGGCACATTGGTCATTTTCATTTCTAAACATTCATATTCTTCTATTATGTCTGTATTATGTAAACACATAAGCACTGTAGACAATATATCACTGAGATCACTTTATTTTAAAACCACAGACACATTTTCCCTAATAAAACTTAACTTTAGGAGATTCAAACGTGGTGATATGATAATATGTTCATCACAAATAAAATGTGCATTTTGGCACAATAACAACTGACTGAAATATGACATTTGAGCCACCTATAAGTAAATCAGCCTCTGATCACTTCTGACAAGAGTGTGTTTGCAGAAAGCAAAAACGTGTCAATTTCTGTCAGATTTATGTGTAAAATATCAGTACTCTGACTCTTAATCAGCCAACAAGGATGTAGTGTTCGGGTCTAAATAGTTTCAGTGGGCTTCTGCTGCTTTTTGAAGCATTTAAGACAGAAAAAGCACAGAGCAGTGCCTCCCGCGGCAGTCGTTCGGGGAGAGTTGAAGCTTTCTTTGACTAAATGCGGAAAGCTTCCGAGACCAACACAACGTGCAAATGTACAGACACCGCTCCGCTGTCACTTCCGTTTGTTTATTGTACATACATGTTGGTCCAGGTGGGAATTTCATCCATTTATTGTCGGAGAGAAAACACAAGTAACCCGACAAATCAGACTGCAGCGAGAAGCGGCGGGATGGATTGAGTCTCCACGGTTCTCATGGAGGCTTCAAGTACAGCCTCCTGCTCCGGAATCTCCAACAGTCCGTCAAACTCTCCTTGTGCTTTGCAACGTTCAGAGACGACAAATGGCAGAAGAAGCTCCAGCTGCCGCCGCTCCGGCTAAGGTTCCCAAGAAGAAGCCTGCCAAAGCCAAGAAGGTGGGCCCCAGCGTTAGCGACCTCATCGTTCAAACTGTGACGGCGTCCAAGGAGCGGAAAGGTGTGTCTTTAGCTGCCCTCAAAAACGCTCTGGCTGCCGGCGGCTACGACGTCAAGAAGAACAATGCTCGTGTCAAGGTGGCCGTCAAGAGTCTGGTGACTAAAGGCAAGCTTGTCCAGACCAAGGGCTCCGGGGCGTCCGGCTCATTCAAGTTGGGCAAAGACACCAAGACTAAACCGGCTGCCAAGAAAAGTGCTCCCAAAGCTAAGAAGGCCACCGCCAAGAAACCAGCAGCGGCCAAGAAACCCAAGAAAGTTGCAGCAACAAAAAAGCCTGCCGCCGCTAAGAAGTCCCCGAAGAAGGTGAAGAAGCCTGCAGCGGCAAAGAAAGCAGCCAAGAGTCCGAAGAAGACACCCAAGAGTCCGAAGAAGGCCACGAAAAAGCCCGCTGCAGCCAAGAAAGCTCCAGCAAAGAAGGCCGTCAAACCCAAAACTAAGAAGGCAGCGCCCAAGAAAAAGTGAGCTGTCAATCATGTCTTACAAAAGGCTCTTTTAAGAGCCACCCACATTACTGAAAGAGTGTTAACTGTGTAATTTGAGGCACATCATAAACCCGGAGTAGCAAAAGTAATGCAAAAATTCTCTGCCTAATTGCAAAAAAAATCTACCTTTTTTTTGGGGGGGGGTTAAAAAAACCCGTTTACTCCACCCTTTTATAGGCTCGCTGTTTGGTTCGTCAGTCTTGCACGAAAGCCAAGCACTGGCGTTATTACGCTTTGAAATATTTAGAGAAGGCTTTCACATATTATCAACACTTCAAATAAAATAAAAAAGGACAAGGTGCATTAATGGATGGTTTATATTTGCATACTAGTGTTTTTACATTGATGACTCGATTTGTATTTGCGATTGGTAACAAGCGTATCGAAGGCTTCGAATTGCTCTTGTCTAATCAGTTGAGAGCACCATCCCCACAAAAAACGGCACTTTTAAGAGCCACCGCAATGCCACACGAGTGTTACTTTGTGTGTGTGTGTGTGTATTTAAAAAATGAAAAAATCATAAGGAGACATCAAAACATACGAAATGAGCGCAAGCTTGATGAGCGTTGTTGCGATGTTGGCCATTAAGATATAATTTAACATTGTGATCATTTGTTTACTTTGGGAAGTGAGGCTTAACATTGGGTTGATGCGCGGCTTCAGAGGAGGAAAGCAGACGACCACATCATGATGAGTCCTTGGTAGTTAGCCACGCCCACCGTGTAATTCTCAGCAGATGATTGGTGGACCACCCTTCGGACAAGTCCTACCAATGGTCCTTCACGCTCTCAGTGGCCCCGCCTGCTGCAGTTCAGCAAGCAGCCTGTTTTGTGATTGGTCGGGCACAAAGAGTCCTCTGCCGCTCGGAAAGTATATAAAAAAGGTTTTGTGCAACTCAGCCAGTAATTTTCCTCTGTGAGCGAAATCATGAGCGGAAGAGGCTAAACCCTCACTCTTGTGTGGCGACTGTGGTCTGGACAAAAGCTTCTCATGCAAACGAGCTTCACAGCAATGTTTCCTCCCCTAACGCCGTCCACCAATCACACACGGGGAGTCCCACAGGTAAATTTGCATGCAGTGTCTTTAAATGAGCCGTTCTCGGAGTCGAACTCTCAATTCCTCTCGTGTAAATACAGAGGGGAGGACCATGGCCAAATCAGTGAAGTCAGCACCCAAAAAAGGTTCCAACACAGCGGTAACCAAAACGGCCGGTAAAGGAGGCAATAAGAGAAAGAGGAGTAGGAAAGAGAGTTATGCCATATACGTGTACAAAGTGCTTAAACAGGTCCATCCCGACACGGGCATTTCTTCCAAGGCCATGAGCATCATGAACTCGTTCGTCAACGACATCTTTGAGCGCATTGCTGCCGAGGCGTCCCGTCTGGCTCACTACAACAAGCGCTCCACCATCACATCCAGGGAGATTCAGACCGCCGTGCGCCTCCTGTTGCCCGGTGAACTGGCCAAGCACGCCGTGTCCGAGGGCACCAAGGCTGTGACCAAGTACACCAGCTCCAAGTGAACTGATGTGCGCCTTCACCATCAAACCAACGGCTCTTTTAAGAGCCACACACGTCTGCAAGAGTGCAAAGTTTCTGTGTTGTGTACAGACAGTCGTTTGTCTTTAGTATTTCTATCATTCATACGTGATGCTGGATAGTAATACAAACACGTTATATGAAATGTGATGAACAGTTTAGAGCAGGGGTAGGCAACCTGTTCCAGAAAGAGCCATGAGGGTGCAGGTTTTCTTTGCAGCCACTGACTCCACCAGGTGATTTTACTGATTAATATCACTTTGAGCAGAGGGAATCAGTTAATCAGTGAAATCACCTGGTGGAGTCAGTGGCTGCAAAGAAAACCTGCACCCTCATGGCTCTTTCTGGAACAGGTTGCCTACCCCTGGTTTAGAGCAACTGTGTAGTGTGATGTCCACAGCATCAGCACATACTGATAAATGAATTGCGAAGTGAAGTTGGTGTGTAAAGTGAAAATAGTCCAACAGCACTTTGTCAACACCAATAGCAGCAGCAGTCATACTATTGATAGATCACACATGTTTAAGGAATTGTCACTTTTAAAAAGAGAACTGCACCACACATAAAGTACTGACTGTTCAGTAATGATTAGTAATACGTGTGCTGTTTTATGTCAAACACTTTTTGTGTCTTTCAATCTGTATTGGAAAAGCCAAACTACACAGACTTTGTTGGTTCTATTCCACATCATTTACATAAGCATGTCATTTCTAAACATTCATATTCCTCTACTATGTCTGTATCATGTAAACACACAAACACTGTAGACACTCAACTTATTGAGGTCACTTTATTTTAAAATCACAGGCACATTTTCCCTAATAATACTGCCAACTGTAGGAGATTCAAATGTTATGACTGACAAACACATGCTGATTGGTTATTGACAGTCAAGACAGAGTTAAGTTGGTTTATACTTACTCGTAACTTATTCAGACACTTATTCTGCATTTTTTTTAAATGATGTGAATGACATCCAGTAGATCCACAGCAATGCATCATATAGAAAATTGGCCTGAAATTGTGAATATCTGTCTGCATATCTGTCCAGTCCAGACACTTATTCGGCAGAAAAAAAAATGTTTATTTTTTGGTCAAAATGGTTTTTTTTTTTTTCTTCCAAGGAGATGATTAATATAAGTTTTGACTGAAAAAATTTGGGCTACAACTGCAAATGGGGCTGAAATGGGGGATATTTGAATATCTGTCCAGACACTAATTCAGTTACCAGTTACTTATTCAACAATTTTTATTTTTGGTTTGAATGGCATCCAGCGGATCCACAGAGATGTATAATAAAGTAAATTGGACTGAAATTGCGAATATCTGTCCAGTTCAGTCCAGACAGTCATTCAGCTGAAGAAAAAATGTTTATTTTTTGGTCAGAATGACATTAATTTGGTCAAAGGAGATAGGTTTTGACTGAAAAAAAACTGTGTTACAACTGCAAAGCAGGCTGAAATTGTGAATATCTGTCTTATTCAGTTATTCAACAGTTTTTTGTTGTTTTTTTTTGGATGAATGACATCCAGTGGATCAACAGAGATGCATAATAGAGGAAACTGGACTGAAATTGGACTGAAATTGCAAATATCTGAGTATCGGTCCAATCCAGTCCAAACACTTATTCTGCAAAAGAAATAAAAAAGTTACTTTTGGTCAGAATGTCTTTAATTTGGTCCAAGAAGCTGATTAATATAGGTTTTGACTGAAAAAAATGGGTTACAGTTCCATCCATCCATCCATTTTCTTCCACTTTATCCGGATTTGGGTCTTGGGGGCAGCAGCTCAAGCAAAGCCGCCCAGACCTCCCGATCCACACACACCTCCCCCAGCTCCTCCGGGGGAACCCCAAGGCGTTCCCAAGCCAGCCGAGAGATGTAATCCTTACAGCGTGTCCTGGGTCTTCCCCGTGGCCTCCTCCCAATGGGATGTGCCCAGAACACCTCTCCAGCAAGGCGTCCAGGGGGCATCCGGAAAAGATGCCCGAGCCACCTCAACTGACTCCTTTCGACGTGGAGGAGCAGCGGCTCGACTCCGAGCTCCTCCCGAGTGACCGAGCTCCTCACCCGATCTCTAAGGGAGCGTCCAGCCACCCTGCGGACAACTGCAAATTGCAAATATCTGTCTGAATATCTGTCCAGTCCAGACAATTCTTTTCAAGTAATACCTTTATAACTCATATCACTGGACCAAATTAATACCATTCTAACCAAAATCCAAAGGATTTTTTATCCGTCATAATAAGTATCTGGACTGGACAGATATTCAGACAGATATTTGCAACTTCAGCTCCATTTGCTGTTGTAACCCAATTTTTTTCAGTCAAAACCTATATTAGTCATCTCCTTGGATGAAATAATGCCATTCTGACAAAATAAATAAATACATTTTCAGCTGATTAAGAGTCTGGACTGGACAGATATTCACAATTTCAGTCCAATTTCCTCTATTATGCGTCTCCACTGGATGTCATTCATCAAAAAAAAAAAAAAGGCTCTTTTATGAGCCGCCCACTGTCCTATGAAAGAACTCATCTCCTTAGATTGTATGGTTACCACGGCTGGACTGCTTATCTGGCGTACCAGGCAAATCCCGCCGGTCCCTCGCACATTTTGGGCCCCCTCAGGTCTGTCATTAAAAAATATATGTATATAATTATATTTTTTATTGATTGCGAAGGTAAAAAAATGACACATAGAGGCCTATTGGATGCTTCTCCTGAGGCACATTGGGCTAGTCCAATGAAATTCCTTGGTTCTCGAAGGCCCGCCCCTCCCTACAGGCCCCCACCTGACTCAAGTCATCACTCAAAGTTTTGGCTATTCGGTCCGAGCTCGAGTGGAGACCGGAGAGCTGTGCCCAAAATGGAGAAGCAAAAGAGTGGAGCTGAGAAGCAAAAGGAAAAAAGAAAACAGAAATTAAAAGACGACGCAGCAAAATGTGCCAAAATCACAGATATGTTTAAAACCACAAGCTCGACCTCGGGTTCGGGTAGTGGGGCTGCCGGTCCGTCATTTCAAACTAGCCCGGGACCGGCATCGAGAGCACAGGTGGTGGAGAGTGAAGAGGAGGAGGAGACGGAGAGAGATGTGACCCAGCAGGGAGAGATTGAGGTTAGAATTCATCTCAACACTTCCTAGTAGCCAATGCAGTGTAGCTATTCACCGCTTCGGCATTTCGTTTCCCATTTATTGCCTGAAACTAAGACTAAGTCGTCATTCTGACTTTCTCAAATCAGTCACAAACATGAGAATCAACGGCGCACTAGTGTGAAACTTCCGTGTTTTTCCTCTGCGTTATGACATCACTGGCTTACGCTTACCGTAATACACCATATATCATTGGAAAGCCCTTTTTTTTGGGGGGGGGGGGCAAATTAGGTTGCCAGATATCTACAACTGCATTATTGATGAACAGAATAGATTATACATCTTGGTTGCAAAAACTTTTTTTTTTTTTTTGTTAGCTCCACAAGTATTTTTTTGGTTGTCTTGTTCTCTCAGGTGTAGGCCTATAGAATAGATTTGTGATTTTGGGTGCAATTTTGTTATTTAAGCTATTTGTTTGTTTGCCTACACACTTAATAATGTAAATAAAGTGTTAAATTTTTCAGCATTATGTCGTCATATGTTATGTATTATGCTGTACTTGTGCGTCTAATGGTATGAGTGGGTTAGGGGGTGGTGGTGGTGGGCAGGGGGGCCGGGGGGGGTGGTATTGTCCCTACCAAAGCTGAGACCAAACCTATGCCCTTGGGTGCGCTCCTGGAAAGCTTGTGTATTTAGGCTACAGCGTTGTAAGAGACTGACTGAGTAAGAGTAAAGAGTGATGACAGTATTTTTTTTAATTATTTGAACGTATAGACCCTCAGTCAAGTGATCTCCTGCATACCACACAGAGCCGGTGTTCTGTCGAGATGAGGTGCGCCAACTTTTGACACTCTGAGCTGTGATGTACCTTTGTGTTGTCCAAGAGGAGCTACGCGTTGGGCCAAAACACGGAAGACTCGTGGCAGAAACCACTGATCTGTACAAAACATTAACGTGTGACAGGACTGCTCATTTAGAGAGCAGTTTTCTGAAGAAAAATCATTGGAAATGTTTTTTTGTTGTTTGTTACCTCAAAATTTCTGATTAATGTTAAAAAAAAGTTTAGAACACTTGTAATTAAAATAGCTAAATAAATCAATAAATGATTATTTAGAAACCTTTCATCTGTAAATTAAAACCACCTGTTATTTCATATTAGATCATTTCTTGTTTAACATAAGGAACCTCCGACATTTATTTTTAGACAAATAAAATAACATGGAAACTTGTATATTTTTTAAGTCTGGTAGATTATTTATATCTCATTTCAACCAGAAAAACAAACACTAAATAAATACAAATGTTTATTATAAATGCAAAAGGAAATAATTTAACAGTGACTGCAGTGTGATTGTAAAGTAGGATTTCTGTGACAAACCTCATGATGAATTTTTTTTAATAGTCATTTAAACTTCTAATTTCGCCAAAATATGTAAGTGCCTTTAATGTTATCAGGACAGAGTCATTTCTAAAATATGAATTTGAGCACAATAAGTGGAGAGCTTCTACTTGTGCAAATGTCTTTTGACTTTGATTCGTGGACATTTTTAATGATCCGTTCATTTATTGTTAAAATATAAAATGAAACAGCTTTTTAAAAAATAATAAAATAGTTGCTGTTCAAAGAGCCTTTATTTAGAAGCAGGTGTTCTGCTGGATTCTCTGGACCAGATGAAGGTCTCTTCTGCACCTTTGAACTCTGGTGGTTTTGCTGAAAAGCAGAGATGTTTTCTTTCGACTGGACTTCGTGGTGTTCAGCTCATCAATGGAAGTTTGGTTGTCTGCACAGCAAATGTTCCTGAATGGGACAAATAAAAATATTTCTTTAAATATAATGAAACACTAAACAGTTTATACATAAAAAAGGGGGGAAAACGGCAAAAAACGATGGAAAAAACGCCCGAAAAAATAAGTTATTTAAAGTTGAGCTTTTGTGGTGTCTGAAAAAGCTGTAGCTTTATTTGGTAAAAATAAAAAAGACTGAACCATTTACAAATTAAAGTGTTCACTCAGATCAACTGTGCTAAAAGGCTAAGCTAACGTTAGCCGATCATTACACCTTCACAGTTCAGTAAACGTCACGTTTTATTTTTACATTATTCTCACCTCAGTAAAGCTGCAGAACTAACCTCCGTTGGGCAAACTGGGACTTCGCATATATCCAAAAAGTGGGAGATTTTGGACTGAGTGGGTTTGCTCCATCACCCCGGCGGCCTGGATCACTCTAACAGTGATGATGCCTGAAGGCCGGCTTCTCCGTGCGGGTTGGCCCGCTGTCGCGGTTCGATCGATATCCCACCAAGTCGACAGTCCTCCCTCGGTCGGTGTCACTCCGAAAAGTAGCTGAAAAAAGCTTCGCCCAGCAGGGTGAAGGGTGAACCGTTCTACTGCTGTTTTTTAAAGTTTTTTTTGTGGTTCAGGCGACCGAAGTTCAAGATGGCGATCGCTGAACTTTTTTCAGATTGTGGAAACAGCCAGAGTGTGACGTAGCAATATCTGCCCCCTTGCCGCTTCCGAAGCGACGCGTTTGACGTCACGACGCGTTGGAAACGCACCGCCCTCTGCCGCACTGACAAGCGCAACCCTCACACGAGGGACACACGCCATATCCGTTTGTTTTCAAATTAATTACTTTAGTTAATTAATTTGGTTTATTTGTTAAATACGTGATATTATTGAATAACTAATATTTTGCTATCTTCTCCAGTATTTCTTTTTCTTTCTTTTTTATTTTTTTGATAACTCTAACATCTGAGGGGGCGAGGTTGATGACGTGAGGGGGCGTCGCTCCCAAACGCCCCCTCGTGGTGCTGGCTATGTAGTGAAGTATTGCTTTGCTTAACCCTCGTAAGGTGTTTGGGTCTGTGGGACCCGTTTTCAGTTTTTGCTTAAGGAAAATGGTATGAATATATATATATATATATATATATATATATATATATATATATTTTTTTTTTTTTTCACTTTGAGATTCACTGGCCAGGGCTCATATCAGGGCTCATACCAAATTTATTAATTTCAAATTTATTAATTTATATAGTGCCAGTTCACGATAAAATTGTCTCAAGGCGCTTCACACAAAAAACAATTAAAAATTTAAAACACACAAAAAAAATGACCATAAAAGAAAGACAACCATAAAAGAATACAAGAATAAAAACACTTCATGATACTAATGATAAAACAGAGAGAAAACAAATGAGTCTTTAAACGTGACTTAAAAATCTCCACAGTATCCGACTGCCGAATGTGTGCCGGGAGATCGTTCCACAGAGTTGGGGCACGGTAGGAGAAAGCTCTGTGACCGGCAGACTTTTTATTCACCCTGGGAACACATAGAAGTCCTGCACCCTGAGAACGCAGGGCCCAAGCTGGTACATAAGGGCTTACCAGGTCAGCCAGATAGGGAGGTGCAAGTCCATGAACGATTTTATAAACTAATAACAGTACTTTAAAATCTGATCTTGCAGGAACAAGAAGCCACCCCCCCCCCCCCACTCCCCACTCCCACCCCAGTGGGCCTAACATGTCAGAATAGTCCAATATTTACACACTTTACAGCACCCCCACTGTCTCAGCTTCACCCCAGTGAACCTTACAGCCTGCATTTTATATACGTATATTGCACACACTCCCCACACACACACACACCTCATCCACCATTCACCACCCCATTATATTTTTGGTAAAATAATTCATTGTATCCACAAAAGATTCATTCTGGCCCATGTAATCTTCCTGGAGACACAAACATATCAGTCTCCAACTGAGCCAGTTGCATCAACACACACTGTTGCGTGAGATCTCTTAGACAATGTCTTGTTTACATGCAGCTGAGTTTGACTCCAGTAGTGACAGTAAAACTTATCCAGTCCAATATCTCTAATGGTCCCACTGTGATGTGCACTACATTTTAATAATTGCAAAGATATAATAGGATCTTTGTCCCCTAAATCCAGATCACTTTTCTGTTGTTTGGCTTTCTGCAGGGTGGCCAAATTAGGTAGGTGACTTGGCTCAGGATCTCCAACATCCACTGCTGCTTTTACTGACCTCCATACAGCTGGTTCCATCCTGCCTTCACACAGCTCTTTTGCAATCTGCTCACGCAGGTTTCCAGGAATGAACTGCTTGGAACGGCCAGTGTGCAGGGAGATATCTTTATTTAGTCTGTGACACTGGAGCATCATTGGGCTATTAATTGGTAGCTTTCTGTCGACATCATTGTCAAAGTATCTCTGTCAGCGCTCCAGTAACTCCCAGCCAGACAACGAATAATGTTAATCACTTTTACACACTTATTCACAACTTTTCCTATATGACCTTTCCATGTCAGCCTTTCATTCACCCACAGACCAAGGAACTTAAATATGTTAACTCTTTCTACAGGGCAATCGTACAACAGAATATTTTCATTTTATTCCCAAAGATCATAAATTTATTTTTGGCAGAGGAAATTCTAAAACCCAAGTCATTTGCCCACTGAACAACCTGGTCCAGAGCCTTTTGCATTTGACAGAAAAGAACCTTCATGTTTCTCCCCCTCTTCCAGAGAGCTCCATCATCTGCAAACAGAGACTTCCCAAAGTGAGGAGGCACTTTCAAAAATATATCACTGATCATGATGTTGAAGAGGACAGGACTAATAACTGACTCTTGAGGACTTCCATTAATGACATCAACAGTTTCAGAGAGATCACCCCCAATTTTAACTTGAATAGTCCTATTATTAAGAAAATCCTTCATCCATGCTGCTATAGACGTAGACTGCTGGGGGGTTCCCATGATGCACTGAGTGTTTCTTTCTCTTTTTGCTCTGTCTGCATTTAATCATTAGTGATCGATCTCTGCTCCCCTCCACAGCATGTCTTTTTCCTGGTTCTCTCCCTCAGCCCCAACCAGTCCCAGCAGAAGACTGCCCCTCCCTGAGCCTGGTTCTGCTGGAGGTTTCTTCCTGTTAAAAGGGAGTTTTTCCTTCCCACTGTAGCCAAGTGCTTGCTCACAGGGGGTCGTTTTGACCGTTGGGGTTTTACATAATTATTGTATGGCCTTGCCTTACAATATAACGCGCCTTGGGGCAACTGTTTGTTGTGATTTGGCGCTATATAAAAAAAAAATTGATTGAATTGATTGATCCAATAGAACATTCTACCTGTAACACCTGCATCGTGATGTTTAACTAGTCGTCCCTCGTTCCACAGTGAATCGTATGCCACAGGCTTTTAAGGTGGCAGTAATTAAACCATTACTTAAAAAGCCATCACTTGACCCAGCTATCTTAGCTAATTATAGGCCAATCTCCAACCTTCCTTTTCTCTCAAAAATTCTTGAAAGGGTAGTTGTAAAACAGCTAACTGATCATCTGCAGAGGAATGGTCTATTTGAAGAGTTTCAGTCAGGTTTTAGAATTCATCATAGTACAGAAACAGCATTAGTGAAGGTTACAAATGATCTTCTTATGGCCTCGGACAGTGGACTCATCTCTGTGCTTGTTCTGTTAGACCTCAGTACTGCTTTTGATACTGTTGACCATAAAATTTTATTACAGAGATTAGAGCATGCCATAGGTATTAAAGGCACTGCGCTGCGGTGGTTTGAATCATATTTGTCTAATAGATTACAATTTGTTCATGTAAATGGGGAATCTTCTTCACAGACTAAAGTTAATTATGGAGTTCCACAAGGTTCTGTGCTAGGACCAATTTTATTCACTTTATACATGCTTCCCTTAGGCAGTATTATTAGACGGTATTGCTTAAATTTTCATTGTTACGCAGATGATACCCAGCTTTATCTATCCATGAAGCCAGAGGACACACACCAATTAGCTAAACTGCAGGATTGTCTTACAGACATAAAGACATGGATGACCTCTAATTTCCTGCTTTTAAACTCAATAAAACTGAAGTTATTGTACTTGGCCCCACAAATCTTAGAAACATGGTGTCTAACCAGATCCTTACTGTGGATGGCATTACCCTGACCTCTAGTAATACTGTGAGAAATCTTGGAGTCATTTTTGATCAGGATATGTCATTCAAAGCGCATATTAAACAAATATGTAGGACTGCTTTTTTGCATTTACGCAATATCTCTAAAATCAGAAAGGTCTTGTCTCAGAGTGATGCTGAAAAACTAATTCATGCATTTATTTCCTCTAGGCTGGACTATTGTAATTCATTATTATCAGGTTGTCCTAAAAGTTCCCTAAAAAGCCTTCAGTTAATTCAAAATGCTGCAGCTAGAGTACTGACGGGGACTAGAAGGAGAGAGCATATCTCACCCATATTGGCCTCTCTTCATTGGCTTCCTGTTAATTCTAGAATAGAATTTAAAATTCTTCTTCTTACTTATAAGGTTTTGAATAATCAGGTCCCATCTTATCTTAGGGACCTCGTAGTACCATATCACCCCAATAGAGCGCTTCGCTCTCAGACTGCAGGCTTACTTGTAGTTCCTAGGGTTTGTAAGAGTAGAATGGGAGGCAGAGCCTTCAGCTTTCAGGCTCCTCTCCTGTGGAACCAGCTCCCAATTCAGATCAGGGAGACAGACACCCTCTCTACTTTTAAGATTAGGCTTAAAACTTTCCTTTTTGCTAAAGCTTATAGTTAGGGCTGGATCAGGTGACCCTGAACCATCCCTTAGTTATGCTGCTATAGACGTAGACTGCTGGGGGGTTCCCATGATGCACTGTTTCTTTCTCTTTTTGCTCTGTATGCACCACTCTGCATTTAATCATTAGTGATCGATCTCTGCTCCCCTCCACAGCATGTCTTTTTCCTGGTTCTCTCCCTCAGCCCCAACCAGTCCCAGCGGAGGACTGCCCCTCCCTGGGCCTGGTTCTGCTGGGGGTTTCTTCCTGTTAGAAGGGAGTTTTTCCTTCCCACTGTAGCCAGGTGCTTGCTCACAGGGGGTCGTTTTGACCGTTGGGGTTTTACATAATTATTGTATGGCCTTGCCTTACAATATAAAGCGCCTTGGGGCAGCTGTTTGTTGTGATTTGGCGCTATATAAAAAAATTGATTGATTGATTGATTGATTTTCAATGTCCAAAAACACAGCAGTCACACCTTCTTTATTAATAATGGCTTTCTTGACATCTTGATCTAACACTGAAATGGAGTCCATAGAATTCCTACCAACTCTAAACCCATTTTGATAGTCCACAAAAAATCATTAATTTCAAGAAAATAAACTAACCTTTAGTCACCATTCTTTCCATAACTTTGCATAAAACAGCTGTTAAAGCTTTTGGCTGATAAGATGAAGGGCAAGAGGGGTCCTTTCCCTGGTTTCAGGACAGGAACCACAACAGCATGTTTCCACACCTTAGTTAATGAACCTTTCTCCCAAACATAGTTGAACAAGGCCAGACCCTCCTCCAAAGCTACGTCATCTAAATGTTTAAGCAACTTATACTAATTCTGTCTTGACCAGGAGTGGAATTTGCTCCTGATTGAATTGCCTGCTTGAGCTCCTTCAAAGAGAAAAAGGCATTATAAAAACAGTTTCTAAAGACACATGATTTAATTTCCACCCTTCAGCTTTCAAGATTTCTTCCCTCCTCATAACACCATAATTCCCTAGTTACCTGGAGTTGTGTACCTCTTGAAAGACTTTGACACACACATTTGCTTTTTCTAGGTTAGTAACTGCTTCCTGATGCCCATCAGACAGAGCTGGCATTAATGACCTCACCATTGTCCCTGACATTTTATGAATTCTAGACCAGACCTGCCAAACTGGGGTACCTGGCCCCAGGGTTCCACAATAAGTTCTCCAGCACTGTCTCTGAGCATCTTTTATAGTTTTCCTTGCCTTTGCCCTACAACATTTAAAGTTGATACTGTTGTCCTGAGTGGGGTTTTCATGCAAAATCTTAAATGCATGTTTCCTTTCCTTCACGGCCTCGTCACAATCTCTGTTCCACTGAGCGGAACTATTATCCATTCCTTTGGGATCCTCTTGCATGGAATTGTCCGTAAAGCCACATTAAAAATCATTTTACTTAAGGAATAATTAAATTCATCAATAGAACCTTCACCATTAATGTCTCCTAAACTATTTCCAATTTCTACCCTAAACTTACCCCATTCTGCCCGAGCACAATCAAACCATTTTACTTAAATCCCCTGGACCTCTATTAAAGATCTTCCAAAGTGACTTAAAACAGGAAAATGGTCACTTCCCACAGATTGATTCCTCTGGACATCCCACTCACCCACTCGAGCTAGGGCTGGAGAAGCAAGAATCAAATCAAGGCAGGACATTTTAAAAGAATTTATGTCAAATCGAGTTGGTTTGCTGTCATTCATAACCACTAACCTGCAATTATCCAACAACTCTTCTACCACAGCACCATTCCCATCCCTTACCTGACTTCCCCACAGAGGATTATGGATATTAAAGTTGCCTACCCAGATAACAGGGGCAGTAATCTTATTTAGTAACTCCTCAAGTTCAGCCAGGACTAAAGGTTTACAAGGATTATAAAAATTAACTAAACTTGGTTTTCCCTTATGACTCCACACTTCAACTACTAGACACTCAAGAGAAAGTTCAAGCTCACAGACTTTATACTGGATCCCTAATTTAACAAAAGTTGCACACCCACCACCTGATTGATCAGACCTGTCCTTACACAGACATATGTATCCTGGGACAACAAAATCCAGGTGAGGCTTTTACCATGTTTCCTGAACTCATTAAAAAAAAAAAATCAGGTTTAACTTAAATGTCACGGATTAATTTCTTACATTCCTGTCTGTTAGCTATAAGACTCCTTGCGTTCCACTGGAGGATGCAAAACATCATAAGGAAATTAAACATCATCAATATCATTGAGGAGAGCACCATCATCCATGTCTTCTCCTCCTCATCCTCTCTCTCAGGCTGATTGCTTGATCCCTGTTCTATGAGCTCCTGACTCGCCCTCATATACTCATGCAGTGACTGAGGGGAATAATCCTTGACTCCCAGAAACCTCACTGCTGCTTCAGACACAAACTTAATAACATCAGATCTGGACTTCTGTTCCCGAGCACCATAGATCACATCAACCATAAATGCAAGAAGGGCCTCCTTGTTAATTACAATTTCTTGCCTCGAGCGAACATGAGGAAGTTGCTGCCTGGGCATCATCAGATCACCTACAGGCCTGAGTCCTCTAACCTTTCCACTTTCTTTAATGCTTCTGCATAAGAGATTTTACACTGATCTCTGACCTCCTGAACTTGTCTTGCTTTCAAAAAGTGACCACACTCTTTATTGGAAGCCATATGTGTTGTGAAAGTGTCGTGACACGGACCCACAACAGGGGGCGGTAATGAACGGACAATGGATAAGCCAAAAAGTAACAATTTAATGTTGTGAATCGCACAACGACGTACAGACAATAACAATATGGTGGAATGTCAATTATACACAAGGTGACGTGTGGGCAGGCTCGAAGATAGAAGACGTCTGGCGAGAGAAGAGCCACAAAGGAGGTCTCTGATAGGGCCTGACTGGAAAAGACAAACATCCAATAAAGACACGAGCTGGAAGAAAACTGCCATTAAAAGTAATCAGCACGGGTATTTTTGGGCCCACCTTCCTTGGATTTAAACCGCTTTACATCTGTTGCTGTTCCCCCTCTTACATTTTTCTTAAGTTTGTCCTCTGATATGTCAGCGCACACTCCATATATTACACCTTTTAACACATTTTTGTTTGCAGGAATGACCACTTCCACCTTCTTCCCCAATATTGTTCTAACGTTCATTGCTGTGCCCGACTTGATCCATGTTTCTGCACAACAGTAGCATTGCTCCATTACGCAGAATCCGAGCGTCAAATCCTTCCTCAACACACCTCAGAGACTCAGCAACTTTAAGTGGATTCATGGAACTAAACCCTCCTCCTGGTTTTTCAACTTGAAAATGACCCGAAATTCCTCTTCAGCTCTCACCATTTTCACCACCCTGTCTCCCTCCTTCTCCCGAGAACGACCACGTTTCCCCATTTCCACTTTTTCCCAACCCTGCTCACTTTCCCGTCCTCCTCCGAATCAACAGCCAAAACAGACTAAAATAGTGGACAGCAAAGCCTTCAGGGCTTTACTACAAAGGTTTGACCCAACAGATACCCACCTCCAGAGGAGAAGACCGGCTCAAACACTGGTTGACACGAGTCGCAGTCTATCCCAAATTACAGAGAATGGCAAAAAAAATTTGTCGATGCCAGCAACATCAGTGCCTTGCGAGTGGGTCTTCTCCAAAGCTGGAGAGGTGGTGAGGCAGAAGAGGAGCTGATTAAAGGCCAGCACCTTTGAAATTATTCTTTTTTTTTAATAAAAATTGTTGAAAGTTGCACAATCACAGTCTCCTATTCCCTCTATTCTAATTTACAAATTACAGCAACATAAGCACCAGTTGCAGAAGCACGTCTTTCTCACTTTTCCCGTCACATTTTATCCAAATATAGTTTGAGGAATGATAACACAAATTGACATATAGTGTACAATAAAGGCTTTCATAACCATTATGTGTGCATCTGTAGGGACTATTTATTACAATAAAAAGACACAATAATACATAGAACCACATCAGTCATGAATTAATGCAAACAGTAATTCATGACAACATTGGGGGAACAGCCTGTCTGTTAGGGACAATAACAGACTGGACAAATTTGTCAGGAAGTGTGTGTCAGTGATGGGAGGGAGGTGGCCTCTGTGGGTGAACTGGTAGAGTGTAGGTTGAAGTGTATTATGAATTCCGTTATTAACAACAAATCTCATCCTCTACACGACACTGTGGTTGCTCAGAAAAGCAACCACAGTGACAGATTCCTCTCCATGAGATGCAGGACTGAGAGGTATAGAAGATCATGTCCCGGCCACCATGAGATTGTTTAATGCTTCTTGTCAATGTAGTTTTACTTCCATGTGTTTTTATATTTGTCTTATTTATTGGTATTTTATTGTATGGATGAATTGTGTATGTATGCTCTCGGGCAGATGAATTTCCCCTCACAGGGGATGAATAAAGTATTTATCTATCTATCTGTCTGTCAGGACACTCACTCAAGGTAATTCTCAAAGCAATCCAGCAGATGTCACCCTTCAAACTGTATCAAACGCGTCGAAGCAGTGTATCAATTTTCAGCCAGTTGTGTTGCAGTGGCTCATTGGTTCATGAGGCTTCAAAATTGCCATCAATACATTAAAGTCACTGTTTATATTACACCAAATGACACCAAAGCTGCCCGGAGGCACTTCCCGCATTTTTCTTCACAAAATGGAATACAATAGTTGTACATCTTTGTCTTGCCATCAATCGTATGTATGCGGTATCTAAAGGCATTACAAAAAAAAAAAAAAAATTCTTTAAAAATACATTTAATGACCATCTTCACATAGCTTCCATAGTGTACATAACAGGGTTGAAGAACAACAGAGACCACATTTTGAAATGACGACTGAATAATAATAATAATCAAACTAATGCCTGACATGGGAAAATATTTTTGTGATAGTCAAATATGTCTATAATGCTGAATGATATAGATACGAATAATACAATTTGGTAAAAAATGTGAAAATATTTAAGTCCATTTCTAAGCATTCTCATGGAATGACTCATAATATTTCTGGCTTATAATTTTGAAAATAGTTTGCTGTTCTTTACTTTAAGTGCATCAAGAAGTGGAGACTCCTGGTTTAAAACCAACCTGCAGGTCACAGCTCATCAAAGCTTGTTTTTCTTTGACTAGAATAATGATCATTTTTTGCAATAATGCTGCTCAAGATAATGGCATAATTATTTGAATTGGAAATCATGCTCTTAATTTGTCATTATTGGATTTGATAATTAATCTGGGTGGAGCATATATTGCATTATTTGACTGCATAACTTCCTCTCCATCAGATCTTTCAGGTGAACTGTTTTGGGAAAAAAAAAATGTATATCACACGGGGAGTGTAGAATGTTGCTCTTTAAGGACAAGTGATGTGGCTCTGAAAAGAGCCTTTTTGGGGTCCAGCCTGTACCAGCTGAATGAACAAGTTTACTTGGACTTTGCGGGCTTCTCGGCTTTTTTGGGCAACAGAACAGCCTGAATGTTTGGCAGCACGCCGCCCTGAGCGATGGTCACTCCGCCCAGCAGTTTGTTGAGCTCCTCGTCGTTGCGGACAGCCAGCTGCAGGTGACGGGGAATGATACGAGTCTTCTTATTGTCCCGAGCAGCGTTGCCGGCCAGCTCGAGGATCTCAGCGGTCAGATACTCGAGCACAGCCGCCAGATAAACGGGGGCTCCAGCACCCACACGCTCCGCATAGTTGCCCTTCCTCAGCAGACGGTGGACACGACCGACTGGAAACTGCAATCCAGCACGAGAGGAGCGAGTCTTCGCCTTGGCTCTGGCTTTACCGCCTGTTTTGCCTCTTCCGCTCATGATTTCGCTCTAATCCTTTGCTGTTAAAGCGCAGAGAAAAAGTACTTGCCGAGCGGCACAGAGCCTTTTTTATATGCCCTCCGAGCGGCGGAGGACACTTTGTGCCCGACCAATCACAAAACAGGCTGCTTGCTGAACTGCAGCAGGCGGGGCCACTGAGAGAGTGAAGGACCATATGCAGGACTTGTCGAAAGGGTGGTCTACCAATCATCTGCTGAGAATCACACGGTGGGCGTGGCTAACTACCAAGTACTCATGATGCGGGCGTCTGCTTCCCTCCTCTGAAGCAGCGCATCAACCCAATGTTGAGCCTCACTTCCAAAATTAAACAAATTATGTTGAACTTTTGAACTTATTTATTTGGCACACAACTCGTCAATAACAAAAACTGATATACAAAACAATTCCACAGTGACGTGACCAAAAAGGGGGTGAGCAGAAGCAATTCATTCTGTCAAACTTATGTTCTTTATATTAAAATAACACTTTTCAATGTGAATATATATATACACAATGTTAATGTCTCAAAAGACACCGCCAAAACAACGTTCATCTAAAGAGCTTGCGCTCACTGTGTCAAGTCTACACGTTCTTTATATTGAAAATAACTCATTTATATATATATATACACACACACGGGAACACTCTCATGTCATTGCAGTGGCTCTTAAAAGAGCCGTTTTGTGTGGTTATGGTTCTCAGCACACTTTAAGCCCTCTCTCCTCTGATCCGGCGAGCCAGCTGAATGTCTTTGGGCATGATGGTGACCCTCTTGGCGTGGATGGCGCACAGATTGGTGTCCTCAAACAGGCCGACCAGATAAGCCTCACTGGCCTCCTGCAGAGCCATCACAGCGCTACTCTGGAAACGCAGATCAGTCTTGAAATCCTGAGCGATTTCCCTCACCAGGCGCTGGAAGGGCAGCTTGCGGATCAGCAGCTCGGTGGATTTCTGGTAGCGACGAATCTCTCTGAGGGCCACGGTACCGGGTCTGTAGCGGTGAGGCTTTTTCACGCCGCCGGTGGCAGGAGCGCTCTTACGGGCTGCTTTAGTGGCGAGCTGCTTCCTTGGCGCCTTGCCACCGGTTGATTTACGAGCCGTCTGCTTGGTTCTTGCCATGTTTTACCGACAGCCTTCTTTGCACGAAAGCGAAAATGTGTTTTCTTCAGAGCGCACACCGGCCTTATAAAGGCACCGCCGTAGCGGCGCCAGAGGTGATTGGTGCAAGAAAAGGGAGCGCTGTCGCTGATTGGACAAGAGCAATTCGAAGCTTTCAACGTGCTAAAAGCAAATACAAATCGAGTCATCAATGTAAAATCATAAAATATACATAGACAGACCATCCATAAATGCACTTTGACTTATTTTTCACATATCTGTATTTATTGTAATTGTTGATATGTGGAAGCCTTCTATGGATATATTTCAGAGTAATAACGCCAGTGTTTGTGGCTGTGACTAGTCAAACAGCGAGCCTTTAAAACGTGGCGCTTACATTTTTTTCCCCCGAAAAAAAAGCGTAGCATAGAATTTTTCTATATCACTTTTGCTACTACGGGTTTATGATGTGGCTCAAATTACACAGTTAACACTCTTTCAGTAATGTGGGTGGCTCTTAAAAGAGCCTTTTGTAAGACATGATTGACAGCTCACTTTTTCTTGGGTGCTGCCTTCTTAGTTTTGGGTTTGACGGCCTTCTTTGCTGGAGCTTTCTTGGCTGCAGCGGGCTTTTTCGTGGCCTTCTTCGGACTCTTGGGTGTCTTCTTGGGACTCTTGGCTGCTTTCTTTGCCGCTGCAGGCTTCTTCACCTTCTTCGGGGACTTCTTAGCGGCCGCAGGCTTTTTTGTTGCTGCAACTTTCTTGGGTTTCTTGGCCGCTGCTGGTTTCTTGGCGGCGGCCTTCTTAGCTTTGGGAGCACTTTTCTTGGCAGCCGGTTTAGTCTTGGTGTCTTTGCCCAACTTGAATGAGCCGGACGCCCCGGAGCCCTTGGTCTGGACAAGCTTGCCTTTAGTCACCAGACTCTTGACGGCCACCTTGACACGAGCATTGTTCTTCTTGACGTCGTAGCCGCCGGCAGCCAGAGCGTTTTTGAGGGCAGCTAAAGACACACCTTTCCGCTCCTTGGACGCCGTCACAGTTTGAACGATGAGGTCGCTAACGCTGGGGCCCACCTTCTTGGCTTTGGCAGGCTTCTTCTTGGGAACCTTAGCCGGAGCGGCGGCAGCTGGAGCTTCTTCTGCCATTTGTCGTCTCTGAACGTTGCAAAGCACAAGGAGAGTTTGACGGACTGTTGGAGATTCCGGAGCAGGAGGCTGTACTTGAAGCCTCCATGAGAACCGTGGAGACTCAATCCATCCCGCCGCTTCTCGCTGCAGTCTGATTTGTCGGGTTACTTGTGTTTTCTCTCCGACAATAAATGGATGAAATTCCCACCTGGACCAACATGTATGTACAATAAACAAACGGAAGTGACAGCGGAGCGGTGTCTGTACATGTGCACGTTGTGTTGGTCTCGGAAGCTTTCCGCATTTAGTCAAAAAAAGCTTCAACTCTCCCCGAACGACTGCCGCGGGAGGCACTGCTCTGTGCTTTTTCTCTCTTAAATGCTTCAAAAAGCAGCAAAAACCCACTGAAACCACTTAGACCCGAACACGACATCCTTGTTAGCTGTGTAAGAGTCAGTGTACTGATATTTTACACATAAATCTGACAGAAATTGACGCGTTTTTGTTTTTTGCAAACACACTCGTCAGAAGAGGTCAGAGGCTGATTTACTTCAATGTTGCTCTCATGTCATATTTCAGTCAGTTGTTATTGTGTCAATGCATTTTTTATTTTATTTATTTTTTTTTTTTTTGCGATGAACATATCATTGACAAACCAGAGTGAAGTTGGTGACTGGTTACTAGTAACTGATTCAGGCAATTATTAGGCCTTTTTTTTTTTGGATGAATTTTTTTTGGTTCTCTCCCTCAGCCCCAACCAGTCCCAGCAGAAGACTGCCCCTCCCTGAGCCTGGTTCTGCTGGAGGTTTCTTCCTGTTAAAAGGGAGTTTTTCCTTCCCACTGTCGCCAAGTGCTTGCTCACAGGGGGTCGTTTTGACAGTTGGGGTTTTTCTGTCATTATTGTATGGCTTTGCCTTGCAATATGAAGCGCCTTGGGGCAACTGTTTGTTGTGATTTGGCGCTATATAAATGAAATTGATTTGATTCGATTTGATTTGATGAATGACATCCAGTGGATCCAAAGGAAAACTGAAATTGCGAATATCTGTCCAGTCCAGACACTTAATCGGATGAAAAATTATGGATTTATTTTGTCAAAATGGTATTGCTTTATCCAAGGAGATGATTAATATAGGTTTTGACTGAAAAAAAAAAATGGTTTACAACAGAAAATGGGGCTGAAGTTGTGAATATCTGTCCAGTCCAGACACTTATGATGAAAACAAAAATTCCTTCATTTTTTTTTTTGGTTAGAATGGCATTAATTTGGTCCAGTGATATGACATATAGGTTTTACCTGAAAATAACTGTCTGGACTGGACAGATATTCAGACAGATATTCGCAATTTCAGTCCAATTTCCTCTATTATGTGTCTCTGTGGATCCACTGGATGTCATTCATCCAAAAAACAAACAAACAAACAAACAAAAAAAACTGTCAAATAACACAGATATTATCAATTTCAGCCCAATTTGCAATTGTAACCCAGTTTTTTTTTCAGTCACAACCTATATTAATTATCTCCTTTGACCAAATTGTCTTCTGACCAAAAAATAACCATTTTCTTCTCCAGCCGAATAAGTGTCTGGACTGGACAGATAATTGCAGTTTCCTCTATTAGGCATCTATGTGGATCCACTGGATGTCATTCAAACCAAAAATAAAAATTGTTGAATAAGTAACTGGTAACTGAATAAGTATCTGGACAGAATTTCAAACAGATATCCCCCATTTCAGCCCGATTTGAGCTGTAGCCCAATTTTATCAGTCAAAACCTATATTAATCATCTCCTTGGAAGAAAAAAAAAAACACATTTTGACCAAAAAATGAACAATTTTTTTTTTTTTTTTTAGCTGAATAAGTGTCTGGACTGCAGACAGATACTCGCAATTTCAGGCTGATTTCATGTATGATACATTGCTGTGGATCTACTGGATGTCATTCAAACCACTGAAAAAAAAATGCAGAATAAGTGTCTGAATAAGTTTCGAGTAACTGTAAACCAACTTAACTCTGTCTTGACTGTCAATAACCAATCAGCATGTGTTTGTCAGTCATAACATTTGAATCTCCTACAGTTGGCAGTATTATTAGGGAAAATGTGCCTGTGATTTTAAAATAAAGTGACCTCAGTGATATGTTGAGTGTCTACAGTGTTTGTGTGTTTACATGATACATAGTAGAGGAATATGAATGTTGAGAAATGAAAATGACCAATGAGCCTTATGTAAATGACATGGAATAAAACCAAAAAAGTTGGTGTAGTTTGTTTTTTCCAATACAGAACCATAGATTGAAAGAGAGCCAAAGTAAACAACGTTTTGATAAGAATCATGTCATTAGTAAAGCTCATTCTGATATTTCTCATAGCTACAAAAAGTGTTTGACATAAAACAGCACACATGTATTACTAATCATTACTGATTAGTCAGTACTCCACCCACACACACACACACACACACACACACACACACACACACACACACACACACACACACACACACACACACACACACACACACAATAAAAGGGAAATATATGCAAAAGCAAATATTTCTCATCTGCCTTGTCATTGAAAGTGTCTACTCAATCGACATTAGCTTTGGAAAATCTGTGTAGGTCCTTTGAGGTGTGCCCTCAACAAATTTCTGATTACTGCTGTCACGTGTCCAGATTACATCATTCTAAATCCTTACTCATGTTTATAACTTGATTTGCTGCAATAGTTATGTGATAGTCTACTTCAGTGGCTAATAGCTCACAAGCAAGAGGGAGGAGAGACATATGACATATGTTTAAACTGAGTTTTGTTGTGGTCGCCGGAAGGTTGCCAAAGTCCAAATGACAGCTGGGCAATGTTACACAGCCTAATACACCATTCATAGCTTTTTTTCCCCAGAGCTTTGACTGGGTTTTGAACAGAGGATCCTCTGTTCTGAATGGTTTATGGATGATTCATACAAAAAATAAAGACTATTCATAGACAAGGACCATTCATACATATTTGAAGAACCAGTCATTGTCACAGGTGATGCAGGGGTGGTGGCCAAGTGGTTAATACGCTTGGTTTCAGTTCAGAAGGTTCCGGGTTCAAATCCCACCCCTGCCACATTTCTCCATGTAATGTGGAGTTGCGTCAGGAAGGGCATCCGGCGTAAAACTTGTGCCAATTCAACATGCAGATCCACCTTGGATTTGCTGTGGCGACCCCAAGTGCAAACAAGGGAGCAGCTGAAGGGACTTACTATTGTCACAGGTGATGATTGTGGACTGGTTGATGGCAGGTCATGCAGGGATATTCCATGGTGTGAGCTCCAGCTCCTTACTGATTTTTATGTCTGGTGCAGGTCTCTTTTTAAAAGTGACAATTCCTTTAACGTGTGATCTATCAGTCATATGACTGCTGCTGCTATTGGTGCTGACAAACCATGGCCGCCATTAGATCGATCATTTGGATCATCTGACCTGCTCCACTCAGTGTTGTTCGACAGGCGCAGCGCATTGGAGGCTTGCCTCTACTGGTGGTTGGCTCTCACTGCGGTATTGTATCACTTCCTGTTCCGGAGCACAGCGGTGTTTTTCTGTATCTGTTAGCTGTTTAATCTGCGCAATTAGATTGATCTAGTTATCTAGATTACGATTTGTTTCCCAGTGTAATCGTCACGTGCCTTAACTAAAGCACTCCTTCTGCTGAATCACCTCTAAATTATTTACACATTATTCACTTTGCGTGTTTTTAGGAATCCGCTAGCTTAGCGTAGCTACTAGCTCTTAGCCAATTTAGCATGGCGGCTTCTCCTGTCTCTCCTGCACTTTTCTGCTCTGGGTGTGAAATGTTTAGTTATTCGTCGGCCTCCTTTAGCAGTAACAGTACTTGTAATAAGTGTAGCTTATTCGTAGCTTTGGAGGCCAGGCTGGGCGAATTGGAGACTCGGCTCCGCACCGTGGAAAATTCTACAGCTAGCCAGGCCCCTGTAGTCGGTGCGGACCAGGGACGTAGCCAGAAATTTTGAATAGGGCGGGCCTGAAGAAAAGTGGGCGGGCCAACTTTTGCCAGAGGAAAAATCCATATAATATCCAATAATGCCTAGCAGAAACAACCTTAAGGTAATTATTCTATGACCTATTTAAGTGAAACAGCGCACCCTGCTGTCCTCAAGTGCACACTGACAAAGTGGACTGACTACTACAGTACATCATTATATTTCTATAGTTTAAAATTAAGCATTGTTGTTTTGCAAAAACATTTCCTCCATTGAAAAAAGACAACTGGTGTTCAATATTCCCCTGGTGCAGCTAATGTCAAAATAACTGCAAAGGCAGAGGTAAAGATATAACACATTTATTGTCAAATATAAAATTTGAATTTGATGAAAATGAGAACATCTCAAAATGTAGGCCTAATGACAACATAGTCTACTTGTATAAAATGTATATTAAACAGGTGTCCTATATTCCCCACGGTAGAGAATTGCAAGGGCAGGGGTAATGATACAAAACATGAACTGTCAAACATAATATTAAAACTGAGAACATAAATATAAAACATATAGAAAAGTATTAAAACTTGTGCTGCTGTCTTGTTCTCTTGTTCGAAACAGCTCTTTTTATTCTGCTCTCTTCCTATTCTGTTCTTCTGTTTTTTTTTCTTCTCAATAGTTCTGTTCTTTAGTTGTTGTGCTCTGCTGTTATATTCTACATTGTTCTGTTCTATTCTGCTCTATGTCCTCATGTTCTCTTCTACTGCTGTTCTACTCTATTCTAATGCTATTCTGCTCTGCTATATTGGCCTAATATTCTTCTCTATTCTATTCTGTTCTCTTATGCACTGCTCATGTCCTGCTCTTCCATTCTACTCTACTCTTCTGCCCTATTCACGTTCTGCTGTTCTATTCTACTTGGTTCTCTTCTGCTCTGTTCTCCTAAAGAGTTAAAGAAGGCGCAAACGCCTGGGTTTGCGGTTGAAAATTGTGATGATCTCATCATAATCCAAAGAGTCACTAATTTCCCTTTCAAATGACAAGAGGGACAAGTGGTTGAGACGGTCAGTGTTCATCTTTGATCTAAGGTAATTCTTGATGCGGCCCACAGTTGAGAAAAGTCTTTCTACACTACACGAGGTTATAGGAAGGGTTAGGATGACTTGAAGGACTCTGTTCAGGTTTGGGAATATGTCTGCTGGACAGATGTCCAGTACCTCCATCAGTGAAGGAAAGTTTTCTTTTAAGGCTTTCCTTTTCAGTTGCTCGTAGAATACTGCCAACTCTGCATCCCTGACTGAAATGTTGTAGTGATTACATACAGAGTGCAGAGATTCCTTCTCGCCAAAGGTTTGTGACTGTGGTAGGAAAGCTGCTGCAGCTTTCATGATGCCATACTGGTCCTCTTGGAACCGGGTATCAAGCTCGGTCAGCTGCCTGTCAGAAAAAGAAAGAATAGTCTATCAAATGCAGGCTACAGTAGGCTATGCATGCCATAGGCCACAGGAAAAGAAAAAGTAATGATGATGAATACAGGACGCCTAAGGAGTAAAAGGAAATTAGGGACAAGGAAACTCAGATTATTATATATTATTTCATTATGAATTGCCTTGGCCTAATGAAAGAAGTGGTATGCTGTTATTGGTTATTACATAAGGTATTACATTAGGCTAACTTAGTACCAGAATGTTCTATAAATGTGTTAATCTGGCCTAGATAAACAACATGGACAAGACTGCCCTCAATTGCATATAGTGAAAACAACTATAGGCCCAGTCTATGGCATTCTACACTCTACTTCAGTTGACACAATAGGTTATATAAATCAATTACATTGTTCTGCAGGACCTGAAGAATAGAACACAAACAAAATAATGCATAGCCTTCGATAAATGCAAGAGGTCAATATACACAGCCTATCAGCCTATGTTACCTGTCAAGTATGTCATTCCAGATGTGTCTCAGGTCGTCATCATTCCCCACAGCTGTTGCTTTTCCCAGAGTCGTCGAGACCACAGAATCAGTGAGCCTGGAAGGGAGGCTCCTCTTTCTGGTCCCCACTGTGATATCCCAGCTTGTGATTTCACATTTCTGCATAAGGTCTTCAGTTAGCTTCATCACTTGTTGGAAAACACATTCTGGCTTGTCTCTAAACTCTGCAAAACTGTCTTTCAGTCCCTCGATTAAGTCAATGCATCCAGTGACTGACAGGGTTGGACTTTGTAATCCCTGTGTGGCAAAATAACTTGTTTCAAATAATTTACCAAATGTTACAAGCAGAAATAGGAACTTCTTTGTTTGTATCTGTTGGAGCAGGGACTGGGCATCGACTTTTGTTTGACCACTGCTTTCTGCACACTCAGCCAGTACTTCAAGTATTACATCAAATAATGTCAGTATTTTGTCTACTGATCCAGCTTTGGAGCTCCAGCGCGTATCCACAGAACGCTCAAGTTCAAGGCAGGGCCGTCCTGGGTGCATCTCTTTCTGCATTTCTATAAAGCATGTGTGTCTGCTTGACCCTGTCATGAACGCGTGCAAAATGTTTACTGTTTCAAAGAATGTGCTAACATGTCCAGACGCTTTTATTACTGCACTGAGAACCAAATTTAATCGGTGTGAATTGCAGTGCACATAGACAGCAGGGGAAATGTCTCTTTTAAAATAACCTGCACACCTCCTTTATGGCCTGACATTACTGAAGCCCCGTCAAAGCTGAATCCAACACACAGAGATGGGTCAAGACCCAGTGGTTCAATGATCTCTAATATCTTGGCTGAAATCCCCTGCGCACTCATGTCCTTGCTGGTGTCCACAAAGCCGACTGCGTGCTCTTTTATTTTTCCTCCATGGATGTATCTCACACACACAGCGACAAGTTCACGCTTGGAAACGTCTTTATACTCGTCTGCCATGATGGCAAAATATATACCAGGCACTTCCTTGATTTCATCCTTTATTTTACGCAGCAGTAAGGAGGCAGCTGACTCGAGCAGCTCATTTTGTATGTCAGGGCTCATTAGGGTTGCATTTTTGGGCAGCTGCTCTAAACGTGCTTTGATCTCCGGGTCATATTTGCAGACCCAATTAAAGATTTCTAGAAAGTTACCTCTGTTGAGATCTGCCTCCGTTTCCCTGTGCCCTCGCAAACTTAAATCCTGTTTGGCACAAAGCATAACAATATCCAGGACGACTTTGATATGCTCCCTATTCCTTTCAACAAACACTTTATCCCGCGCATCCAGGTCCATCTGATCAATGATGTTTCCCCTTCCAGATGTTTTGGTTTCCCTGTAGGCCTCAAACTTGGATAAGGAAATTGAGTGCTGCTCACTTCTTTCATGTCTCTCTAAAGAATAGCGCAGGTGTTTCCAGTCAGTGTACCCGTCCTGTAAAAACGCACGTTCAGCTCTCGCGCTGGGGAAATGTCTACACATTTTACAAAAAAGTGCGTCCCTGCACACACTGTATTCCACCCAGGGAAATTCATCATACCACTTCAGTGAGAAGCACCGTGCTTTCCCATGACTCACAGTGTAGGAAAACTTCTTCGGTTTTGGCTGGGCAGGTGGTTCATCTAGCTGTGACAAATCACTGGGTGGGCCTTCATGCTGGCGACCGGGGGGAGGAACAGGACCCGCCGATGTCGGCAGCCCGGCTGGAGAGGCGCTGGCGGGGGGTGGCGTGCTGCTAGTCTCTGGAGTGGGAGTCGACGTTGATGGAGTAGCACTAGTAGGAGCGACGGTGATGCTGCTAGAAGGTTGTGGCTCATTTTCTAGTCTAACCCTTTTAAAGCCAAATTTACTCAGTTTACTCTGAGCCATGATGGCTAACTTAGCTAATTGTGTACGCTGTCTGACAACAAAATTAAGCAGCGGCGCACAGCGCGCACAATCCGCACATCTCAGTGTTCGCTGCAAAATCGTTAGTTCCGTTGTAACAATTGCAATATAAAATGAATATGATTGTCCTATTTTTCATTCTACCAAAACATTTTGTAATTTTAAAATTTAAATATTATCATGACTTCAAAATAACTTAATTACAGTGTAATTTACACGGTCCCACTCATTTTTATTTTTTCAATACATTTTTATACGTTTTGGTTTGAATGTCAATGTTAAGCATATTTTTAATGAGTGAATAAAAAATATCAATAATAAAATAATAGTGAGAAAAATCATGTAAGCTTTCTCAGGGCGGGCCAGGCCCTGGGCCAATCAAAAAGTGGGCGGGCCTAGGACCGCCCTGGCCCTAATATGCCTACGTCCCTGGTGCGGACCAAGGTAGCTTAGCCGCCGTTAGTTACCCCCTGGCAGATCCCGAGCAGTCGGGAAAGCAGGCTGACTGGGTGACTGTGAGGAGGAAGCGTAGCCCTAAACAGAAGCCCCGTGTACACCGCCAACCCGTTCACATCTCTAACCGTTTTTCCCCACTCGACGACACACCCGCCGAGGATCAAACTCTGGTTATTGGCAACTCTGTTTTGCGAAATGTGAAGTTAGCGACACCAGCAACCATAGTCAATTGTCTTCCGGTGGCCAGAGCAGGCGACATTGAAGGAAATTTGAAACTGCTGGTTAAGGCTAAGCGTAAATTTGGTAAGATTGTAATTCACGTCGGCAGTAATGACATCCGGTTACGCCAATCGGAGGTCACTAAAATTAACATTAAATCGGTGTGTAACTTTGCAAAAACAATGTCGGACTCTGTAGTTTTCTCTGGGCCCCTCCCCAATCAGACCGGGAGTGACATGTTTAGCTGCATGTTCTCCTTGAATTGCTGGCTGTCTGAGTGGTGTCCAAAAAATGAGGTGGGCGTCATAGATAATTGGCAAAGCTTCTGGGGAAAACCTGGTCTTGTTAGGAGAGACGGCATCCATCCCACTTTGGATGGAGCAGCTCTCATTTCTAGAAATCTGGCCAATTTTCTTAAATCCTCCAAACCGTGACTATCCAGGGTTGGGACCAGGAAGCAGAGTTGTAGTCTTACACACCTCTCTGCAGCTTCTCTCCCCCTGCCATCCCCTCATTACCCCATCCCCGTAGAGACGGTGCCTGCTCCCAGACTACCAATAACCAGCAAAAATCTATTTAAGCATAAAAATTCAAAAAGAAAAAATAATATAGCACCTTCAACTGCACCACAGACTAAAACAGTTAAATGTGGTCTATTAAACATTAGGTCTCTCTCTTCTAAGTCCCTGTTGGTAAATGATATAATAATTGATCAACATATTGATGTATTCTGCCTTACAGAAACCTGGTTACAGCAGGATGAATTTGTTAGTTTAAATGAGTCAACACCCCCAAGTCACACTAACTGTCAGAATGCTCGTAGCACGGGCCGAGGCGGTGGATTAGCAGCAATCTTCCATTCCAGCTTATTAATTAATCAAAAACCCAGACAGAGCTTTAATTCATTTGAAAGCTTGACTTGATTTGAAGTCTTGTCCATCCAAATTGGAAGTCCCAAAAACCAGTTTTATTTGTTATTATCTATCGTCCACCTGGTCGTTACTGTGAGTTTCTCTGTGAATTTTCAGACCTTTTGTCTGACTTAGTGCTTAGCTCAGATAAGATAATTATAGTGGGCGATTTTAACATCCACACAGATGCTGAGAATGACAGCCTCAACACTGCATTTAATCTATTATTAGACTCTATTGGCTTTGCTCAAAAAGTAAATGAGTCCATCCACCACTTTAATCATATCTTAGATCTTGTTCTGACTTATGGTATGGAAATTGAAGACTTAACAGTATTCCCTGAAAACTCCCTTCTGTCTGATCATTTCTTAATAACATTTACATTTACTCTGATGGACTACCCTGCAGTGGGGAATAAGTTTCATTACACTAGAAGTCTTTCAGAAAGCGCTGTAACTAGGTTTAAGGATATGATTCCTTCTTTATGTTCTCTAATGCCATATACCAACACAGTGCAGAGTAGCTACCTAAACTCTGTAAGTGAGATAGAGTATCTCGTCAATAGTTTTACATCCTCATTGAAGACAACTTTGGATGCTGTAGCTCCTCTAAAAAAGAGAGCTTTAAATCAGAAGTGCCTGACTCCGTGGTATAACTCACAAACTCGTAGCTTAAAGCAGATAACCCGTAAGTTGGAGAGGAAATGGCGTCTCACTAATTTAGAAGATCTTCACTTAGCCTGGAAAAAGAGTCTGTTGCTCTATAAAAAAGCCCTCTGTAAAGCTAGGACATCTTTCTACTCATCACTAATTGAAGAAAATAAGAACAACCCCAGGTTTCTTTTCAGCACTGTAGCCAGGCTGACAAAGAGTCAGAGCTCTATTGAGTTGAGTATTCCATTAACTTTAACTAGTAATGACTTTATGACTTTCTTTGCTAACAAAATTTTAACTATTAGAGAAAAAAATACTCATAACCATCCCAAAGACGTATCGTTATCTTTGGCTGCTTTCAGTGATGCCGGTATTTGGTTAGACTCTTTCTCTCCGATTGTTCTGTCTGAGTTATTTTCATTAGTTACTTCATCCAAACCATCAACATGTTTATTAGACCCCATTCCTACCAGGCTGCTCAAGGAAGCCCTACCATTATTTAATGCTTCACACTAAAGTTAATTATGGAGTTCCACAAGGTTCTGTGCTAGGACCAATTTTATTCACTTTATACATGCTTCCCTTAGGCAGTATTATTAGACGGTATTGTTTAAATTTTCATTGTTACGCAGATGATACCCAGCTTTATCTATCCATGAAGCCAGAGGACACACACCAATTAGCTAAACTGCAGGATTGTCTTACAGACATAAAGACATGGATGACCTCTAATTTCCTGCTTTTAAACTCAGATAAAACTGAAGTTATTGTACTTGGCCCCACAAATCTTAGAAACATGGTGTCTAATCAGATCCTTACTCTGGATGGCATTACCCTGACCTCTAGTAATACTGTGAGAAATCTTGGAGTCATTTTTGATCAGGATATGTCATTCAAAGCGCATATTAATCAAATATGTAGGACTGCTTTTTTGCATTTACGCAATATCTCTAAAATTAGAACGGTCTTGTCTCAGAGTGATGCTGAAAAACTAATTCATGCATTTATTTCCTCTAGGCTGGACTATTGTAATTCATTATTATCAGGTTGTCCTAAAAGTTCCCTAAAAAGCCTTCAGTTAATTCAAAATGCTGCAGCTAGAGTACTGACGGGGACTAGAAGGAGAGAGCATATCTCACCCATATTGGCCTCTCTTCATTGGCTTCCTGTTAATTCTAGAATAGAATTTAAAATTCTTCTTCTTACTTATAAGGTTTTGAATAATCAGGTCCCATCTTATCTTAGGGACCTCATAGTACCATATCACCCCAATAGAGCGCTTCGCTCTCAGACTGCAGGCTTACTTGTAGTTCCTAGGGTTTGTAAGAGTAGAATGGGAGGCAGAGCCTTCAGCTTTCAGGCTCCTCTCCTGTGGAACCAGCTCCCAATTCAGATCAGGGAGACAGACACCCTCTCTACTTTTAAGATTAGGCTTAAAACTTTCCTTTTTGCTAAAGCTTATAGTTAGGGCTGGATCAGGTGACCCTGAACCATCCCTTAGTTATGCTGCTGTAGACGTAGACTGCTGGGGGGTTCCCATGATGCACTGTTTCTTTCTCTTTTTGCTCTGTATGCACCACTCTGCATTTAATCATTAGTGATTGATCTCTGCTCCCCTCCACAGCATGTCTTTTTCCTGGTTCTCTCCCTCAGCCCCAACCAGTCCCAGCAGAAGACTGCCCCTCCCTGAGCCTGGTTCTGCTGGAGGTTTCTTCCTGTTAAAAGGGAGTTTTTCCTTCCCACTGTAGCCAAGTGCTTGCTCACAGGGGGTCGTTTTGACCATTGGGGTTTTACATGATTATTGTATGGCCTTGCCTTACAATATAAAGCGCCTTGGGGCAACTGTTTGTTGTGATTTGGCGCTATATAAAAAAAATTGATTGATTGATTTAATCCATCATAACTCTCTGAATACGAAACTGATTTTCACACTTTTTTTTTCTGCAAACATCTGACATATAGCTATGATACAGGACAAATGGTATGTCATATTTTAATATTCATATTGGTATTAACAGTAATAGGATATTCTGATATAACCTAGACTGTAGACAGGTATTTTGCAAACACTCTGAACACACACGATACATATATACAAACACCGATATATGATAAAGAAGCAGATAGTGGCAGTAAAGTCAACTATTTTAGTCATTTGAAGAGACAAAATATGATTAGACTATTAATAAATATTTATATATAAACAAAATACTGACTAATGAATACATTATATTTCTATGTAAAACATAATAAATATAAGTTATAACACAGGTGTGATCTCTCAGTATGACTTGATGTCATTCAGTAAATCTGAGTGGTCTTTTCTTTTTGTCTATGAATCGTCTGGTTACTGGTCTGAAGCCCAACAAGTAACCAATACATTTCCTCATGCCATATTTTGCAATACTGATTCACTGTTTATTATGCTCTTTAACAAATATTGATATTTTTCTGTGGCACTATTTTAACTTTACGCACCAACTTCACAATTCTTTTATCAGTATGTGCCAATGCTGTGGACATCACATTACACGGTTGCCAAAAATTGTATAACATATGTAATGTGTTTGTATTGATATCCAACATTACGTATAAGAGAAAAATACTAAAGACGAACTAAAACTACTGTTTGTCTACAACATATAGAATGTTTGCACTTTTGCAGACGTGTGTGGCTCTTAAAAGAGCCGTTGGTTTGATGGTGAAGGCGCACATCAGTTCACTTGGAGCTGGTGTACTTGGTCACAGCCTTGGTGCCCTCGGACACGGCGTGCTTGGCCAGTTCACCGGGCAACAGGAGGCGCACGGCGGTCTGAATCTCCCTGGATGTGATGGTGGAGCGCTTGTTGTAGTGAGCCAGACGGGACGCCTCGGCAGCAATGCGCTCAAAGATGTCGTTGACGAACGAGTTCATGATGCTCATGGCCTTGGAAGAAACGCCCGTGTCGGGATGGACCTGTTTAAGCACTTTGTACACGTAGATGGCGTAACTCTCCTTCCTGCTCCTCTTTCTTTTCTTGCCTCCTTTTCCGGCGGTCTTGGTTACCACTTTTTTGGAGCCTTTCTTGGGCGCCGACTTTGCTTGTTCGGGCATGGTCGATTTCTCTCCTACTTTTTACACGAAACGAATGAGATTTCGTTTGTGAGAACAGCTCATTTAAAGACACCGCATGCAAATTTAACTGTGGGACTCCCCGTGTGTGATTGGTGGACGGCGTTAGGGGCGGAAACATTGCTGTGGCGCTCGTTTTCATGAGAAGTTTTTGTCCAGACCACAGTCGCCACAGAAGGATGAGGATCAGTTAATATTGACGCACACGGACACAGAAAACGCTATTTTTCCCCACACGTTGCAATCATCGCACATTACTGTCAGGACGTTTGTTAATCAATAATAGAGCAACATAAGACATAACAACAAAGGACATAAAAGTTACTCATTTAATGTTTAAAAAAAATATTAAAACCAAATTGTACTCAATCCTGCTGTGATAACTGTGTTACCATACAATCAAAGGAGATGAGCTCTTTCATAGGACAGTGGGCGGCTCTTAAAAGAGCCTTTGTGTTGTCATTAAAGACACTGAAGCGGTTTAACCACCGAAGCCGTACAGGGTCCTTCCCTGTCTCTTCAGAGCGTACACCACATCCATGGCGGTCACAGTCTTCCTCTTGGCGTGTTCAGTGTAGGTGACGGCATCACGGATCACGTTCTCCAGAAACACCTTCAACACACCGCGAGTCTCCTCGTAGATAAGACCGGAAATCCGCTTGACGCCGCCGCGACGAGCCAGACGGCGGATGGCGGGTTTGGTGATTCCCTGGATGTTATCACGAAGAACTTTACGGTGCCGCTTAGCGCCTCCCTTTCCGAGTCCTTTGCCGCCCTTTCCCCTTCCACTCATCGTCACCAGCGTTCAAGTATCATACAACTACCGGCGCCGTTCAGATGTCCATGTCCTTTAAAACCCACCTGAGGACGTAAGTGAAGACAGGGGCGTGGCTATTTTCTTCTTTGGCCACGATGGTTCTTTGGAGCTGATGCGCCACTTGCTGGACAAACATATGAATGACGAAGCATTTTTGCTGTGTTTCTGTCATTGCTTCTTTGCCTTCTCCCTCTTTATGAGTTATGAATCAGTCATTATTTGTTTTCTACTTAACTGTCTTTAAAAACACAAAATAAAAAAAATTGGGGAAGAAGAGATAAAAACTATGATACCTCATCTTACATAGTGAAGCAATGCTGAAGAGCAGATAACTGAGTGGTTCAAAGAAACAAAAAAGTGACTTTAAATAAAGTGTTTATATTACACCAAATGACACCAAACCTGCCCCAAGGCACTTCACACGTTATTCTCCTCTTTATGGAAAACAATCGTTGTTTGACATGATTTGAATCATTTTGGAGGCAGTAAAATGATATGTAATAAAAATATCTGGACTGCACAGTCTTTGGAATAGGGGTTTGCTCCGTCCACTCCACTCATGGACCTGGTATTGCAGTATTACCAGGAAGGGTGCACCCTCTCCAAACATGTTTAAAATCTTTTATATATATATATATATATATATATATATATATATATATATATATATATATATATATATATATATATATATATATATATATAAAAGAAAAGAAAAACTAGTTACACTTTCAGTAACACAAAATAAAATCTTTCTCTTATTTCATCTGCTAGCTCAGAGAGGGATTTATATCTACACACCCACAAAACATGCAGACATGTTCTTAACAGGAAATAATCAAACTCAGCACACTGGCGCCACATAGTGAAAAAATGTTATAAACGCAGTAAGTTTTTGCAGTACTTTTATTAAATTCTCTAATCTGCTGCTGGGTAACCACTGAGTGCTTGAACAATAAATTCATCACTTTTAAAAAACTTTTTTTTCCACCCTGTCAAACTCTGTTCTATCCTGTTAGGTCATTTTTAAAGAATAATTTGACAGCATCATTAAATGTTTGGCATTTTTTTTGTGTTGAGAAATAAGGAATGTTAACAGCATAAATATGTTTTTTGTGCCAAATTTTGGTATCTATTTCGTCCTGTGAAATGGGTCCACAAGAAATACCACTTTTTAAAAACTGACACTTAATATTTGTCAGATTTTTTTTCAAGAATTTAAAAATACTATGATGGCATAAGGGACATATACAATCATTTATGTTTAACACTTACTTTACTAACATTTTATGATAATCCTGTGTACGTCCCAAACAGGGTAGAATATCTTCATGACCAGTCTCTACGCAATCTGTCCATAATTATTAGGGCCCGAGTACCCTATTGTAATTGCGCTGTTTATTATTATTATTATTATTATTATTCTCACTCTTGAAATCGAAATTTCAGCCTCTTCCTATGCTCAAAAACTCACCAAACTTTCCAAAGTCGTCCGGCCGGATCCGAAATTCGATATTTTGGGGGCCTCGCACATGGTCGCAGAAAAATCGCGAAATAGCGCCCCCTAGAAATTTTCAAAAACCCCTCCGCATTGGGCTTTTTTCGTCGTAGCCTCACGAAATTCGGTACACATATTTACCATGCCAGGACGCACGAAAAAGTCTCTTACTGTCATGGTGAAATATCGACAGGAAGTCGGCCATTTTGATTTTAAATTTCGATTTTGAGCAAATTTTTGCCATTTTTGGTCATTTCCACTACTTACATTTGAAAGAACTCGTCCTAGGGATTTCATCCGATCGACTTCAAATTTGGTCAAAATCATCACAACACAATGGTGATCAAAAGTTAGGCGAGTAGGCGTGGCTGCTAGGGGTCGTCAAACTTTGGCAAGCTTTTCGGAGCACACCATTTCACTTCGAACGGCTGTCACGCCCACATACTTCATCGTAGATCCTTCAAACTTGCTGGACATGATGAGAGCTCCGCCCTGAACGTCTACATATCTTAATTTCCCACCTGCGCCATAGCGCTCCCCGGTGGCGGGAAATGTCCTATTTTTACTTTAAGAGGTCCTGATGTCACATACTTAACCCAATCAACTTCATTCCACTTTTAAAACATGCAGAACAAATTGGTGAACATAGGCAATAAACACCGTGAAGTTACGAGTAACGGCGTCCGTATGGCGGCGTACCGAATATTGCCCATTCGCCATGAAATTACGTTCTTCCTTTTGACGGCTTTAATTTTGTCACGTCATCATGAAAATTGATAGGTCGAGCACGACAACCTCTTACCACTCATAGGGGCGTCGCCCATGGGTGGGGCAAAATGCCTCAATAGCGCCCTCTTGGAACTTTCAAAAACCCCTCCACATAGGGGTTTTTTTGGAGTTGGGAGATGAAAATTGGTGCACATGTGTGACTTGCATAGACGTACAAAAAAGTCTCTTGCACCATGGGTCTACTCCAAACAGGAAGTCGGCCATTTTGAATTTTCTTCTCATTTTGGCGTGATTTCCACATGTTGTATTTGAACGAACTCCTCCTAGGGATTTTGTCCAATGCACTTCAAATTTCTTCCACATCACCCACAGACGATACTGACCAAAAGTTATCGAATACTTTCTTTATGTCGAAGGGTGTGGCCGCTATGGCGTCGCCATTTTGACCCTTCGCCATGGAACATTATACTTAAACAGGTACTGATGTCACATACTTAACACCATCAAGTTCCTTCCACTTCTAAAACATGCAGAACACGTTGGTGAAGGTAGGCGATGATCGCCGTGAACTTACGAGTAACGGCTTCTGTGTGGTGGCGTACCTAATATCGCCCCTTCGCCATGAAATTACGTTCTTCCTTTTGACGGCTTTAATTTTGTCATATCATCATGAAAATTGATACACAAGTCAAGCATGACAACCTCCTACAATTCATAGGGGTCTCGCCCATGGGCGGGGCAAAGTGCCTCAATAGCGCCCCCTTGAAACTTTCCAAAACCCCTCCCCTTAGGGGTTTTTCTGGAGTAGGGAGATGAAAATTGGTACACATGTGTGACTTGCATAGACGTACAAAAAAGTCTCTTGCACCATGAGTCTACTCCAAACAGGAAGTCGGCCATTTTGCATTTTCTTCTCTTTTTGAAATGATTTCCACGTGTTATTTGAACAAACTCCTCCTAGGGATTTTGGCCAGTGCACTTGAAATTTCTTTGACAGCATCCAAAGATGATACTGACCAAAAGTTATCGAAAGCTTTTCTCTATGTTGAAGGGTGTGGCCGCTATGGTGCCGCCATTTTGACCCTTTGCCATGGAACATCAAGTCATGATAACTCCTTTATGCTTTGCCTGATTGACTTGAAACTTCACATGTATGATGACGGTTGGCCCCTGAACACACCCAGCCCCTCTGTTTGTACACTGAGCGCCCCCTAGTGGATGAATAATCAACATGTCATAACTCCTTGATGCATTGACTTAGACTTAGACTTAGACAACTTTATTCATCCCACCAGGGGCAATTAATTTCAGCAGCCTGCATACCGGCACATCACAAAAAAAAAACATACTACATCCACATAAAACGTGCAACATACTACATCCACATACCCATACATCTACGCCTTACAAGGAATTTAAAAGACGTATAGCAGAAGGAATAAAAGATTTTAACAACCGATTCGTCCTGCAGACAGGTGAAACATAACGACGGCCCGAAGGCAACAAAGAAAATTCACCTGCCAGCACATGTCCGGGAGAAGACAAGATACAATTTGCCTTCCTCACCATTTGTTGTTCACAAAAACTAGCTAGGTCTCTGGTTTCCACTCCAATGATCTTTGAACATGTCTTTGTGATACTATGCAAGCTACTTTTATCTTTCAGTGCCAGGCTAGGAAACCAGCAGATGAAAGAAAAACATAAAAGACTTTCAATAAAAGACTGATAAAAACGACCCATAATAACAGAACTGACAGAGAAGGACTTCAATTTGCGAAGGAGGTACACTCTCTGTTGCCCTCGCTTCACAATGTCTGCCGTATTTACGTCAAATCTCAACTTCTCATCAAAAAAAGTGTCCAGATATTTATATGCAGGAACATTTTCTACAGCTTTCCCATGAATAATGCTGTCTATAGCAAACCCTTTGTTACGTCTAAAATCAATTATAAGTTCCTTCGTTTTAGATACATTTAGCTCCAAGTGATTTGTATCGCACCATGAAACAAAATCAGCAAGGGCCTCCCCATGTCCTGACTCCTCTCCCTGAAGAAGGGACAGCAGAGCAGTATCATCAGAGAACTTAACTAAATAGCTGCGGTGCCTGACACTTCTGCATTCATCTGTATATAAGATGAAAAGCAAGGGGGAAAGAACACAGCCCTGTGGTGAGCCTGTGGACAAAACTAAGGAGTCTGAAACGCGTCCATTTACCAAAACTCTCTGTCTCCTATTCGTTAAAAAGTCCGCCAACCATTCAACCATCTGGTGAGGCAATTTAAAATCACACCTTAACCTCTTAATTAAAAGGCAAGGCTGCATCAAGTTAAAAGCTGAAGAGAAATCAGCAAATAAAAGTCGAGCATGAGCTCGAGGCTTTTCCAAATGTCTGTAAAGACAGTTGAGAATAAAAAGCTTAGCATCTTCTACTCCTTTACCCGCCTGATATGCAAATTGAAGTGGATCAATATTCCCTTTCATATTTGACATTATCATATTCTTCATAATTTTCTCAAAGACCTTCATACACAGTGATGTAAGTGCCACAGGTCTAAAGTCATTAAACTGTTTAGGAAATGACTTTTTCGGGACAGGAATTATAAGTGATGATTTCCTTGCTTGCCTCTACTGGTGGTTGGCTCTCACTGCGGTATTGTATCACTTCCTGTTCCGGAGCACAGCGGTGTTTTTCTGTATCTGTTAGCTGTTTAATCTGCGCAGTTAGATTGATCTAGTTATCTAGATTACGATTTGTTTCCCAGTGTAATCTTTACGTGCCTTAACTAAAGCACTCCTTCTGCTGAATCACCTCTAAATTATTTACACATTATTCACTTTGCGTGTTTTTAGGAATCCGCTAGCTTAGCGTAGCTACTAGCTCTTAGCCGATTTAGCATGGCGGCTTCTCCTGTCTCTCCCGCACTTTTCTGCTCTGGGTGTGAAATGTTTAGTTATTCCTCGGCCTCAATTAGCAGTAACGGTACTTGTAATAAGTGTAGCTTATTCGTAGCTTTGGAGGCCAGGCTGGGCGAATTGGAGACTCGGCTCCGCACCGTGGAAAATTCTACAGCTAGCCAGGCCCCTGTAGTCGGTGCGGACCAAGGTAGCTTAGCCACCGTTAGTTCCCCCCTGGCAGATGCCGAGCAGCCGGGAAAGCAGGCTGACTGGGTGACTGTGAGGAGGAAGCGTAGCCCTAAACCGAAGCCCCGTGTACACCGCCAACCCGTTCACATTTCTAACCGTTTTTCCCCACTCGACGACACACCCGCCGAGGATCAAACTCTGGTTATTGGCGACTCTGTTTTGAGAAATGTGAAGTTAGCGACACCAGCAACCATAGTCAATTGTCTTCCGGGGGCCAGAGCAGGCGACATTGAAGGAAATTTGAAACTGCTGGCTAAGGCTAAGCGTAAATTTGGTAAGATTGTAATTCGACACCCGGTTACGCCAATCGGAGGTCACTAAAATTAACATTAAATCGGTGTGTAACTTTGCAAAAACAATGTCGGACTCTGTAGTTTTCTCTGGGCCACTCCCCAATCAGACCGGGAGTGACATGTTTAGCCGCATGTTCTCCTTGAATTGCTGGCTGTCTGAGTGGTGTCCAAAAAATGAGGTGGGCTTCATAGATAATTGGCAAAGCTTCTGGGGAAAACCTGGTCTTGTTAGGAGAGACGGCATCCATCCCACTTTGGATGGAGCAGCTCTCATTTCTAGAAATCTGGCCAATTTTCTTAAATCCTCCAAACCGTGACTATCCAGGGTTGGGACCAGGAAGCAGAGTTGTAGTCTTACACACCTCTCTGCAGCTTCTCTCCCCCTGCCATCCCCTCATTACCCCATCCCCGTAGAGACGGTGCCTGCTCCCAGACTACCAATAACCAGCAAAAATCTATTTAAGCATAAAAATTCAAAAAGAAAAATAATATAGCCCCTTCAAATGCACCACAGACTAAAACAGTTAAATGTGGTCTATTAAACATTAGGTCTGTCTCTTCTAAGTCCCTGTTGGTAAATGATATAATAATTGATCAACATATTGATTTATTCTGCCTTACAGAAACCTGGTTACAGCAGGATGAATATGTTAGTTTAAATGAGTCAACACCCCCGAGTCACACTAACTGTCAGAATGCTCGTAGCACGGGCCGAGGCGGAGGATTAGCAGCAATCTTCCATTCCAGCTTATTAATTAATCAAAAACCCAGACAGAGCTTTAATTCATTTGAAAGCTTGTCTCTTAGTCTTGTCCATCCAAATTGGAAGTCCCAAAAACCAGTTTTATTTGTTATTATCTATCGTCCACCTGGTCGTTACTGTGAGTTTCTCTGTGAATTTTCAGACCTTTTGTCTGACTTAGTGCTTAGCTCAGATAAGATAATTATAGTGGGCGATTTTAACATCCACACAGATGCTGAGAATGACAGCCTCAACACTGCATTTAATCTATTATTAGACTCTATTGGCTTTGCTCAAAAAGTAAATGAGTCCACCCACCACTTTAATCATATCTTAGATCTTGTTCTGACTTATGGTATGGAAATAGAAGACTTAACAGTATTCCCTGAAAACTCCCTTCTGTCTGATCATTTCTTAATAACATTTACATTTACTCTGATGGACTACCCAGCAGTGGGGAATAAGTTTCATTACACTAGAAGTCTTTCAGAAAGCGCTGTAACTAGGTTTAAGGATATGATTCCTTCTTTATGTTCTCTAATGCCATATACCAACACAGTGCAGAGTAGCTACCTAAACTCTGTAAGTGAGATAGAGTATCTCGTCAATAGTTTTACATCCTCATTGAAGACAACTTTGGATGCTGTAGCTCCTCTGAAAAAGAGAGCTTTAAATCAGAAGTGTCTGACTCCGTGGTATAACTCACAAACTCGTAGCTTAAAGCAGATAACCCATAAGTTGGAGAGGAAATGGCGTCTCACTAATTTAGAAGATCTTCACTTAGCCTGGAAAAAGAGTCTGTTGCTCTATAAAAAAGCCCTCCATAAAGCTAGGACATCTTTCTACTCATCACTAATTGAAGAAAATAAGAACAACCCCAGGTTTCTTTTCAGCACTGTAGCCAGGCTGACAAAGAGTCAGAGCTCTATTGAGCTGAGTATTCCATTAACTTTAACTAGTAATGACTTCATGACTTTCTTTGCTAACAAAATTTTAACTATTAGAGAAAAAATTACTCATAACCATCCCAAAGTCGTAAGCCCTACCATTATTTAATGCTTCGATCTTAAATATGATCAATCTATCTTTGTTAGCGGCTATGTACCACAGGCTTTTAAGGTGGCAGTAATTAAACCATTACTTAAAAAGCCATCACTTGACCCAGCTATCTTAGCTAATTATAGGCCAATCTCCAACCTTCCTTTTCTCTCAAAAATTCTTGAAAGGGTAGTTGTAAAACAGCTAACTGATCATCTGCAGAGGAATGGTCTATTTGAAGAGTTTCAGTCAGGTTTTAGAATTCATCATAGTACAGAAACAGCATTAGTGAAGGTTACAAATGATCTTCTTATGGCCTCGGACAGTGGACTCATCTCTGTGCTTGTTCTGTTAGACCTCAGTGCTGCTTTTGATACTGTTGACCATAAAATTTTATTACAGAGATTAGAGCATGCCATAGGTATTAAAGGCACTGCGCTGCGGTGGTTTGAATCATATTTGTCTAGTAGATTACAATTTGTTCATGTAAATGGGGAATCTTCTTCACAGACTAAAGTTAATTATGGAGTTCCACAAGGTTCTGTGCTAGGACCAATTTTATTCACTTTATACATGCTTCCCTTAGGCAGTATTATTAGACGGTATTGCTTAAATTTTCATTGTTACGCAGATGATACCCAGCTTTATCTATCCATGAAGCCAGAGGACACACACCAATTAGCTAAACTGCAGGATTGTCTTACAGACATAAAGACATGGATGACCTCTAATTTCCTGCTTTTAAACTCAGATAAAACTGAAGTTATTGTACTTGGCCCCACAAATCTTAGAAACATGGTGTCTAACCAGATCCTTACTCTGGATGGCATTACCCTGACCTCTAGTAATACTGTGAGAAATCTTGGAGTCATTTTTGATCAGGATATGTCATTCAAAGCGCTATATAAATAAAATTGATTGATTGATTGATTGATAAATCTGGCACTCGGCCGCAACTAAGTGACCTCTGAAAGATATAGAGGAGGACACTACTGAGTTGCTCACCACAATACCTCAGTGTACGTCCACAAATTCCATCTGGACCACAAGACTTCATTACATTAACCTTCTCCAGAAGTCTTTTCACACTATCCTCGCTAATGATTATACCATCGTCAGTAGCAGAGGAAGTGCTCTCAAGGGGGAGTTTATCTGCAACTTCATAGTTCTCAAACCTAGAATAGAAACAGTTAAATGCATTCGGCAGATCCTCATCGTAGCTCCCCTCTACTTTAATTGGCGCTCTATTATTATCCTGTTGGACATTAGTAACTGAAGCCATAGATTTAATGCCTATCCAGGCTGCCCGCAGATCACCACTACTGTACATATGTTCTACCTTGTCTTTGTAAGCTCTTTTAGCTTTACGGATTTCGTTCCTAACCTCCTTGTTAATTTCTTTCTTTTCCGCATTATCTCCTATATAAAAAAATTTTTTCTTCTTATTTAAAACACTCTTTAAATTTTTGGTGACCCATGGTTTATTATTGGCATAGCTAATAATATTCTGAGGAATGTTGATATCCACACAGAAGGATATATAAGAGGAAACAGTCTGTGTCAGTTCATTCAGATCAGAGCATGTATCATAGAAAACCTCCCACGCAGTCCATTCGAAGCAGGCCTTCAGTTTGTCGATGCAGTCTTCGGACCAACACCTCACAGTCTTTATAGTCCGCTCCCGACGTCTACAGACTGGCTTATAAGTCGGCAAAAGAAGAACACTATTATGGTATGAGGCTCCGAGAGGGGGCATACTGATGGACCTATAAGCTTTGGCTACTGAGCCATAGCACTGGTCAACAATAGAATTCCCCATAGTTGTTGAACAAGTAACATACTGCTCGTATGTCCTCAGTACTCTGTCTAATCGGCAGTGTGTGATTTGTTTAAAATTTTAACTGTGTGATGAGTGGTTGCCCCTGCATGCACATGCCCACATGTGGTCACAAGGGCACCCAGTGGCCTGGGTAGGTGGTTGTGCGGAACGAGGGCCCATATATGACTGCTTGCAGTCCTAGTTATTATTATTTTTTGAGTCTCTGAACTCCCCACCACTGCCCTCCAGCACACATTCCTTTCAGGTGACACACATGAACATGCAACACCGCTCACTTGACACTTAAAAATGTGTGGCCATTCACGCTTTTAGCATGAAAATAGTGAGCGGATGATAACTTTTGAGCTGACTGTGAAATTTGTCTAAGTGCCCCTACGAGTGTGGCGTTCCAAAAAGCAACACACATGTGGTGCACGTGTCTCTCACGTGTGTGCGTGTGTCGCACAGAGTCAAACTTGACACCCAGGATCTCCATGTTAGTTTGTATATGGATTTCACTTGACTTTAGTTTAAACTTAGGAGGGGTTTTTAGTCGGCTTTTTCCTACGATACAAACTTGTGTTTTCTTTAAACCAAAAGTAAACAGCCAGTCAGCAGTGTGGTGCAGATATTGATAAGTGAGTGGAGTCTCAGGAACATTGAACTCAGTACTGTTACATCATTAGGGGAGGTGTTGGTCTAGTGGTTAAGCTGTTGGGCTTGAGACCAGAGGATCCTTGGATCAAATCCCAGCCTGACTGGAAAATCACTATGGGCCCTTGGGCAAAGTCTTTAATCCCCTAGTTGCTCCTGGTGTGTAGTGAGCGCCTTGTATGGCAGCACTCTGACATCGCATGAATGTGAGGCATTATTGTAAAGTGCTTTGAGCGTCTGATGCAGATGGAAAAGTGCTATATAAATACAGTCCATGTTGTGTGGGCCACCAGAAGAGGTACTGCTGGCCCACCACCAGAGGGCGCCCTGCCTGAAGTGCGGGCTTCAGGCACGAGAGGGCGCTGCCGCCACGGACACAGCCAGGGGTGACAGCTGTCACTCATTATCTCCTGACAGCTGTCACTCATTCATGCTTCATCATCTCACTCCATAAAACCCGGACGTCATCTCCACCTCATCGCCGAGATATCGTCAAACCGTTCAGGTAGTATTCTCAGCCTTGAAAGGGAACTGTGTATCAGTCTGAACTCTTTTTTTGCAGCCGCTTTCCTGTGGTGTTCCGTGTCTGTGTGACCGGCATTCGGTGTGTCCAGCAACGGCTCCGCTGCACACCTCTACCAGATAAGTGGGTAGACAGGAGCTGCACGAGTGTGTGTTAGAGGTGGAGGTGGCATTCCCACCATTGTTGCTACTGGGTGTGCACACACCCATATCTTATTGTCTCTGCTCCCTGCCAGCAGTACCAGATCCGACCTTCGAAGACGGTGGCCACCTGGGGACTCGGGACTTGGCGGCTCCAGTATTCGCCGGGTTCGGTGGCGGAGGAAATCGTGTGGTTCCGGTTCATCTCAGGACAGACGTCTTCTATCCTCGAGCCTGCCCACACGTCACCCTTGTGATTGACTGTCTGTTAAATTTCACATTCCTCTGTGTTGTGCTCATTCACAACAGTAAAGTGTTCATATTTGACTCTTTCATTGTCCGTTCATTTGCGCCCCCTGTTGTGGGTCCGTGTCACTACACTTTCCCCAACAGTCCATTTACATCATCAGCATATACAAACCATTAATATTGTTGTGTGTTGGGGGGTTTGGCTGGATGTTTTTGTGTTGTTTTCTTTTCTTTGCTCTCCAGGTGGTATGCAAACTGTTTTTTGTCTGTGGAGACGGTGCTGGCAGAAGAGTCCTTCACCCTCATCAGCATTATTAGCTGCACCTGTGGATGATGCTCACGTGTAATCTTAAAGACTTTCAGCTGAAGCAGATAATGAGATGGCGTTCTGCATTTAAGCCATGAGTGGTTCAAGCAGAATTGCCGGGAACTCGACCTTGTGACGTTCAGTTGTGAGACGCTGAGGACCGCGCCTGGGTTTGACACATCATGCCTGTGAAGGAGGACGGGTGAGGGACACATGCTGTCAGCACACATCAGAGGTGATGATTGTCTGAATAAGTGTTAACAGTAATTTGATATTTTGTTACGCAGTATATTTTAACATTGATGAGAATTGTGCAGCTCGCTTCTCACTGCCATGGCGTACAGAATGATGATCCTCCACCTGTTGTGAGAAGCTGCTCATTTACATAAAGCTTAAATTCAGACCTGAATGTGTTGCTGATAGTGTGTGCCTTTGAAGGATATTTGTTGTAGCTGTTGACTTGCCTCACCTTTTCCATCCTTCACAGAGTCAGTTTGTCGTGTCCACCTGGGGGGTGTTCGGCGGTGAGTCTGGGTCCAGAAGCGTCGGGCTTCGATCCATTTGGGCGCTGGAGAGCGTGCCATCCTTCACCTCGCCAGACAAATGCACATTTATGTTGTACACAATTATTGCACAAAAGGGAAATAAATTTGTTTTGTTTTTGGAACCGCTTTCTGGTTATTTTAGCGCGGGGTTCAGTCAGACGCTGGTCGCGCTCCTCAACTCGCGTCTGCACATAACAGTAGTTCCCGGCCATTCCAAAATGGATCCAGCGGCAGAAGCGGTTCCTTTTGCTGAAAGAGTTCAAGAATACTTGGAGAAGATATGAGAGCAATTACAGCCTCTCGCAAATCAAATTAAACAAACAGATGCTCACATTACGGAGCTTGCAGCACAAGCCGTTCTGCTTCCTGCTGCTCCAGCTGCGGCACTATGGATACCGGTGCAGATAACTCCGTCACCCAAGGGGAGGTGGAGTGCGGCAGATTATTCTGTGGATTTCCGAATTTTTTCTGCTCAGTCCGGTTGGGATGCCGCAGCTTTGAGAGGAGTGTTTGTGGATGGTTTGAACGATTCATTAAAAGACGAGCTAGCAGTCTGTGATGAACCAAAAGATTTAGATGAGCTGATATCTTTGGCTATTCGTCTAGATGATCGGATAAAGGAGCGTGGACGCGAGAGAGGGCGGACATCAGAGCGGGTCTTTTCGTCTCGGGGTTTTCCCCGACACAGCTCAGGGCTGCCTCTTCTTCGCCCCACTGAGACTCCTCCGACGGGACCTCTGGCTCCTCTTGCGGATGAGCCCATGCAGCTCGGACGAGCTGAAGCCGCCATATTGCCCCGGTCACATAAGCGTCAAGAAAGAGAACAATGACGTATCTCCAGGTGTTCTTAGACAGGCATAATAATGGACACACAAAAAAATAAATAAATAAAGGGGCAGACCATTGGTTGTTTAGTTATTTGGGCTGTTTTTGTTTTCATGTAAGGGGTTATAAATTGTTTTGGGATTTTGAGGCGGTTCTGGTGAACGACTGGCAGTTCGGAGCTCGGCTGGACTCAGGTAATCATAGGTTTTCATTTTTTGGACTTAGGTTATTTCTGTTTGAGGATTGGGTCGTTTTGTTTTATTGTTTTTTATTTCCCTGCTTCCCTAACCCCAACCTCACAGGCTCTAAGACCGATTGTCTTGTGGGTTGTGGGGTGGTGCAGGTTGGTTATGCTGAGCGTTTCTCAGAAAACCTCTGCACCTGGGGGGGGGGTTGTCAGGGGCGTTTTTTTGTGTTTGGTTGATCCCCGGTTCCACTCCAGCTCCGGTGGGCCTTTGACCGTTCGTCATTGGTGTTACCGGGGTGTGGTGCAGCGGGAACGTACCTCAGTCAGAGTGGTGGGCCGATCTGTGCCGTTCGCCATTTCGGTAGTTCCACCCCTCCCGATGGGCTGGTGGTATGGTCGGTTTGGGGCACCGGACGTATTTCCGGTTTTCCGCTGCGCTTAGGGGATGGGACTGGGTTAGTTTTTCCTGTTTCCTTCCCCAGCTTAGTAGTTTTGTGCCGTTCGCCAAAATAGGGCTAACGATAGACTCTGGGAGTGATCTGGGGTCTTTCGGGGTGCTGGGGGGGGGTAACAGGGTTTGCCAGTTGTTTTATTTTGCCCCCGGGGTGTTTTAATGAAGTCCACCGGGGGTTGGATTTTTGTGTTGTTATGTTTCCTTCCAGGTTCCACCTCCAGGGTCGATGGGACGGTCCTCTGGGGGGGAATTGATTGTGGGGCTGATTAACCAAGTGTGGCCGGGTCTGGGGTTCCTGGGTTGTGGGGAGGGTACCTCCTGGGGTTGATGGTACGGTCCTCTGGGGGGCGCTGTTCCTCCGTGTAAACCTGGGGACCTCTGTAAGATTCCGGTTTTGGTTGTTCTCTCCTGGAACTGGCGGTAAAGGTCTTTTGGGGGTGGGGTGGGCTCTGCATATCGTTCTGGGGTTGTTTGTTATTTTTCTTTGTGAATTCATGTTTGTCTTGTGTTGTTGGGGCTGTGTTGGGTTATTGCATTTGGGAGTTTTTCTTTTCTTCCCGGGGTTGGATGGGACGGTCCCCTGGGGAGGGTTTGGGTGGGTTTTGTGTTTTTCTTCTATGTTGGGTTGTATATGGGACTTGTTTGGGGTTTTTGTTGATGCCAGCCGGCCTTCCAGCCGCGGTGCCCTGTCCTGCCGTCTGCTTTCTGTCATGGACCCCGGAGGGAGGTGTTGTTCTCGGGCCTGGTCTGTTCAGTCGCCGGGAGGCTTCCCGTTGATGGGGGAGTACTGTTGTGTGTTGGGGGGTTTGGCTGGATGTTTTTGTGTTGTTTTCTTTTCTTTGCTCTCCAGGTGGTTTGCAAACTGGTTTTTGTCTGTGGAGACGGTGCTGGCAGAAGAGTCCTTCACCCTCATCAGCATTATTAGCTGCACCTGTGGATGATGCTCATGTGTAATCTTAAAGACTTTCAGCTGAAGCAGATAATGAGATGGCGTTCTGCATTTAAGCCTTGAGTGGTTCAAGCAGAATTGCCGGGAACTCGACCTTGTGACGTTCGTTTGTGAGACGCTGAGGACCGCGCCTGGGTTTGACACATCGTGCCTGTGAAGGAGGACGGGTGAGGGACACATGCTGTCAGCACACATCAGAGGTGATGATTGTCTGAATAAGTGTTAACAGTAATTTGATATTTTGTTACGCAGTATATTTGAACATTGATGAGAATTGTGCAGTTTGCTTCTCACTGCCGTGGCGTACGGAATGATGATCCTCCACCTGTTGTGAGAAGCTGCTCATTTACATAAAGCTTAAATTCAGACCTGAATGTGTTGCTGATAGTGTGTGCCTTTGAAGGATATTTGTTGTAGCTGTTGACTTACCTCACCTTTTCCATCCTTCACAGAGTCAGTTTGTTGTGTCCACCTGGGGGGTGTTCCGCGGTGAGTCTGGGTCCAGAAGCGTCGGGCTTCAATCCATTTGGGCGCTGGAGAGCGCGCCGTCCTTCACCTCGCCAGACAAATGCACATTTATGTTGTACACAATTATTGCACAAAAGGGAAATAAATTTGTTTTGTTTTTGGAACCGCTTTCTGGTTATTTTAGTGCTGGGTTCAGTCAGACGCTGGTCGCGCTCCTCAACTCGCGTCTGCACATAACAAATATTTTAATTTTATACATTAATAATTAATACATTCTTGTTCATGTACCTTCTACTAAGTCACCAAAGTTTTTTTTTTTAATTTACATTTTTGAGAATCTCAAACACTGAACCCTGTCCGTGTCTACCAGCATCAACCCAGACAGAGCACCAAAAACGCTTTTTATCCCTAATTTTACTGAGTGCAGGACACCAGTGTGGTTTAGGTTTAAAAACCATTTTAGGAACACTCCCAGCCTCCTTAGAGGTACATATGTCACTATTTTCACTTTTTCAAACAAAGTGAAAATAGTGCAACAGCATAACTGCAAGTGGCTTTCAAATCCCAGCCTGACCGTAAAATCACTAAGGGTCCTTGGGCAAGGTCCTTAATCCCCTAGTTGCTCCTGGTTTGTAGTGGGCGCCTTTCATGGCAGCAGCCTAACATTGAGGTGAATGTGAGGCATTTGATGGGTAAAGTACTTTGAGCATCTGACGCAAATGGATAAGAGCTATACAAATGCAGTCCATTTAGCCATTTCCATCCTTTTTGCAAAATCAACTACCATCTGTCCATCCACATTCCTGTTCTTGATACCATATCTACCCATTACTTCCTCATTACCTCTGTTCCCGTCATCAACATGCCCATTGAAGTCTGCTCCTATCACCACTCTTTCATGCTTGGGCACACCCTCCACCACCTCATCTAACTCACTCCAGAAGTCTTCTTTCTCCTTCAACTTACAACCTACCTGTGGGGCATATGCACTGATGATATTCATCCTCACCCCTTCAATTTCCAACTTCACACTCATCACCCTGTCAGACACTCGCTTAACCTCCAACACACTCCTGACATACTCTTCCTTTAAAATGACCCCAACACCATTTCTCTTCCTGTCCTCACCATGGTACAGCAACTCAAACCCACCTGTGCTCCTGCTCTTACTTCCCTTCCACTTGGTCTCTTGCACACACAATATGTCTACATTTGTCCTCTCCATCATATCAGGTGATGGATGTTGTTAATCTGGGCCTCAACTGTGGACCCACTGTGGAAATTTGATTCTTAGTCTACATTGTTGAGTTGGCTTGTTTTACGCCGGATGCTCTTCCTGACACAACCCTCCTCATTTATCCGGCTTGGGATCAGCACTCAGAGTGTACTGGCTGCACACCCCATGTGGCTTCATTCATTCATATTTGGGAACACAGCCAATGATAAACATTATCCAATTGTATGTGTTGTGTGGGCCGCTGAAGAGGAGGTACTGCTGGCCCACCACCACCAGAGGGCGCCCTGCCTGGAGTGCGGGCTCCAGGCACCGGAGGGCGCTGCCGCCTCACAGGAGCAGCCAGGGTGACGGCTGTCACCCATCACCTGAGACAGCTGATATCAATCAACAGGGAGGTATATCAGCAGGACGGCATCTCCACCTCATTGCCGAGATATCGCTCTACCAAGGAGGTAACGAACTCAGCCAGCCATACGGATTAATCCATTGTTGCTTGTGTGTAAAACGACTGAAGACTGAAAAGGACGTATTTGGATAAGTACTCTTATTCCCACATTACAGCGTTGTTTCTGAGTAGAGGTGGAGGTGGTGTTTTCCACCCCACGTGTTGTTGGGTGCAGCCGCACCCAAATCTGATTGTTTCTGTTCCTCGCCAGCAGTACCGGATCCGACGAGCGGAGGCAGTGATCACCTGGGAGTTCGGGACTTGGCGGCTCCAGTATTCCCGGGGTTCGGTGGCAGAGGAAATCGGGTGGTTCCGGTTCGACTTGGACAGACGTCTCCTATCGTCGAGCCTGCCCACACGACACCGTTGGAATTCGACTCGTGACCAAAATTGTAATTTGTTGTGTTTGTTGTGCGTGTTCACAACAGTAAAGCTTTGTTATTTGACTTTCTTCATTGTCCGTTCATTTGCGCCCCCTGTTGTGGGTCCGTGTACTGACACTTTCCCAACAGGATATCTCGGCCATCTTCATGGATCCCGAGGGGCGTCAACCGGCTGTTGAACGGCCAATGGAAGAACAGGATGCGCAGGCGTCCGCAGGAGGGGTAATCGGTGAGTTGCAGCGGATCCTCACCGCTTTCACGACTCGGTTAGATTTGATGACCGAGCAGAACGTCCTCCTGAACCGCAGGGTGGAGGCTCTCGCCGCGCAGGTGGAAGCGCGCCCTCCAGGCGCCGCTGCGGCTCTCCCTCCCGTAGACCCTGTACGTAACATAGACGTTCCACTGGTTGTTCAACGACCCCTCCCACCTTTCCCGGAAGCATACATAAGCCCCCCAGAGCCGTACGGAGGCTGTGTGGAGACGTGCGCGGATTTTCTTATGCAGTGTTCGCTCGTCTTCGCACAGCGTCCTGTTATGTACGCGACCGATGCTAGCAAGGTAGCTTATGTAATAAACCTGCTTCGCGGTGAGGCACGCGCTTGGGCTACAGCGCTCTGGGAGCAGAACTCATGGCTCCTTCAGACATATGATGGGTTTGTGAGGGAGTTCAGAACCGTGTTCGATCATCCCAATAGAGGAGAAACCGCTTCAACAGTGCTACTGTCAGAGACAGGGGCGTCGACTTCCGCATCGCGGCTGCGAGGTCCGGCTGGAATAGCACTGCCCTCCGCGCCGCCTTTGTAAACGGACTGTCATTGGTTCTTAAGGAGCACCTGGTGGCTAAGGACGAACCGCGGGATTTAGATGGGCTTATCGATCTGGTCATACGATTAGACAATCGGTTAGAAGAACGTCGTCGGGAACGAGACGAAGGGCGTGGCCGGGCACGCGCCGTCCCTCTCCCTTCCGGTTCCGACCGCGTCCCGCCTTCCCCACGCTCCACGGCTCCGGCGCTCCATGTGGCTACAGCTCCCCCTGCTGACGAAGCTATGGACACGAGCAGGGCAACATTTAGGGCACCAGATGCACAGAGGAGGCAGGCCCACGGCGTATGTTTTAATTGTGGCTCGACAGAGCACCAAGTGAGAGACTGCCCTGAGCGGTTAAACACCAACGCCCGCCCCTAGAGACTGGGCTAAGGGTGGGCCGAGACATTCACGTGGGACACACCCACATTGCCACACGACTCCCAGTTACGATCCTTTATGAGGAATCAACCCTGAAAGCCCCAGCACTGGTGGACACGGGATCTGAAGGGAATCTGTTGGATAGCAGATGGGCCAGGGAGATAGGGCTCCCTCTGGTGGCGCTTACCTCGCCTGTGCAGGTGCGAGCACTAGATGGCTCCCTACTCCCTCCAATCACGCATAAGACACCACCTGTAACCCTGGTGGTGTCCGGAAATCACCGGGAGGAGATCGAGTTTTTTGTGACTCCTGCTACCTCCCGAGTGATTTTGGGGTTTCCCTGGATGTTGAAACACAATCCCCGGATCGATTGGCCGTCCGGGGTAGTGGTTCAGTGGAGCAAAACCTGCCATCGGGTGTGTTTAGGTTCCTCGGTTCCTCCCGGCTCCCAGGCTAAGGAGGAGGTCAGAGTCCCGCCCAATCTGGGGATGGTGCCGGTGGAGTACCATGACCTTGTCGACGTGTTCAGCAAGGATCTGGCGCTCACCCTTCCCCCCCACCATCCTTATGATTGTGCCATTGATTTGGTTCCGGGCAGTGAGTTCCCGTCCAGCAGGCTGTACAACCTCTCACGGCCTGAGCGCGAATCAATGGAGACCTACATCCGGGACTCGTTAGCCGCCGGGTTGATCCGGAATTCCACCTCCCCGATGGGTGCAGGTTTCTTTTTTGTGGGTAAAAAAGACGGCGGTCTTCGTCCATGCATTGATTATAGGGGACTGAACGAGATCACGGTTCGCAACCGATACCCGTTGCCCCTGTTGGATTCGGTGTTCACACCCCTGCATGGAGCCCAAATCTTCACCAAGCTCGATCTTAGAAATGCGTATCACCTGGTTCGGATCCGGAAGGGAGACGAGTGGAAGACGACATTTAACACCCCCTTAGGTCACTTTGAGTACCTGGTCATGCCGTTCGGTCTCACAAACACTCCCGCGACTTTCCAAGCGTTGGTTAATGATGTCTTGCGGGATTTCCTGCACCGGTTCGTCTTCGTATATCTGGACGATATACTCATCTTTTCTCCGGACCCTGAGACCCATGTTAAGCATGTACGTCAGGTCCTGCAGCGGTTGTTGGAGAACCGGCTGTTTGTGAAGGGCGAGAAGTGTGAGTTCCACCGCACGTCTTTGTCCTTCCTGGGGTTCATCATCTCCTCCAACTCCGTCGCTCCTGATCCGGCCAAGGTTGCGGCGGTGAGAGACTGGCCCCAACCCACAAGCCGTAGGAAGCTGCAACAGTTCCTCGGCTTTGCAAATTTCTACAGGAGGTTCATTAAGGGCTACAGTCAGGTAGTTAGCCCCCTGACAGCCCTGACCTCGCCAAAAGTTCCCTTCACCTGGTCGGATCGTTGCGATGCCGCGTTCAAGGAGTTGAAACGGCGTTTCTCGTCTGCACCCGTTCTGGTGCAGCCCGATCCTAGCCGCCAGTTAGTGGTTGAAGTGGACGCCTCGGACTCAGGGATCGGAGCCGTGCTGTCCCAGAGCGGGAAGACCGATAAGGTCCTTCACCCGTGTGCCTATTTTTCCCGCAGGTTGACCCCGGCCGAACGGAACTATGACGTCGGCAATCGAGAACTCCTTGCGGTGAAAGAGGCTCTTGAGGAGTGGAGACATCTGTTGGAGGGAACGTCCGTGCCATTCACGGTTTTCACTGACCACCGGAACCTGGAGTATATCAGGACCGCCAAGCGGCTGAATCCCAGGCAAGCCCGCTGGTCACTGTTCTTCGGCCGTTTTGACTTCCGGATCACCTACCGTCCCGGGACCAAAAACCAAAAATCAGACGCTTTGTCCCGGGTACATGAAGACGAAGTCAGAACGGAGTCGTCGGATCCCCCGGATCCCATCATCCCGGAGTCCACTATCGTGGCCACCCTCACCTGGGACGTGGAGAAGACCGTCCGGGAGGCCCTGGCACGAAACCCGGACCCCGGAACCGGGCCGAAGAATAGACTCTACGTCCCACCAGAAGCTAGGGCTGCTGTTCTGGACTTCTGTCACGGTTCTAAGCTCTCCTGTCATCCTGGGGTGCGAAGAACCGTGGCAGTCGTCCGGCAGCGCTTCTGGTGGGCGTCCCTGGAGGCTGACGTCCGGGGTTACATCCAGGCCTGTACCACCTGCGCCAGGAGCAAGGCCGACCACCGCAAGACATCGGGATTGCTACAGCCGCTGCCCGTGCCTCATCGCCCCTGGTCTCACATCGGCCTGGATTTTGTCACGGGCCTTCCGCCGTCCCAGGGAAACACCGTCATCTAGAAGGAGAGAGCATATCTCACCCATATTGGCCTCTCTTCATTGGCTTCCTGTTAATTCTAGAATAGAATTTAAAATTCTTCTTCTTACTTATAAGGTTTTGAATAATCAGGTCCCATCTTATCTTAGGGACCTCGTAGTACCATATCACCCCAATAGAGCGCTTCGCTCTCAGACTGCAGGCTTACTTGTAGTTCCTAGGGTTTGTAAGAGTAGAATGAGAGGCAGAGCCTTCAGCTTTCAGGCTCCTCTCCTGTGGAACCAGCTCCCAATTCAGATCAGGGAGACAGACACCCTCTCTACTTTTAAGATTAGGCTTAAAACTTTCCTTTTTGCTAAAGCTTATAGTTAGGGCTGGATCAGGTGACCCTGAACCATCCCTTAGTTATGCTGCTATAGACTTAGACTGCTGGGGGGTTCCCATGATGCACTGTTTCTTTCTCTTTTTGCTCTGTATGCACCACTCTGCATTTAATCATTAGTGATCGATCTCTGCTCCCCTCCACAGCATGTCTTTTTCCTGGTTCTCTCCCTCAGCCCCAACCAGTCCCAGCAGAAGACTGCCCCTCCCTGAGCCTGGTTCTGCTGGAGGTTTCTTCCTGTTAAAAGGGAGTTTTTCCTTCCCACTGTAGCCAAGTGCTTGCTCACAGGGGGTCGTTTTGACCGTTGGGGTTTTACATAATTATTGTATGGCCTTGCCTTACAATAAACGTGGTTTCCTCTGCTATGCGTCTCTGTGGATCCACTGGATGTCCTTCATCCAAAAAAAAAAAAAAAAAAAAAAATGTAGAATGAGTAACTGAATAAGACAGATATTTGCAATTTCAGCCCAATTTCCAGATGTAACCCAGTTTTATTCAGTCAAAACCTATATTAACTATCTCATTTGACCAAATTTATGTCACTCTGACCAAAAAATAAACATTTATTTCTTTAGCAGAATAAGTGTCTGGACTGGACAGATATGCAGACAAATACTTGCAATTTCAGGCCGATTTCCTATATGATGCATCGCTGTGGATCCACTGGATGTCATTCACACCAAAAATAAAAATTGTTCAATAAGTAGCTGGTAACTTAATAAGTGTCTGGACAGATATTCAGACAGATATCCCCCATTTCAGCCCGATTTGCAGTTGTAGCCCAATTTTTTTCAGCCAAAACCTATATTAATCATCTCCTTGGAAGGAAAAAAAAAGCCATTTTGACAAAGAATAATTTTATTTTATATTCACAATTTCAGGCCAATTTCTGACATGATGCATCGCTGTGGATCTACTGGATGTCATTCACACCATTAAAAAAAAAAAAAATTGGCCAATAAGTGTCTGAAATAAGTTACTAGTAACTGGAAACCAACTTAACTCTGGTCATTGACAGTCAAGACAATCAGCATGTGTTTGTCAGTCATAACATTTGAATCTCCTACAGTTGGCAGTATTATTAGGGAAAATGTGCCTGTGGTTTTAAAATAAAGTGACCTCAGTGATATGTTGAGTGTCTACAGTGTTTGTGTGTTTACATGATACAGACATAGTATGTAGAGGGATAGTGTTGGGAAAGTGTAGGAACACGGACCCACAACAGGGGGCGCAAATGAACGGACAATGGAATAGGTCAAATAACAACACTTTACTGTTGCGAACGTGCACAACAAACACAACAAATTACAACAATGGACAAAGTTCAATTCACAAAGGTGTCGTGTGGGCAGGCTCGAAGATAGGAGACGCCTCTCCAAAGTAGAACCGGAACCACACGGTTTCCTCCGCCACAGGACCCCGGGAATACTGGAGCCGCCAAGTTCCGAACTCCCAGGTGGCCACTGCCTCCGCGTGTCGGACCTGGTACTGCTGGCGAGGAACAAGAACACAATTAACGTGGGCGCGTTTGCACCCAGCAACCTGTACGGCAGGGAAGCTACCTCCACCTCTCGTTGGAGAAAAAAGTCTACAATCACTCACAAAAATCACAAAGGTTACTGTCAAGCAGTCAGCTGAGATTATTACCTTCCACGTAGAACGATATCTCGGCGATGAGGTGGAGATGCCGTCCTGCTGATATACCCCAGTGATAATTGCCGTCAGCTGTCTCAGGTGATGGGTGACAGCTGTTACCGAGGCTGCTCCTGTGGGGCGGCGGCGCCCTCTGGTGGTGGTGGGCCAGCAGTACCTCCTCTTCAGCGGCCCACACAACAGATAGTAGAGGAATATGAATGTTTAGAAATGAAAATGACCAATGAGCCTTATGTAAATTACATGGAATAGAACCAAAAAAGTTGGTGTAGTTTGGCCTGATACAGAACCATAGATTGAAAGAGACCCAAAGTAAACATGTTTTTATAAGACTCAGGTCATTAGTAAAGCTCATTCTGATATTTCTAGCTACAAAAAGTGTTTGACATAAAACAGCACACATGTATTACTAATCATGACTGATCAGTCAGTACTCCACCCACACACACACACACACACACACACACAATAAAAGGCAAATATATGCAAAAGCAGGTATTTCTCATCTGCCTTGTCATTGAAAGTGTCTACTCAATCGACATTAGCTTTGGAAAATGGCGGAGGGCGCGCTGCGCTCAGAGCGGCGATCGACAGGCTGAAACGACCAGATCATTTCCAAACTGAATGCTGTGTTGATCCGGGACGTCGTCTGACTACCAGAGAAATGACAGAAGATGTGCACATAGCACTTTTTCACCACATTCCACTGTTACAGGAGTTTTTGTCATGAAAAGACGTGCGGAGGAATTCACGCGTCGGGACGGAGGTGCTAATGGCTTTGGCCATTTGCACAACAGCATCATACTGTTATACTTACATGACCTACACTGCTTTATATTATTTTTATTTTGTAAATCAGTAATATTTAAGGTAAATTTTTTTCTAAGCTCAGTAGTTTTTATTCTACAACACCTGGCAATAATTATGGAATCACTGGCCTCGGAGGATGTTCATTCAGTTGTTTAATTTTGTAGAAAAAAGCAGATCACAGACATGACACAAAACTAAAGTCATTTCTTTAAGAAACACTATAAGAAATCAGGAAAAAAAATTGTGTCAGTCAGTAACGGTTACTTTTTTAGACCAAGCAGAGGGAAAAAAATATGGAATCACTCAATTCTGAGGAATAAATTATGGAATCATGAAAAACAAAAGAACGCTCCAACACATCACTAGTATTTTGTTGCACCACCTCTGGCTTTTATAACAGCTTGCAGTCTCTAAGGCATGGACTTAATGAGTGACAAACAGTACTCTTCATCAATCTGGCTCCAACTTTCTCTGATTGCTGTTGTCAGATCAGCTTTGCAGGTTGGAGCCTTGTCATGGACCATTTTCTTCAACTTCCACCAAAGATTTTCAGTTGGATTAAGATCCGGACTATTTGCAGGCCATGACATTGACCCTATGTGTCTTTTTGCAAGGAATGTTTTCACAGTTTTTGCTCTATGGCAAGATGCATTATCATCTTGAAAAATGATTTCATCATCTCCAAACATCCTTTCAATTGATGGGATAAGAAAAGTGCCCAAAATATCAACATAAACTTGTGCATTTATTGATGATGTAATGACAGCCATCTCCCCAGTGCCTTTACCTGACATGCAGCCCCATATCATCAATGACTGTGGAAATTTACATGTTCTCTTCAGGCAGTCATCTTTATAAATCTCACTGGAACGGCACCAAACAAAAGTTCCAGCATCATCACCTTGCCCAATGCAGATTCGAGATTCATCACTGAATATGACTTTCATCCAGTCATCCACAGTCCACGATTGCTTTTCCTTAGCCCATTGTAACCTTGTTTTTTTCTGTTTAGGTGTTAATGATGGCTTTCGTTTAGCTTTTCTGTATGTAAATCCCATTTCCTTTAGGCGGTTTCTTACAGTTCGGTCACAGATGTTGACTCCAGTTTCCTCCCATTCGTTCCTCATTTGTTTTGTTGTGCATTTTCGATTTTTGGGACATATTGCTTTAAGTTTTCTGTCTTGACGCTTTGATGGTCTACCAGTATGTTTGCCTTTAACAACCTTCCCATGTTGTTTGTATTTGGTCCAGAGTTTAGACACAGCTGACTGTGAACAACCAACATCTTTTGCAACATTGCGTGATGATTTACCCTCTTTTAAGAGTTTGATAATCCTTTCCTTTGTTTCAATTGACATCTCTCGTGTTGGAGCCATGATTCATGTCAGTCCACTTGGTGCAACAACTCTCCAAGGTGTGATCACTCCTTTTTAGATGCAGACTAACGAGCAGATCTGATTTGATGCAGGTGTTAGTTTTGGGGATGAAAATTTACAGGGTGATTCCATAATTTATTCCTCAGAATTGAGTGAGTCCATATTTTTTCCCTCTGCTTGGTCTAAAAAAGTAACCGTTACTGACTGCCACAATTTTTTTTCCTGATTTCTTAGTGTTTCTTAGACAATCAATTATAATCAATTATATATATATATATATATATATATATATATATATATAATTGATTATAATAATTAATAATTATAATAATTAAAATCATATATATATATATATATATATATATATATATATATATATATAGATAGATAGATAGATAAAGAAAAACTAGTTACACTTTCAGTAACACAAAAGGAAAAACTTTCTCTTATTTCATCTGCTAGCTCAGAGAGGGATTTATATCTACACACCCACAAAACATGCAGACATGTTCTTAACAGGAAATAATCAAACTCAGCACACTGGCGCCACATAGTGAAAAAATGTTATAAACGCAGTAAGTTTTTGCAGTACTTTTATTAAATTCTCTAATCTGCTGCTGGGTAACCACTGAGTGCTTGAACAATAAATTCATCACTTTTAAAAAACTTTTTTTTCCACCCTGTCAAACTCTGTTCTATCCTGTTAGGTCATTTTTAAAGAATAATTTGACAGCATCATTAAATGTTTGGCATTTTTTGTGTTGACAAATGAGGAATGTTAACAGCATAAATATGTTTTTTGTGCCAAATTTGGTATCTATTTCATCCTGTGAAATGGGTCCACAAGAAATACAAGTTTTTAAAAACTGACACATAATATTCGTCAGATTTTTTTGCAAGATTTTAAAAATACTATGATGGCATAAGGGACATATACTGTCAAATACAATCATTTATGTTTAACACTTACTTTACTAACATTTTATGATAATTCTGTGTACGTCCCAAACAGGGTAGAATATCTTCATGTCCAGTGTCTCAGCAATCTGTCCATAATTATTATTATTATTATTTTTTGAGTCTCTGAACTCCCCACCACTGCCCTCCAGCACACATTCCTTTCAGGTGACACACATGAACATGCAACACCGCTTAAAAATGTGTGGCCATTCACACTGTTAGCATGAAAATAGTGAGCGGATGATAACTTTTGAGCTGACTGTGAAATTTGTCTAAGTGCCCCTACGAGTGTGGCGTTCCAAAAAGCAACACACATGTGGTGCACGTGTCTCTCACGTGTGTGCGTGTGTCGCACAGAGTCAAACTTGACACCCAGGATCTCCATGTTAGTTTATATATGGATTTCACTTGACTTTAGTTTAAACTTAGGAGGGGTTTTTAGTCGGCTTTTTCCTACGATACAAACTTGTGTTTTCTTTAAACCAAAAGTAAACAGCCAGTCATCAGTGTGGTGCAGATATTGATAAGTGAGTGGAGTCTCAGGATCTTTGAACTCAGTACTGTTACATCATTAGGGGAGGTGTTGGTCTAGTGGTTAAGCTGTTGGGCTTGAGATCAGAGGATCCTTGGATCAAATCCCAGCCTGACTGGAAAATCACTATGGGCCCTTGGGCAAAGTCCTTAATCCCCTATTTGCTCCTGGTGTGTAGTGAGCGCCTTGTATGGCAGCACTCTGACATCGCGTGAATGTGAGGCATTATTGTAAAGTGCTTTGAGCGTCTGATGCAGATGGAAAAGTGCTATATAAATACAGTCCATTTACCATTTACATCATCAGCATATACAAACCATTAATATTTTTATTTTTATACATTAATAATTAATACATTCTTGTTCATGTACCTTCTACTAAGTCACCAAAGTTTTTTTTTATTTTTTTTTTTATTTACATTTTTGAGAATCTCAAACACTGAACCCTGTCCGTGTCTACCAGCATCAACCCAGACAGAGCACCAAAAATGCTTTTTATCCCTAATTTTACTGAGTGCAGGACACCAGTGTGGTTTAGGTTTAAAAACCATTTTAGGAACAGACCCAGCCTCCTTAGAGGTACATATGTCACTATTTTCACTTTTTCAAACAAAGTGAAAATAGTGCAACAGCATAACTGCAAGTTGCTTTCAAATCCCAGCCTGACTGTAAAATCACTAAGGGTCCTTGGGCAAGGTCCTTAATCCCCTAGTTGCTCCTGGTTTGTAGTGGGCACCTTTCATGGCAGCAGCCTAACATCGAGGTGAATGTGAGACATTTGATGGGTAAAGCGCTTTGGGTATCTGAAGCAGATGGATAAGAGCTATATAAATGCAGTCCATTTCTTTCTTTCTTTCTTTCTTTCTTTTTTTAATATTTATGTAATTCATTTAAAAGAAAAAAACAGAAAAGCAGAAATAAAGCATCACAAAACACCAGAATGAAAAGGAGCATAAAGAAGAACAAGTCTTATGTTTTCTGCCCCTTTTTACAATACAGTCTTTCAATATCCAGCGTCATTATTCAACATTATTTAACAGATTGCATTTCTTTAACTTGTCACATGACATACCACTGACTTATTTCATAATTATGACCATTATTTAATAGATTACATCTCTAACAGGTGACTTATTTCATACTTTCATACTTACTTAATACATCTAGTTTAATACGTTTTTTTAAATAATTTAAGCAACCTTAGAGAGAATACTGAGAGACCTTATGTCAAAAAGTGATGTCAGCCAATCAGAATCGACTACGTCACTAAGCCCCGCCCCTAATCCCGCCCCTTATGATGTCACAGCCAATCACAATCGATTACATCACTATGTCCCAAGCTCCTCTCCTAGTCCCGCACCTGGCTCCTCCCCTAGCCCCACCCCCAAGCTCCTCCCCTACCTCCCCTAGCCCCACCCCAAGCTCCTCCCCTAGCCCCGCCCCTAACCCCTCCCATAGTCCCGCCTCCAAGCCCCACCCCTGGCTCCTCCCCTAGTCCCGCCTCCAAGCCCCGCCCCTGGCTCCTCTCCTAGTCCCGCACCTGGCTCCTCCCCTAGCCCTACCCCCAAGCTCCTCCCCTACCTCCCCTAGCCCCACCCCAAGCTCCTCCCCTAGCCTCGCCCCTAACCCCTCCCATAGTCCTGCCTCCAAGCCCCACCCCTGGCTCCTCCCCTAGTCCCGCCTCCAAGCCCCGCCCCTGGCTCCTCTCCTAGTCCCGCACCTGGCTCCTCCCCTAGCCCCACCCCCAAGCTCCTCCCCTACCTCCCCTAGCCCCACCCCAAGCTCCTCCCCTAGCCCCGCCCCTAACCCCTCCCATAGTTCCGCCTCCAAGCCCCACCCCTGGCTCCTCCCCTAGTCCCGCCTCCAAGTCCCGCCACTGGCTCCTCCCCTAGTCCCGCACCTGGCTCCTCCCCTAGCCCCACCCCCAAGCTCCTCCCCTACCTCCCCTAGCCCCACCCCAAGCTCCTCCCCTAACCCCGTCTCAAGCACCGCCTCCAAGCCCTACCTCCCCTCCCACCCGGGTCTAATATTTTAATGTCATTTTATTTCACGAATTAAAGAACGATTAAAAAATACCTAGATCTTTTTAATGTATTAAAGAATTAACTAATTCTGAAATAATTAAACATAAATCAGTGTCTAATATTTAATACCCCTTTAATATTTTTAATTCTTAAATTAAAGCGCGTCCTATTATGGTTTTTAATGCCTCAATTAAAGAAGGAATAAAAATACCGTATCTTATGCATAATTATGGGAGGTTTTCTTCAATTTAGTGATTAAACACAAATATTTTAATACGCCTTTAATATTTTTTAATTCTTAAATTAATGCGTCTCCTTTTCTGTTTTTTAATTCTTAAATTAAAGAAGGGTTAAAAATAACCATCTCTCGGCTGTAACGGCTGTCTTTGCAGCAAGACGGTCAAATACCCACGCATAGAGCTCCTCACGGAAACATGACCCCACGGCTGTAATACCTGTTGCAGACGCTAACTGTGTGTTTCGGAGGTGTGTGTGTGTGTGTGCGTGTGTTTCGGAGGTGTGTGTGTGTGTGTGTGTGTGTGTGTGTGTGTGTGTGTGTGTGTGTGTGTGTGCATGTGTTTCGGAGGTGTGCGTGTGTTTCGGAGGTGTGTGTGTGTGTGTGTGTGTGTGTGTGTGTGTGTGTGTGTGTGTGTGTGTGTGTGTGTGTGTGTGTGTGTGTGTGTTTCGGAGGCGTGTGTGTGTGTGACCTGCGCAGCGGGGGTGTCACGCCGGATGGTCTTTTATAACATAGTAGAGAAGCTTGAATCTTTGGTTGAAGCTTGAATGTTTTATTACATCCGATTTCCTGATGACGGGGTCGTTCGCTGGGCTTGTTTGAAGACGGAAAAACAAAGCTTATTCTTAGTCAGGGTAGATGCAGTTTCTTTTAAGATATTACCCGGTCGATCAGGGGCTGCGGGACACCCGCTGATCGGAGATGCCGCCCGAGGTGATGAAGCCGGAAAAAAACAAAGTTCCTTCTCAGTCACGGTAGATGCAGTTTCCTTTAAGATATTACCCGGTCGATCAGGGGCTGCGGGACACCCGCTGATCGGAGATGCCGCCCGAGGTGATGAAGCCGGAAAAAAACAAAGTTTCTTCTCAGTCACGCCAGATGGTGTTTTTATTCATCCGAGGCGTTGAATTATGCCCCGCGGGCGAAGACGGGGTTTAAAAATCCCCTTTTCGATGACAGAGTGACATACAGCATTCACCATGGCGAGACGAACTCCAATCCTCCGCTACATCTGTGAGACGCCCGTGAACATCACCATGACGACAGAGGGCTCGCTCGCTCCAAAAAAAGCGAGGATGTACGTCAGCCGCTTGAGTCAGCCAATACCGGAGGAAGATTTGACGTACGGCCTGGAGGGGCCCGAACGTTTAACTTACACGTTCGATCCGTATTTTGCCCAAGTAAGTTTCTTCACTCTGGCTGAGGGTGAGACCGCCACTCGAGGAACCCCGCGGGTGGCGCTTACTTCCGCCGACTGGGGAGTGTTCTCCGCGGCTGCAGGGTCGATGATTCGCGACACGGTCAACCCTGAGCCTCCAGGAGATCGGACGCAGGAAAAGAGGAAAACTCACTTCCAACTCACCTGGCTCAGCCCCCAGGGGCCGCGCTATAGGGTGATATTTCAGCGGGGACCTCCTGACACTGACTCTGAGGGTGAAATTAAATTGGAGCAAGTTAGTGCCAGCGGCCGCGTCAGATCCGTCACAGCCGTGGCTGAGAGCTGGCACGAGTTGTTCAACACCTGCAACGACAGGATTACGGGCCTTTTTACAAGGTGTCTGGCCTGGAGGGACGTGATCGAAGTCCGAAAAAACTTGGCCCCTCTTTTTACTTAAAAAAAAAAAAAAAAAAACTCTGCCGTAGCTCCTCCCCCGCATGCACGGGGATTTCTATAAAAAACCAGGGGACCACATCTCATTTAAGCATCGGACGATGAACCAGCATGAGCTCCTCAACCTCCCCCATCGCACCGGCCGATGACATCGCTTGTGACTGCGCACTCGCCTGTGGAAGAGACCCGCCATCCCCGGGACAGGCCTGGACGAGATCCGCCAAGCCGGTCGTGAACCAGGACCAGCGCCAGAAGGCTTCACGGACCCGCGGCGGGTACGAGAGCCCGTGGGGAGTTCAGCTCGAACCGGTCTGGGGCGAGATCCATCCTTCTCACGCGCTTTCCAGCCCGGGAGGCGTGGGCTCTCTTCCCGCTGTCACGGAGGCCACGAGTCCGGGGGAGGTACAAGACTTCGAGCGGGCTGAGAAATATGTCACATCTTACGCATCAGACCGGCCAGACGGGTTCCTGTCAGAGGAATTCCTGAAAACGGTGAAAGTCGGCGTGGCCCACTTACTTTTGGCTGTGATCAAAAGTTACAGACAAAAACTCTGTTACGGGTGTGAGATCGATCACCCCAGCCAGCGCCAGCACGAGTGCCTGGACCCATTAAATGAATATTTCTTTACCGGACATTTTGAGAGATTAATGGTGAGACTCTGGAGACCGACCTTCATTCCAGCTGTGGTAAAACTCGTAGCCCAGCGCTTCCTCAACCCATCGGCGGCGAGGGTCCAGGGGGCGGTAGAAAACATCCTCACTGAGCTGAAATACACTGATAATTTTGAAGCAAAGATCAACGAACTGTACACATGTTTCGGTGAAGATGCAGATCTCGAACTGGAGGGGATGGTAGCCGTCTATAACCCAGATGACTGAAGAAAAAAACCTGCAATTTTTTTTTTAATATCATTATATTGTTTACAGTCATGGGTAATTGTGTGATGAGTCTCTTTCAAAGCTTGCGGGAAGTTTATATTATACGTGGACTCTTGTATAAGCTGGAGCGGGCAGTCATTCGCAGGCTGGAGACCCCAGACACCCTGCCTTCATGCGTTATGGAGAGGGTCTTCAACGTTATCAGACGTCGCCCCGGGCCCGGAGTCTGGACAGAACATATCTACAACGCGGCTCTCCATTCATCTGAAAAATCTCTGTACAACGTATTACTGGAAATCTCTGTTTTGACCACCGACGATTTTACACGGTGTAATCCGCTGCACCTGCTTACATTATACACTCTGTTTGTGGATGTGATGGCGTGCCGGGTGAAACAGCTGGGACTGCCCAGAGAGGAGATTGTTCCTGTTGTGTGGGCCGCTGAAGAGGAGGTACTGCTGACCCACCACCACCAGAGGGCACCCTGCTTGGAGTGTGGGCTCCAAGCACGAGAGGGCGCCAGACCTAGAAGAAGTGACAGCTGTCATTCATCCCCTGCACCAGCTGTCACTCGTTCATCATCATCACCACCATAAAAGCCGGACTGCAACTCCACCTCCTCGCCGAGAAATCGACTACCAGTAACAAGGTCATTTCTCTGCTGACTGACACTGTGTGTGTTTAACCTGCACTTCTATTGCAGCCGTTTTCCTGGAGTGTTTCCTGATCTGGAGGATTGGCGTTTGGTGTGACAGTGACGGCTTCGCCTCACACCCCAACTCAGATAAGTGGTTGACCAGGAGCTGCATGAGTGTGTGTGATTGGAGGTGGAGGAGCTCCCTCCTAACTGTGTTTGGACTGTGGATTACTGAGTGTGCGGACTCACACTCACACATCATATCTCTGCTTTCTGCCAGCAGTACCAGGGTCGACAGCCGAAGACAGAGGCCACCTGGGGACTCGGGACTTGGCGGCTCCGGTGTTCTTCAGACTGTTGGTGGTGGAAGCCGTGTGGGGCGCGGCTTCTCTCTCGTCAGGGGTCTTCTATCTTCGAGCCTGCCCACACGTCACCTGGTGTTTATTGACTGTGAAAATTACTGTACATTTCGTTGTGTATTATCACAACATTAAATTGTTACCTTTTGGCTTACGCATTGTCCGTTCATTTGCGCCCCCTGTTGTGGGTCCGTGCTACGACACCTTCCCAACAGTTCCTACACTTTTACAGCTGAATACTGAAATAAACCGTAAATGCGGGGGAGATGTATTACTGAGAGTTTTCCAGTTTTGTACGTGAACGTATACTTTTTCCTTCATGTATGTTGTGTTTAATAAACATGAACAATTGTTTTTTTCTCTGTGTGTGAATGTAATGAATGTAATAAAGCATACATTCTAAAACTCAGACGGTCAGTGTTCTTTCCAATAATATTGTTGAAAAAAAGGGTGAAATGTTTTCAAATCAAATTTATATAGCGCCAAAACCACAACAAAACAGTTGCCCAAAGTCATACAAACAAGGTTTTGGTGGAAAAAAGGTTCTCGTATGAATTAATGCAGGGTTTTAACACGGTCTTATTAAAAGGTCGAGGCTGATCTGTGAGCGCTCTCCGCGGTGCTGAATCAGAGTTCAATTTAACGTCTCCAAGAGCGCCTATTTAAAACAAAAGACTAATATTTATGGTCGCTAAAACATATAAAAATGAAAAAGGACTATCCGGTTCATCATTCTGAAGAGATCCGTCTTAAAAGATGGGTGATGAGGGTTTAATGAGGGATATGTATTATAGTCCGGTAAATCCGGGGAGTTTTGGAGGACCGGAGCGTTTACGCAGGGCTCTGCGCGATCAACACGGATCTAAAATTCGTATGAAGCATATCAGAGATTTCCTGTTGGGGGAAGATGCATACACATTACACAAACCTGCCAGGACGCATTTTCCAAGAAATAGAGTATTTGTCACAAACCCGCTTAACCAATTTCAGGCGGATTTATGCGACATGCAGGGGTTATCAGATTTTAATGACGGGTACAAGTACCTGCTGACCGTTATCGATATCTTCTCAAAAAAAGCGTATGCCAGAGCCCTGAAGTCAAAGCAAGGGCGCGAAGTCTCACTGGCCTTTGCCTCGCTCTTAAAGCAGAGCGGGGTGCCTCTGAAGCTGCAGACTGATGCTGGGAAAGAGTTTTTTAACAAACCGTTCAAGGATTTAATGAAAAAACACCGGATTCTACATTTTGCCATGGCCAGTGATCTGAAAGCCTCGGTTGTCGAGAGGTTTAATCGCACGCTAAAGACGAGAATGTGGAGATATTTTACTGCTAAAAACACACGAAGATACATCGACGTCCTGCCATCTTTACTCACGGCTTATAACGAGAGTTATCATAAAAGCATTAAGATGAGACCGAATGAGGTTAATGCTCGAAAGGTGGATCAAGTGTTTCAAAATTTGTACGGGGCATCCACCCTACGCAGGAGGCCTGCGAAGTTTAAATATAAGGTCGGAGATATAGTCAGGGTCTCCAAGTTCAGGGGAGTTTTTGATAAAAAATATGAACAAAGTTTTACGGATGAAATGTTCACGGTGTCAGAATGTATACAACGTGCGCCGACCGTTTATAAATTGAAAGATTATGACGGCGAGATCATTGAAGGTTCATTCTATGAACCAGAATTGCAGAAGGTTAAAATAGCAAAAGACAGACCGTATCAGGTTCAAGAAATTATTCGTGAACGTTTTACCAAGGGGAAGAAATTTGTATTTGTCAGATGGAAAAATTGGCCCGAGAAATTTAACTCCTGGGTTCCCGCGGACCAGCTGATGGCCGTATAAATATGAGAACATCTATCTTCAACCGACATATGAGAAATGGATCGGGATCTGAAACACGGATTTTATATGACTCTGCCTTCAAACGCCAGCCTAAAAGTATTCCCGGACAACACAATTTCATGCTACCAGGTGGACTTGGCTCGACACCTGGATCTAGAGGGTGACTGGGATGTGGCGCTGACGGAAATTTCTTATCTGCACACCTGGTTAAATATCCTTGCTGTACGTTTCAGGTGAAGAAAATTACGGGCTTACCGCCCAAGAACAAACTCGCCGTTCACTCGCAATTTTTTGACACGGGATATTGCGATAACTTTGAGGTTATTGCAGCGCGGGTAAACCCTCGTTTGAAGACTATAGATCCAAATCTGACTTTAAAATATGACGATATCCAGAAAAAGTTTCTGTGGGAAGGAGACGGTACCTGCCAGGTATATTTTGAAGCCCCGACGGCGTACATGCTGGGGATACAGCCTAATCAATGGCTGAGATGCGGACCCGGGGTCACGAGCTCTCCCCGCTACCCCGATATAAAAGCGGGCATGTATCACCTGTTCTGTTATACAGACGTTGTTCAGCCTCAGGCGGTGGGCGATGCTTTTGCTCCTCTCCTCCGAGCATTTGAAATTGGAGGTCGTTTCGGGGAAATAATTACAAAGAAATTCAACCCCGCTTATTACATCCCGGTCTCCAAAAGACATATTGAGATGATACGCATCGAAATCAAAAGCGATCAAGATCGACCGGTGAATTTCAGATACGGTAAAGTGGTTGTGACATTACATTTTAAACCGGCGGGATAAAAAAAAAAATGGCCAGGGCAGTGCACAAAGCCGACATTTATAGATTTGTGCCTTACTATGAAAATCAAGTCGGGAACGGCCTTCATGGCTTCCACGGCGCTCCTGTTATGTACGGGCGCGGGCTCGGGAACATATTTTCGAAACTGTTCAAATTTGTGTCGCCGCTGATTAAACAAGGATACACGATCGCCAAACCTCACCTGAAAAACGCCGCTCGAAGCATCGCTTCCGACGTAGTGAGCCACGTTGTTGAGAGGGCTGGAACCCGAGCAGCAGTGGGGGTCCGGGATCATGGTGCTCTCAAGAAGGCCCCGGAAACGCCCCCCGGGGAAACGGGTCAAAACGGTTAAAAAGCGAAAGACCGCCGGAAAAAGCAGAACAGTTCGAAGGAAGCATAAGAAGAGGAGGTTGTCCGGGGATATTTTCTCTTAAACAATGTCTCTTTTGCGAAATAATTCCCCCGAATAATTCCCCCGAAAATTACAAACGCCGACGGGGCTGACCTGGCTAATGACGCCCGCGTGGGTGTAATAAATTACCCTCTCAATACGATTTTCTCGCAAGTCGACGTGACTCTGGGTGACCAGCTGATTTCCCAGTCCAGCGCGACGCACCCGTACAGGGCGATGATTGAGACGCTGCTGAACTTTTCGCCCGCTTCATTGAAATCGCAGTTCACGGGCGGTTTGTTTTACAAGGACACCCCGGGTCAGCACAATTCGACCGCTGTGGAGGACGCGGGCCTGAATAAAGGCCTCGTGAGCAGAGCGCGCTTTAGCGCAGAATCGCGTGAATTTCAAGTTCAGGGCCCGCTGCACGCGGACATATTTTTCTGCGAGAGGCTTCTTCTGAATAATGTTGATCTAAGAGTTAAATTAATTCGAGCCAGCGATGCTTTCTGCCTGATGGGGCTGGCGGCCTCCACTTTCAAGCTGACAATTCTGGGCGCATCCCTATTCGTTAAGAAAGTCACCGTATCCCCTGCAGTGAGATTGGGTCACTCCGCAGCTCTCATGAAAGGGAACGCCGTGTACCCGTTATCACGAATCAACGTTAAGACTTACGTGATCCCCAGCCATTCCAGGATATGCAACCAGGAGAACCTGTTTTTAGGAACCATGCCCAAATATGTGGTTCTGGGTATGGTGAATCACAATGCATTCAGCGGGAGAAGAGATCTGTCCCCGTTTGAATTTGCACACTATGACCTGGAGTACCTCGCACTCAGTCAAAACGGGAGACAGCTGCCGGCTAAAGCTTTCCAGCCTGAATTTAACAACGGACTCTCTGTCAGGGAGTTTTACAATCTCTACACGGCAACCGGGCGACACCTCAAGGACCTGCCTCTCTGTATAGACCGGGAGGATTTTGCGCTCGGCTATGCGCTGTACGTCTTCAATTTAAACCCGGAGGAGGACAGCGGCGCTCTGAGCCCCGTCTCCACAGGGACCCTGCGACTTGAGATGAGATTCAGAGTCGCGACTCCGCATACCACCACGCTGATAGTGTACGCGTGTTACAATTCTCTCCTGGAGATTAATTCCATGTGACAGGTCCTTGTGGATTTTTACTGATGAACACCCTGGAATTGGACGCTGTTATGAGGGGCTTAATAGGAGACCTGTTCGCCGGTGTTTTTGCGTCTGACGAGTTATTCACCGTTGAAAAAAATGGTCGAGCCACATTTTTTGACTCGTTTGGCCTCAGCCCGGACTTTGAATACTACCCTAAAAGCATCCTGCGATATCTGGAGAATCTCCCAGATGTTAAAAACATTCTGTATCACAACAAACAGCTTCAGCACGAGTTATCGGACGTATGTGGACAACACTGCGTGTATTATCTGTATAACAGAGCCACTGGGAAGTCGTACCAGGACGTGGTGTCTTTATACACCGAAAATACTATCACGAACAATGATTTGGTTTCTGATTTTGTGAAAAGATATTTTAAAAAATCTTGATCATAATATCCAGTCAGTTTTTAATTCGACACCCTCCTTTTATGATGAGAAACCTTCCCAGCGTTGGAAGTCTTTTTTTTTCTTAAGTTTCTTCCTGGCCGGCGAATCGGTTAAAAGAAGGGTTTCATCCGGCGAGCTGCTCCGGCCTTTTTTAAGCTTCTGAAACTGCTCGCGGGCTTGCGGGTTTGATACGCACGCCACCGGAATGTTCCGCTCCTGTAAAATATTGAGGAACTTCACCCAGCCTGTAGGGGGGCTCGATTTCTTGAACGAGGATCCGAGACGTTTCATAAGATCTATGGCGTGAGACCCCCTCACGACTTTCCCCTTGTAAATAAATTCCCCCAATGGACTCCAGCGCGTATCACCCATCGACAATTTCCTCATAATATATTCAGCGTTTCTACACTCTCTGGAGGGGATGTTCTTCAGGACCTCTGTCACAGTCTCATCCAGCTCCTCCTCCTCCTCCTCCTTCTCCTCCTCAGGTTGCTTAGCGACGCGAGTCTCTTGCGGGGGTGAAACGCGTGATTCGAGTTCCCCCTGTTTGATCAGGGTTAAATAGCGCTGCAGCAGAGCTCATACCTTTTAATTGTTTCATAAGGGGAGTGAGTACGTTCCTCCAGCACGGCCCGCATTCGCGAGACTAAATCATTTTCCGCCGTTTGTCTGATGTTATTTCTGCTCTGCGGAACGGAATGTCCGAGTTGAAGCATCTGTTGAGGAGTCAGTAAAAACATCTTTTGCGCCGCTTTGAATGCCATTATCCTCTGGGTGCTATTAGACTCGTTATAACGGGCAGGGCCGCGGCGAGCAGAGGCAGGAGAAAGCCGCCCGTCTGAATCAGCGCTCCCCGCTTCCTTTTGTAAGTGGTTTTTCTGTCGGCCAGAAGACGTAAAACTCTTTTTCGTTTTTTCAAGGCACGGAATTGAGAGTCGCTCAAGGCGATATTCCCCTTTAATATATTGAAAGCGATCTCGGATAAAGTTTTCAGAAGCTCCGGCCTGCAGGTCTTCAGGCTGTAGTGACGCTCCCTCACCCCGGCTCTGATTAGCGCTTTAAGAGCGGGGGCGTTCCTTTTCAAATGAGAGCTCATATCCGTTTATCTTTCTGTAAATAAACCGCGGGCCACTCGTGCGGGAGTAATCCCGATCTCAGTCTGAACTGATCTGGACACTCCTGCGTGCAATCCAGTAATAAATACCCGTAAGGTACGCTCGTAGCATCAAGAGCCTCCAAAAAAAATTGTTTTCTGCCGGGAAACATTTGCTGAGCCAGAATGTTCATCTGTAACTTGTCTCTGGGGTTTTTAAACAGCACCATATAATTACAATTCAAACTGATGGTTCGACTGTATTTCCCTTTATGAAACACGTTCTGTGTGATCATGATGACGCTCATATTCCGGTGATGTCTGTACTGGGTGAAAATTCTTACAACTTCAGGATGATCCGTTGCTTGAAAGATGAGATCGTCCAAAATAACCAGATGGCTCTGACCTTCAGGGAAAAGGCTGTCGTCCAGAAATGAGTCAGGGAGTCCTCTTACAAATTTAATATTTTTATTCTTCAGTTCAGAATACAGAGGTTGTTCAGACGTATACAGCCATACAATGTTGTCAGGCACATGTCTCGTAGCGTGGCTACAATTTTCCAGCAATGTTTTCACAAACACAGTCTTTCCCGAACCACTCGGTCCAACGATGAGACAGGAGAATGGGGGCTGAAGTCTGGGGTCAATCTCCACCATATTTCCCGAGTGAGACATGTTTCAAAATCCGAACGGTTCGGTTTCCCCGTCCTTTAAAAGACGCCGCTTGTCATACACCACCCTGAAGGATTTTTGAAATGACACGTTTGCCAAACTGAAACTGCTTTTATGACGTTTAATTCCCTGCTGCGGTGTTTTGATAGATGCAGCGAGGGCGGGGTCTTTTATATAACCCTCGACCAGATCTTTGACGCTGTCAAAGTTTATTTTCTGACAGCTCTCGTGGGTTTGAGTGATCCCCTTCACACGCATGACCGTTTTACCTCGTACGGTTTTATATGCGTAACTTTTAGGCCCCGCTGCTGCAAACTCTGTGATGACGTTGCCGTTCAACTCGTCGGTGAGCTGCCCCAGATAATTACCGGTAGGCAGCGGGGTTTCACCCCGCCTACAAACGTAAATCAGGCTATCGGTATCATAATACAGAATCCTGTCAGGATTTGCCACAGCCTCCATAAAACCGTACAAGGTCAAACGCGCGTACACCATTGTAAACGCTGCGATGAAAATATTGACGGCTTTACCCGGTCGGCTGACGTACCGCGGGCCGTACCTCCATTGAACCATAGCCGCCTGACTGCTGAGGAATGTTAGATATGTGACCTCGTACTCTTCAGAAAACAGATACCTGAACAGATCGTCTGCGTTTTTAACGAGCGCGGTCTGCGTCAGATTTGACCTCTGGGCGAATTTCCCCCAGAAGGAGTTGAGGCAGATCTTACTGATTTTTTCTGGGTCTAAACGAATCTTCTGATTCATCCAGTAGTCCGTGATATATTTTTCTCTGCTCTCGGGGTCTTTATCAAATTTGGGAGGGAAACCATAGGCTTCCTGCTTGTGTTTTAAGAAGGTGTTTATGTACCCCTCAAAGATTTTATCACTTTTTTCCTCAAAATGCCAGACTTCAAAAATCTTAGCTACAACATAGCCTGTATCCAGAGCTTTGTGGAATTCCGGGGTCGTCCAAGTCCCAGGCAGAGCTCTCTGCTGCTGACTGTGTGTGCACGCTCCAGCTTGATTATTTTCATCAGCGCAGGTGCGACACAGAGTAAACACCAGTTTACCGTGAGGAGTTCTGTGTGGGAGGACGGGGAATTTTAGCTCCCGGGGCGGATACACGACGGCTTTGATGAGCCCGAAATAAGTCCTGGGGTCTCGGAAATTTCTCTCGATAATTTCCGGATGCCCCGTGGGATATGTGAAATTTACGTTAACGTAAGGATACAGCGAGGTCACGTCGACGTAATAGACCCTCTCATCTTGCTTAGCCGTGTACCTCAGACGGGACGCACAAGTCCGACCGCTGTATAAAGCGTCGCGAGGTTCGAGGGGCGGCGGTAACCCCCTGCGGCTGAGGAAACGCCGAACGCTCTCATCCCTCAGCCTCATTTCAAGCCACTGATGTTCCCAAATTACGCTGAGGGTGACGCCCGGCATAGCCCGCAGAAAGGCTATTTTTTTCTGACACGCTGCGTGGAGCTCTCCAAATGAGGTGTTTGTGAGAGGGTTTATTTCGTGCTGTGTAAAACACGTTGCACACCCGCGGTAAAAACACCCGAGAAACTCCCACACTTTTATCCGCCCGTCAATCTGAGCATACCCATCAACATAATAACCTCCTATTTTTTTCTCGCCCCTGTTTAGAGCATGATCGATGATAATGTTTTGCGTCTCAGCAACCCATTCTAACCACTGCACGGCCACGCCCGAATATTTTTTATGCTTCGTTCTATAATTGTCGGCGGAGGGGATCGCCAGCGTTTTTGGAGCAAGAAAGTTAGTTTGGAAGACTTTCATACACGCCGAGGCGATTGTAACGCAGGTAAAAGGATCCACGCGTGTTTCAGCGATGAATTCAGACATAAATTTGGAGCAGGCTGCAGCCAGGATTTTTGTATCGTTATCACAATACATAACGGCCTCGGCTTTAAAATCGAAAATTGCGTTTTTTTTTTTGCGCACGTACCACGCGTTAAATTCCTCTCTTTCTTCCTCTGACATATTTGCGACCCCGTAAGCCGCAGAGTCAGGGTACGGACCGACATAGTTCAGATTTTTTTCTGAACTGAACAGGTGCGGAAAGTAACCTTTGCGGACGATTTCGTCTTTCAGCCGGATTCCCAGGACTTTAGGCATCTGAGATAAGCGCATTGTAAGGAAAGATAACAAATCTATATATTTCTGTTTAAAGGCGGTGTCTGTCATGAGTAATAGTTTACTCCCGGTCATAATCACAGCGGGGGTTACGCCCTGCTGGACTAAATACTTTAGAAGCAAATAGCCGTCAAAACCTTTTGAGTTGTGAGCGATGAACACGTATTCCTTGAATTTTCTCGTTCTAAAATGTTTAAAGAAGTGGGCTACACAGTCTGTCCCCCATGCGCTCCAAAAATCACCCGTCTTTGTTACAGCGCTGACGTAAAACGGTACGTGTTCCCCGTTATTATTGACATACGTTTCAAAGTCATAAAAAACATATTTCTCTGAATGCGTCTCTTCAGCTTTGACCGGCGTCATATAACAGAGGTGACCCTCGCTCAGCTCCTGGAGAGCCTCGCCGTATATATGACACCTCTTCTGTTTACACACGTGCGGAGCGCTGTTTTTAGAAAACGCTATGTAATACTCGCGTTTACATCGAGAGCATTTTTTTCTGTTATCACACACATTAACGAACTTACCGGCGGAAGGACGATACTTCGGCTGTTTATGCAGGCTGTAACAGGCCGGCGAGCGGCACTTCTTGTTACATTCGCTGCAGAATACAGGGTTATTTTTCTCGTAACACTGCGTGGATTCACAAATTTTACAATATGACGGACAATTATGGGAGGCGGGGTTATTGTACCCCTCAAAGCAAAACTCACATACATATTTCACTCCCAAAAATCTCTTTAAATCGGTGATTCCGTAAAAATGATTATTAAACAGAAAAACGAAAAGAGTTTTCTGCAGCGCCGGTATTCCTGTCTGGAATTTTGTCAGCTTTCTCTCCCCTTCAGCTCTGAAAAACACCACAATTTTACAACCCAGAACGTTTTCAAATTTTCCCACCTGCTCTAAAGATACCGGCGTAGCAGCCGATAATCCGACGCTATTTTGTAACGCCAGCCCGCGCTGCTCCGCCTCGTGCGTAGTCAGATGAGGATTCAATAACTGAACGAGGTTTATCGCGAAACATAAACTGTTGTCAGGATTATACACGATATTAAGGCATTTGGATTTTTTCCTCAGAACCTCGTGATGGAGGAGGTCATCTATTCTGCGCTTCCCCGCGCCGTTCTGGTTGTGGATGACTTGGACCACTAATTCCAGAGACTCGTCAGATAAAACGTTGGAATTCGATTGTATCAATCGTTCTAGCAGATTCTGGAAGCCTGTCACATCGCCCGCGTCGTTATATGAGCTGATCAAAGCGGCCTCGTTGTAGACTGAGTCCCCACGAATCTCCGTTTGGATAAAGTCCCCGGCCCTGGCGTGTGTTAAAGCCTTTTCGACCGAGTTCTGAAGAGTCCCTACGACGTTACGATAAAATTCCACGTAGTCAGGAATTTCGTCGACGCGCTGGAGATTTAGAGGCTGCCTGATTTCGATATTGTTAAAAGCAGGTCTCCTGATGACGTTAGCAGCCCCACCGCCCGTCATGGGAGAGTGTCGGCTGGACCCCGGTCGTGCATCATCCCCGCCTTCCATCAAAACAGAGATTGCCGCGTTTATCGGGGTTAAACGAGCTCTGTTTGAAATCTCTTCTCCGTGCGCATTGCGCGGGGAGGGACTTCTTAAAGGTGAAAAAACGCGCGCGTCATTAGGCATTTGATTTAATTCATCCACCGCGGATTGGACGTGAGGATTAACTTCACACGCGAGGAGGTTTACGGCGTTATTTAGAGGAGTCAGACGCACCTGGTTCAATGCCGCGGGACCGGACTCTTCTGGAGGCGGGGTGTGCGGGGGGTCAGGGGGCTCTTCAGTATCAGACTGGACCGTCGAATTTATAGCGTTAATCGCAGAAATGATGTAGGGGTTAATTTCTTCCGATTCTCGTTCAGCCGCCAAATTGTTAAGAGCATCATTTAACGGTGTTAAACGAACACGGCTTAAAAGGCTCTCTCCGGACTCGATGTTATTTCGAGGCGGTGAATTTAACGCCTCGGGTAATGGACCATCTGTTCCAGGAGCGCTCCCCGCTGAGTCGATTATTGAAGCGTTTAAATCCAATACACGTCCGAAGTTATTTTCTCGACCTGAATTCTCTCCTTCCATCTTTTAAAATCTGTACCAGGATGAATCTACCTCAAGAAAATCAATTAATATACCTCTTCAAAATCAATTAATATACCTCTTCAAAATGAATAATCCCGTTCCATCGGAATAAGAAAAAAAAAAAAAAACAGAATACACATTTTCAAAAAAGTTGCGAGATGAGGTTAATCCCAGCTCAATATCTTCGAGCCTTGCGTCTCGGTGGAAAATAGATGGTCTCCCTCCACCGCGTGCTGAAAAAAGAGAAAATCGTTAGTTATTAAATATTTAAAATAAATAAATACATAAACTCTGACTCCTTACCGTGTACATCCGTGGATCGTTTTACGGTTCTCTGCCGCTGACCCGCTTCTCCACGGGCTGTAACAGAAAAAAAATCGGGTTATTCCAGAGTTTTAACCGTGATTTAATTTCGGTCAGTGTACTTACATCTGCGTGGTGAAGTCGGGGCTTCCAGCCTTCGAACTTCTTCAGGGGGCTCTGACTTGATTTCTAGAATTAACATAAATAAATAAATAAAAAGCAGCACCCTCGCAAGCAGATATTCTGTAATATTTCAAATATATTACCGAGGCCGGGTCCGAACGCACTCTGGACCGTCTGCGTGGTTTTGTCTAAAAAAGACACAGTTTCAGACCGCGTGCCTCATTTAAAAACAGTCATTTCTATCAAAAAAAGATTACTTAAATCACTTACCCTGAAAGCTGATGCGGTTATCGCACTCTGCTCGAAGACAAGAAAACTTAATTAAACAACATGGTTTTTCAGGATTTTTTTTTTTTTCCGCAAATTAATTCTATTTTATACCCATCGCAGGGTCCAGGCGCCTTCACTCTTCACCGGTCGTAGTGGAAATGAGCGGTGACTCCTTCCCACAGGGGGACGTGACTGAAAAGGAACTTTGTTTTTTTCCGGCTTCATCACCTCGGGCGGCATCTCCGATCAGCGGGTGTCCCGCAGCCCCTGATCGACCGGGTAATATCTTAAAAGAAACTGCATCTACCGTGACTAAGAATAAGCTTTGTTTTTCCGTCTTCAAACAAGCCCAGCGAACGACACCGTCATCAGGAAATCGGATGTAATAAAACATTCAAGCTTCAACCAAAGATTCAAGCTTCTCTACTATGTTATAAAAGACCATCCGGCGTGACACCTCCGCTGCGCAGGTCACACACACACACACACACACCTCCGAAACACACGCACACCTCCGAAACACACGCACACACACACACACACACACCTCCGAAACACACGCACACACACACACCTCCGAAACACACAGTTAGCGTCTGCAACAGGTATTACAGCCGTGGGGTCATGTTTCCGTGAGGAGCTCTATGCGTGGGTATTTGACCGTCTTGCTGCAAAGACAGCCGTTACAGCCGAGAGACGGTTATTTTTAACCCTTCTTTAATTTAAGAATTAAAAAACAGAAAAGGAGACGCATTAATTTAAGAATTAAGAAATATTAAAGGCGTATTAAAATATTCGTGTTTAATCACTAAATTGAAGATAATTATGCATAAGATACGGTATTTTTTTATTCCTTCTTTAATTGAGGCATTAAAACCATAAAAGGACGCGCTTTAAGAATTAAAAATATTAAAGGGGTATTAAATATTAGACACTGATTTATGTTTAATTATTTCAGAATTAGTTAATTCTTTAATACATTAAAAAGATCTAGGTATTTTTTAATCGTTCTTTAATTCATGAAATAAAATGACATTAAAATATTAGACCCGGGTGGGAGGGGAGGTAGGGCTTGGAGGCGGCGCTTGGAGGCGGCGCTTGGGGCGGGGTTAGGGGAAGAGCTTGGGGTGGGGCTAAGGGAGGTAGGGGAGGAGCTTGGGGGTGGGGCTAGGGAGGAGCCAGGGGCGGGACTAGGGGAGGAGCCAGGGGCGGGGCTTGGAGGCGGGACTAAGGGGTTAGGGGCGGGGTGTAGGGGCGGGACATAGTGACGTAATTGATTCTGATTGGCTGTGATGCCATAAGGGGTGGGATTAGGGGCGGGGCTTAGTGACATACTCGATTCTGATTGGCTGACATCACTTTTTGACATAAGGTCTCTCAGTATTCTCTCTAACCTTAATTCTTTAATTTCATTGTTGTGTCAGATCCCGTTATTTTTTTAGATACACGGCACACGCTCACCCTCCGATGAGTGTGTTTGTGTACTAAAACCAGCTCTCCGTCTCTGGGGTCCGACCTTCGTGTCTCCACGGGTATTACCCGGCAGGGCTGCACAAAGGCTGTTCAAGCTGGTGGCGAGGAGATTCGTCTAGCCGCTCACTGCCTCCATCCGGACGTCCACCCCGCTGATGCTGATCTCGCACCCCGGTCGAATAGCCTTCTCTGGAACCAGGATACAAACCGGCCATGCCCGTTAACGGCAGCTCTCCTCTTATGGATCAGGGCTCTTGGAATGTTGCTAGATTTTGAATTTAGTGACTCGTACAGCGAGTCCCCAGGATGTGTTATTTTCATTAAAAACCAGACTAACCTTTTAGAGCACTTTTTGATGTTGTACACCCAATAAACTTTAACTTTTACACCTTAAGAAGCATCAATAAATCCAATGTCCGAGCCTTAACACTTTAACTGCATGCTTGGAAATTTATTGCAGGTTTTGCAAGTGCCGACAACATAATCAAAATAGGTTATATGATGATAATTTCACAACAGTAATTCAAGTATAATTAGAATAATGATTGGCAGAGATTTTTGTTTTTAATTCAATAATACTGTCTGATCTTACTTTGACTGGACTGGATTGACTTCTTAACAATTTTTCTAGGAGTGAGGGAAGGAGGTTTTTGAGGTTAAAGTCCCCAGCTCGATGAACTTGATTTCCTCTTCATCAGCTATTAGTCGTTAGCTGACCACGATCCTTGTGTGATGTTGTAATCCTTCAGGAAATTAATCCACATAAGAGGTTATTCCTTCTTCAATCAACCAAAAGTTGATCTAATCCATTCTGGTATGCTGTGATGTTCCTTGAGAGAGAAAACGTTGAACCTTCCCCACTCAGACTTAAGGCCAGTGATTATTCTCCAATGCTCTGCTACTCCGTGGCTGGACGGCCTGAGTGGGAGTTGAAAACTCTCTCAAATGATCTCTTATGGCTCCAATCCTCTCACTCCACGATTCCAATTGCTGCTCACAAGATGGTCAAGTCTTGTGATCTCCTCGTAGCAGGGGAGAAGTGACAACAGCACCTCTCCCTGGAAGAATAATCCCGTTTCCTGGTGTTTCACGGTTTATATATGTGCTTGACTCTTTGTTGTCCTTAGATGATCTTGGTTACCATGGGGGCGCTGGTGACTCAAAACCTCCTCCCTTCTCCTTCCCTTACTGGAAGCCATCTGCGGCCCTTTGCCAGTAACTTATTTCTCAAGTTCCTCTTTTCTGTTAACACTTCAGCTTTTCTGAGAATTCATTCTTTTTAAATCATTTCTTTAGAATCACATCAATCATATTCAATCATTTCATTACAACTCTTTTTCACATAAAAACAATTCATATGATCATATACAAACATTTTCATTCCTTATTATTCATTTAATATTTTACCACATCTTAATCATTTGATCAGTTGTTTATCATCAGCTTTTCTTGCCTCGTTGCAACATCACTTCACTTCCTCTTTCTCTCTGACTGCACTCTTTATGAAAAACAACTTCTTCACTTCCTCTTTTCCTCTGACTCTGCACTCTTTATGAAAAACAACTCATATAATCATTCATTTCACTTATTTGTAACATACTTTTTCTAATCAACTCTTAATTTTTAACACATTAATACTTCATTTAATCATACTTGTCATGTTAGAATCATTCTTAGACATATTCCATCGTCTTCACCACTGAGTTCATTCCGTGGGCCTCCCCATTTGTAATGGAAAAGTCCGGTATGACCTCACTTACTCCGGGAAAGTACCAAACACTGTTCAGTTTAATCCAACAGCATGTATATTAATCCCATGGCACGTACTATATTCCAAGATGAAAACAAGCTGAAAGCAAGCTTAAAGTCATCTTTCCTGACACCCCCTCCATGACTTGAAGCTCTGCCGATCTCTCTATGCCTCCATGAAAACATCCTCGTCGTCGTCGACAGGGTGAAGGGTGAGCACTTCTTTTTCATCCACCATCGGAGACAGAACAGGAGCTGGAGTTGAACGACACTCATCCAGCACCACGTACTCTTCTCCGCCCATCTGTAGATTGCTGTCGCCGTCAGAAGGCTGCTCTTCCAGTAGTGATGATTGTGATGGTAATCCCGATGGAGACGGAGTTGCCTCATATTCCTGAGATGATAATCCGTCAGGGAACGATGGTGCGCATGGTGAAGTGGGGGTGACGGGTGTATAACACGGTGTAACTGGTGTAGATGGCCGTGGTGATGTATCCTTCGGTTGAGGTGAAGCTTCAGCGTGAATATCCTCAGGCTCGGGCTGTTGAAGGTGTTCATCCAGGAACACCTGCGTGAGGGCCTCCAAACACCAGTTCATATCCTCGGTCTGCACTCCAACCTCCACAGTGCGCTGTGGAGATGAACGTGGAACTGGTGGTAATGAAGGACCAATGGCCACGATCCGGCCATCGGCAAGATGAGCTGTGGAGAATCTTATTCCCGTAGGATACATCCACATTTTGGTAAACACGGGGCAATACATATATCCTTCTGGAGACACTATAGTGTCAGCTCGTATTTGATCACTCAAGAGAGAATGCCAGATCATGTCTGCCTCTATCTCAATTTTTAAGTATGCTTCTGTTGGTAGCTGGGGTAGAAAAGATGTATCCTTCCGTCCCAATATTCCTCGTGCCACTTGAACAGCGAAGTTGTTGCTATAACACGTCGGGCACCACAGAGTCGGTGTTATCTCCCAGAAGTAGAGCGCTTGTTCCAGGGTGGCTTGACAATGAATATATCTTATATCCCCCTATAGTGTAAGAGGAAATATTAGTCTTTTAACTATTATATTGCAAGCAAGCAAAAGCGTTCGTCGGGATCATTCAGATGCACGCCAGAGCCGCCTCATGATCACCATAGGAGAGTGGGACTGTGATGACTCTAATAGATTACAATTTGTTCATGTAAATGGGGAATCTTCTTCACAGACTAAAGTTAATTATGGAGTTCCACAAGGTTCTGTGCTAGGACCAATTTTATTTACTTTATACATGCTTCCCTTAGGCAGTATTATTAGACGGTATTGCTTAAATTTTCATTGTTACGCAGATGATACCCAGCTTTATCTATCCATGAAGCCAGAGGACACACACCAATTAGCTAAACTGCAGGATTGTCTTACAGACATAAAGACATGGATGACCTCTAATTTCCTGCTTTTAAACTCAGATAAAACTGAAGTTATTGTACTTGGCCCCACAAATCTTAGAAACATGGTGTCTAACCAGATCCTTACTCTGGATGGCATTACCCTGACCTCTAGTAATACTGTGAGAAATCTTGGAGTCATTTTTGATCAGGATATGTCATTCAAAGCGCATATTAAACAAATATGTAGGACTGCTTTTTTGCATTTACGCAATATCTCTAAAATTAGAAAGGTCTTGTCTCAGAGTGATGCTGAAAAACTAATTCATGCATTTATTTCCTCTAGGCTGGACTATTGTAATTCATTATTATCAGGTTGTCCTAAAAGTTCCCTAAAAAGCCTTCAGTTAATTCAAAATGCTGCAGCTAGAGTACTGACGGGGACTAGAAGGAGAGAGCATATCTCACCCATATTGGCCTCTCTTCATTGGCTTCCTGTTAATTCTAGAATAGAATTTAAAATTCTTCTTCTTACTTATAAGGTTTTGAATAATCAGGTCCCATCTTATCTTAGGGACCTCGTAGTACCATATCACCCCAATAGAGCGCTTCGCTCTCAGACTGCAGGCTTACTTGTAGTTCCTAGGGTTTGTAAGAGTAGAATGGGAGGCAGAGCCTTCAGCTTTCAGGCTCCTCTCCTGTGGAACCAGCTCCCAATTCAGATCAGGGAGACAGACACCCTCTCTACTTTTAAGATTAGGCTTAAAACTTTCCTTTTTGCTAAAGCTTATAGTTAGGGCTGGACCATCCCTTAGTTATGCTGCTATAGACGTAGACTGCTGGGGGGTTCCCATGATGCACTGTTTCTTTCTCTTTTTGCTCTGTATGCACCACTCTGCATTTAATCATTAGTGATCGATCTCTGCTCCCCTCCACAGCATGTCTTTTTCTTGGTTCTCTCCCTCAGCCCCAACCAGTCCCAGCAGAAGACTGCCCCTCCCTGAGCCTGGTTCTGCTGGAGGTTTCTTCCTGTTAAAAGGGAGTTTTTCCTTCCCACTGTAGCCAAGTGCTTGCTCACAGGGGGTCGTTTTGACCGTTGGGGTTTTACATAATTATTGTATGGCCTTGCCTTACAATATAAAGCGCCTTGGGGCAACTGTTTGTTGTGATTTGGCGCTATATAAAAAAATTGATTGATTGATTGATTGACGTTACCATTCCCGCTGTAGCTGAAGCAGCTGCACACGGGAAGCAAGCATCATAGGTCGTAAACCATAACAGCAGGAGTAGTTGACTAACCATGGACAGCCAGTATAAAGCTGATAATATTCCCCATCCTAAGGCCCAAATTATGATAAGTCCAAGTTTGTAGAGCCAGGGTTTCTTGCGTTGTACGGCTCCAGTTAACGTAGCTATGTACGCCAATAGGGTCAGGGCCATCACAGCTTCACACACAATGTCAGCTATCACTGCCAGGGCGTAAAAGATTGCTGTCATATCTATCACCATCCAAATTGTAATTGATGTGTACTGCCATATTCCCCAACAGTCAAACTGGAGAGTAAAGCGACCGAGGACGTGAGTGATGAATAAAGACAACCCTAAATCACTCTGACCGTAGTGCAGATTGATGATCGCCAATCTGACACATCCATGTAGTAGCGTTACTATTCGCATTGGTTGTCGTAAGTCCCAACGGCCGACACAGCAGTATAGCAGCCATATTAACAGTAGTGCAATAAACTCCACTCTACTCACTTTGAAGATGGTGTCATTTATGCCACCAGTATTGTTGGACATTGTGCTCTCTTATTCTTTTTACTTATCTCTTTAAGTTGTTATGCTGTTATGTAGATGCTTCTTCTTCCTTCACTCCCCCAAGGCAGAATGAACAGGGCGTGTCTTGGCGTCGGGCTTTGTAGGCTCCATCGCTCCTCCCCTAATGGAGGAGGGGCTCCATATCACTGCGTTGTGTGCTCCTCCCACACAAGCGCAGGCGGCTGCGAAACTTCCTTTTAACAAAACATATCCAATTACTGCAGCAATAATAAGTCCTATTATGATTAACAGATAGGGCCAAAGATATCCAAACAAATGTCCAATCCAACCAGTCACTACTTCGAGACCTTCTTTAATGACCTCTCCGGTCTCTGCAGCGAAAGTGGTGATGATTCCTCCAGCAATTATTTGCGTTCTTTCCCACCAAGAACATTCATGCCGACCTCTTCCTTTTCCACAGCTCAACCAATGTTCTGCAGGCGATTCACATGTACCATTATTGTAAATCTGATTGGGTCCCAACCATTCGTAACCGACAATTTCTTGTACTTCACATAGACTTTTCTTGAAGGCATATCCTTCTTCAAGCTTTATCAATGCATCTCCAACAAATGGTACTATGTGGCCTAGGACCTGCTTCCTTTTCGACATTCCATGTCCCAGGACAGCCTTGGCACATCCAACGTTGGGTGGAAAAGCTCTTATCCATACGCCAGCACTGCTCTTCTCCCAAACTGTTTGATGGCCGTAAGTGTCGTACTCGCCGCCATAGTAAGCGTCACAATATTCTTCCCAACCAGGAACATTTCTACAATTTTGACGGGCGAGGCTTATCGTGCATGTGGTATTACGTTTATTACAAATCATTTTCCAGGGCCGTGGCGTAACATAAGGATTTGGTCTCCAGAGTACACTGGACCAAGTAGCTCTGTCTCTGGAGTAGACCGTGGTGATGTATTGATATTTAACCCAATAATTATCACTTTGATCTAAACAGGGGAATACCCAATCTTCAACTTCATATTTCTCCATTCCCCACCAGGTGACGTCCTTACTACGCCTAACTCCTTCCTGCCATGCTTGAAGGGTCCCCTTAATGGTTGGAATCTGTAACAACTTTGTACAGTTATATACCCATCTTAGCCAATTCCTTGTCTTAATTTGGTCTATGGGACATCGGGGGGATTTACCAGAGCCTTCAGCCAAATTATTATGGTATTCTGTCGCATGTAAGCTTCCATAGATTCTATTCGCCACGCATTGATCAATTTTGCTAAAATCTTCCCGAGGTACTGACCTTAGCTCATCAGGCTTTGGTAGTTTTTGCACATAGAATTTTGCTTTATGTGGACCTCGCAAACTATGCCCAGTCCACGTGTTTCCCCTTGGAAAATTCCCCTCAAAATGTATCAGTGGAATGCTCCAGACCCACGGAAAGGTGTCGTTAAGCCATTCATCATGTTTTGCCTCTTGTTTTTGTTTCCAAGTAATCCTGTCTATCAAATCAATAACTGGTGTAAGCACCATGTAATTTTGAGATTTACATCCAATAGGTTGATTCCAATAACATCTATCTAATTTTGCCACTTTTTCTTTTACACAATAATCATGAATCTTCTTCCATCTATTTTTAGCCGCATTATCAATACTTTTAACTTTTGGTTCTAATACTTGCTGGGTATCTTGTGTTGGCGATGTAGGGAGTGGTTTGGTTTTTCCCTGTGTTGGTGATATCTTTGTGGACCCCACCAATGCTGCTGGTGAGATGGCGGTTGGTTTGGAATATGGTATCCCTGCTCCCATGTCGGTAGCGTTGTTCAACGGTGGGAGGTTATAGTTACCCCAATGTTTCCAGGTAGGCATTATCATTCTGCAAACATCATGTCTTGGTAATGCTGGAAAAACAGCTTCTTTTTCCCAATATCCTGCTCGATAGCCCAGTAGTACTCTGCATCCCCATGAGCAATACCAGGCTGGCTCGCCAGGTTCAGGTCTTATCCAAGTGCAGCCTACTTCTCTTCGCTCTCTTTGTTTTAACCGTAAGATGGTTGCCACAATAATCTCTATATCCCTCACTTGTAGGTTTTGAAGGATTTCTGCTCCGGTGGTCAGGTTGTAATTGGTAGTGACGGTTGGAAATTCCCCACTGTCATTCAAGTATTGCAGCCACTTATTCTTTTGCATGTGCTGAGTTAGGTTCTTCATCTTTGCCCATTTCTCTGTAGAATTCTGGTCCCATATCATGTAGATGTTTCTTGATTCAACTCCCCAACATGTCTGTTGGAAAGTTTTAGTTGTTGCGTACTGGACCCTGATATGGGTTAAGGTCCAGGGCGTACTACCATAGTGGTACAGGATAGCTAGAAGTACAGCAATGCCGACTAATAATGCTGTAAGTCTGGCCATCCAACTCCAACATTGGAGGCACTTTTTCTTCCACGGCCGTTTTTGTTGCTGCTGCCTTATTCCAACATTTTCATAGTAGAATTCACTCGGTACTGGTGGCAGCGGCTCCAGCTTTTGAGGTTGTTGCAGTAGTGGCATTTCTATGCCAAATTCTCCTTCTCTTGGTCTGTCATTGATTCTTTGAGGTTGCATGGTGATCACGTTGTCTTCCCTTGGTTCTTCCATCTCGGAGATAGATGATCTTAGGTGTTGTTGTTTGTCCTGTGCTCCCAACAGAGACGCTTGATGCTCGTTGCTGAAGAAGGGTGATTAACAAGGGAGATGGCCATGGGAGTCTAATATCTAGTCCTCGCCACGCCCATTTCCAAGTGACGACTGTCACCTCCTTCATTTCAGGTGGTGGTCCCTGGGGTGTGTAGAAACACTGTGAAGATGCAGGATTCAATTCTCTACATAGGTGCAAGATATCCTCATAGGCATCCCAATATGCCACTCCACTGTAGACATACTGCGCCATCACAGAGTACAGAGGAGTCGATCTCCGAAATAATCCTCTTCCCGACTTTATGCCAAGTCGTATCAGTATAGCCTTTGAGGGTTGCCAAAGCCCCACTAGTACTCTGGTTCGCCATCCACTTCTAATAGGTGGAACACTTCCGCCTTTTTCGATGTCAAGGTACTGTACTGTCGTACATATTGGCAGAGTTTGGTTCTCAATCAAATAAAAAGTTGAACGTGCCTCTTGTTGTTGAAGTCTTTTAAACATATAGGGACTACTGGTCCAGATCTGGAAAGATCCGAGCCAAATATCCACATACATTCCCTGTAATGGATCAACATAATTAGGTCCCCACCTTATTTTAAATCTGTAGCCCCTTCTCTGTACATACACTACATTCAAGATGCAGGGGTATAAGTCTGGACACCGGGGTATTGGGTAAAACTTCCATCCAACCCCGGGGCAATTCCAGTGTTGTCCAACTTTGTTCACGATAGCTTCCAGAGGAGTGTATATTCCAGGCTCTGCAAGGTCAGCAGCTCTTTTATATGAGTCATTATCTACAAAATATCCTCCTGTTCCCAGCAACCATCCTTTTTCTTTATAATCCTTTTGTGGCCAGCTTAAACATATTTTCTTGTAGGGTAATTCTAAATATGGTGTAAGTCCTCCAGGCCCGGATCGTAGACTATTTACATTATTTTCATCCAGTCTGAAGGTCCGCAGCATGATTCAGAGTGAGTTGTTACTCCGCCATCGGTCTCCTTCTCTTTCTGCCAAGATGCACCACCATAGGGAACAGTTGTTGTCTCTTAGAGAGATGAGTGTAGATGGGAGATGGGTGCTTAAGTTCTGAATCCATTCCTTTCCACGCCCACTTCCACATCGTAACAATCATTCTGTCAGGTTTAGGGAGGGGTCCCTCAGGGATCCTCTGTACCTGATGTGGGGGTACATAGTCCCATAGATCTTGCCAATGCTGCCAAAACCGGTATCCGGAATATCTGGTTTGTGATAGGGCTAGATAAAGGGGAACTATAGGCTTATCTTCTTGATCCTTAGGCTCAATTTGAAGATGAATCTTCCTTGCCTGACTACAGTTCCAGACTCCTCTTTTGTACAGGTAGCCGAAGTTTTGATTTTCAAAAATTGGTGGTATGGTTGGGGGTAGGCAGGTCATACAGGCCAGGGGTTGATCGATAACTCTCAAATTTAATGTCTGTTTATCTAATACGGGATATCTTGGGTCTTGCAGTCGTCTGTTCAATTGACGTTGCATGTTGGGACTTGTCGTCCAGATCAAGCACTGGTTAAGGTATATTTCAACATAGATTCCTTGGAGTGGCTCAACGTAATTAATCCCCCATCTCAATGTGAATCTTAGGTCGTTGAGTTGTAGGTAAATCACATTTAATATCCATGGGTAGGTATCTGGACATCTTGGAACCGATTGGGGCATTCTTCGGCGTCCTTTCATGTACCAATGCCGCAGACTTGCATCGCTCAGCACTCGTTCAGCGAGTAATTTTTGTCCTGTTGTCTCTGTTAATTCGGCATCTCTTTTATATTCATAATTTGAGACATAATATCCTTTAGATGCTAGTTCCCAGTCTTCTTCTTCAAAATCTTTTTCTGGCCAATTTAAGTATAGTTTCTCAGCACCGAGGACACTTTGTATGTAGGGTCCAAGTCTTCCTCGATTATTAGTAACGGGTACTCTATATACATTTGGTCCTTACGACATTTTGCAAACAGCCGCTTCTTTTTACTTCTTCCTTGTCCCGCGGAAAATGGAGGGAAATATCCAGCGATTCCGAGGCTTTCTTGATTTTTCCTCACCTTGAATCGGTTGGTCTAACGACTGCTGCTGTTCTTCCAGGAGGTCAACGTGTGCTCCGACAGAATAAACCCCCACATAGGGAACCAACACCATCAGCACTGTGAGCCGCACCTTAATTGTTTGGTCCGGCCTACTAGGAGTGTCTGCTCTACTAGCCACTCCCCCCCTAGATTGTATCCTCCTCTTTCTCACCCATTCTTCGGGTGTCACGTGGTACTCGGCTGACTTCTTCTTTGGTTTTGCTGCTTTATTTCCCCAGGCGTCTAGTCCAGTGGTAAAATAATGCATGAGGGTTTCTCTGCCCCCTTTTTCTTGTGGCACCTCTTCTGCATCTTCCAGTAGAATTTCTGGGTTTTTTAGAACTTCTTCTATCAATTTTGCCCAAGTTGTCAATTCCCAACGGCCAATCCATCCTTCTTCTTGGGCTTTTTGCTGTTGATCATCAGTCAGTCCACCCATCATGTCCATATATCCGGGTCGCTCCGGATCTCTATACACTCTGAACACCAGTGGAATTTGCACTGCGTCTATTGGAGGGTCATAAGTTTGCCCATACTCTGGCCCATGGGACCAACTTTGATGTATAGCTTCATGCAACAAAGATGGCTTTCGCTCACCACCTCCTGCAGCTTGGTCACTTCCTCCTGCTCTAGTTGTGTCCAACATCAAATAGACACTTGGGGCCGTTGGACTCACGTCACTGCTGCCTTGATTCCCCTCAGCTTGATTAAGCGCAGTTGTTGCTGCAGGATTAGCCCAGCAGGCTTCATCGGTGTGAAAGGTCCTTAGGGGGTCCAAGAACCTTCTCACTTGCCATCCGTCTGCTTTTACCACATGCAGTAGTCTTCCCATATGAGTTCTTGCTTTACACACCAGGCAATACTCGATCTTATGTCCATTCCAATAGCATGAACACACCTGCATATCTACATTGTCTCCACGTAAGTCCCACTGGGTGTAAATGACCATTCTTGGCAAGTGGGTTAGTCGGCATAACCCACATACAAGCGCATCCAAAACCTTCACCGGCTTGTGAAGTAATTGCTTGAATTCATTTTTTGCCCCATTTGGAATTGGGGGTTTTCTAACCCCAGGTCCCGACCATTGGACCGTCAGCTGTACTTCTTCACGGCAAATCACACAGTGATTCTCAACTTTTTTCCACTGTAATAACTCCTTTTCATTAGATAAAAGTCCTTTCTTTGCATGATATAATATCCTCAGGGCTCTGCCTGCCCAGAGGTGATTTCTTGTTCTTCTTAAGGCAACCACCCCGTTGACAGTGGCCATTCTGATGAAGGGTGGAAGATCTTGGGTGTTTTTGGCCATGTTTAGCTCCTGGTTTCGTCTAGTTAGGAGTTGGCTTCAGCTGCTCCACTCCTTGGATTCCCTTCTTCTTCAACTCTACTGTGTTACTGTCCAGTATCTTCACTACTGTATCTGTGGTCTCATACTTAGGTTTAACCGCAGTGTTGGTTGGGTGATCTCGAGCTCTCACCCACACCTTCTGTCCAACCTTAAAAGGGATCTTTGGTTCTGGTTCTCTGTCCCTTTTAGTCTGACTCCACCCCACTTCCGGTGTTGAAAATGGGCGTTGGTTCAGTTCTTGCGAAGGGGTGGGCCTGCCGGCACGTTGGCGGTCATTCAGGGCCTGTCCAATTTCCAGGGCCTTAGTACTCCATTCCTTCGTGTTAGCATTTTTTCCAATCCAGTTTTTCAGCAGTCCAATAACCCTTTCCACAACTCCATTTGCTTGAGGAGTGTATGGGGGCGAGTAAATTCTCATTACTCCATTTTTCTGGCACCACTGGTCGACCTGAGCATTACGGAAATGTGTCCCATTATCCGTTCTCAGCTCCTTAGGTATCCCCAGATTTGAACACACTTGATCCAACATGCTGATCACACTGCTGCCGTTGGCTTTTCTCACAGGCTTAACAGTCCCATAGCCTGACATAGAGTCCACAAGCACCAACAGATACTTTTCTCCTTTCTTACCGGTCACCCCCATGGGCCCGGCAACATCCATGCATACTGATCCCCATGGAACAGTATTCTTTATGGTGAAACCATCCACCCTTTGTCCTCGTCGTCCTGCATTGTATCGACCACATACCTCACAGTCTTTGAGGACTCGGCACACTTGGTTTCTCGGAATCCAAAGTTGCAGCTTCTCCAGCTCCTTCCGTGTGGGAATGGTGCCTGCATGGCCAAGCGCTTCATGTACAGCCAGCACCACTTCTTTCACGGACTCTTTTGGAACTACCCTTCCCTTGGGTGTCTGTTCCCACTTCTCGATCCCGACAACGACGACTTTTCTCAGCTGCACATAGCGGTCCACTTCTATTTTCCTCCACAAATCCATATGAGCTACAGGCTTCCCCTTAGCTCCCTCGAATCCATTTTCTTCCCAAATGGATAAGTCCTCTTTCAGGGCTTGTGCGCAATAATGACTGTCTGTAACCACCTTAGCCCTTTTTACTTTCCTCTTGTTTAACTCCAAGAGTCCTTCCAGTATTGCTGTAACTTCTCCAGCTTGGGCACTCCCTGGCATTTGACCTTTTCAACGATATTTCTCCTTATCTTGATACTTCAGAATATAGCCCCAATAAGCTATATTGTCTGTACCCTTCTTTGATCCATCAGTGTACATAGTCCAGTTGTATGGCTTCTTGTCGCCGACTGTTTTGTCCCAATTTCCAGCTCAGGGTCTAGCAGGATGTCCTCCCACCTTCCCCATCTGGCATTTGTGGCTTTAGTACTCTCAATAGTTCCTTTTCTTAGGAACCATTGGACTTGGCTTTGAGTGATAACTTTTATTCCCTGACTTTGTGCAAGTTCTTTTAACGCACTCCAATATCTAGCCAGGACTGCCAGTTCTTTTTCTTCCGGTGGATATTTTCTCTCAATCGAAGACAGAGTATAGCTCCACAATGTTACCATACCCCCTCCTTCATTGCTCACTTTTACCACCGAATCCTCTTCTTCACAGCTTATTTCAGCTAGCAGACGAGTAGTCAGACTACGCGGCTCCAGCCTAACTGCGTCTTGAATGGCTTTCTTTAGCTTTTCCAAGCAATCCTGATCTGTAGCTGTCCAAATCCATTGCTTTTGCTCTTGTCCATTAGGTTTCTTCTTGAGACGAGCATAAAGGGGCTTTGCGTATCTCTGATAGTGTGGAACGTGATCTCTCACATAGTTACACAATCCCAGTATTTTCTGTAGGTCATTCTCAGATTGAGGTGGTTTAATCTGGCTCAATTTTTCTCGGTATACTTCTTAGAGTCCCAGGTCTGATGATACCTGGAATCCCAAATAGTTAACCTTGAATTGTCCAAACTGACATTTCTTCAGGTTGAGTTTTAATCCAGCTTCTGTGAGCTTCTGTATCACCTTTTGCAGTCGCATTAGGTGTTCATTTTCATCATCATCTGTGATAAACACATCATTGATGTAGACTGTTACTCCCAGATCTTTCAATATTTCCATTACTGCTGCTTGGAACACATCTGGTGAATTTCTGTATCCCTGCGGGAGTCGTTGCCACACATAACTTTTCCCCTTATGTGTGAATGCTGTTTTCCCTTGTGACTGTTTTGCTAATCGCAGGGAAAAGAATCCATTTGCCAGATCAATGCATGATTTGTATTTCTTAATTTGGAGCGTTTTTAGTGCTCCTTGGGGATTCATCAAACTCACTCTATTGGCTATTGTTTGTCGATTGAGAGCCTTGAAGTTGATTACTGGTCTCCAGCCTCCTCCTGCTGACTCTGGCTTCTTAACTGCTTGGATGGGGCTGTTAGTGATCGGATTCAATTCCACTCGAATGATCCCCAAAGCTTCCAATTGTTTCACTCTTTTGTCTATTTCCTCAACCGCTCCAGGGTTCAAGGGATATTGTCGCACCGGTGGATGTACTCCTCCTTCGATGACATGAACGTGTTTAGCCCCCAAATCTCCACAATCATTTTTAAATCATGCTACTTTAGCTTCGGAGATAATTTCCCTCAATTTTTCTTTCCCTGCTTCAGAGAAATCACTTTCTTCAATCTTTTCTTCTGTGACAGCTGGTACATCCACTTCTTTGTACCAGCTTACCGGACTATTTCCAATTGGAGTCATATCCATTCGTACAACTCTTGCTTGTAATTTTTTCACTCGTCGTCTTATTAGGGTTCGAAGTCTTTTGGGCCGATGCAATTCTCTCAAATCCTTGACTGTTATCAAATTAAAGGGGCCTTTTATCCAAACTACCCCTTTCCATATTCCAAATGGTCTTTTTTCCGTTGCCGCATTTGCATACTGGATCAATAGGTATCCTTTGGTCTCGAGGTTTCTGCGGGTCATGGACACCTCTGCTCCCGTGTCCACCAGGTACGGTTCTCCATCCACATCAGTGTAGATATTGTCCCCTTCCCAGTAGGCATGGTCTAGCGTGACCCGCGCCTCCGAAGCCATTACTTCTTTTGCCCTCCAGCCGCCGCTGTAGCTTGGCGGACTTCCTAGAGGGCTTTCCTTTGTTCTGGAGTTAATTTGTCGTACTCCTCTTTAGGGAGATAGCCACCACTACGAGGTGCAGGTGTAGGTCGCGATTGTGGTGGTGGAGGTGGTGGACCTCTCGGCCGAGAGCTCCATTGTCCAACTGGAGGCCTTTGATTATTCCTCTGTGGTGTTTGATGTGACTGAGGAGGTGGTGGTTTAGGCACTGAATTTCTTTTCTCCACTCCCTCCGGTTTTTGTCCTGATCTCGGTGTGCTCTCCTTCTTCCTCTTTTCTTCATAGAACTGCTGCTCCAGATCCCAGCTCTTTACCACCACGTCCATTTGTGGGACTGTAGTGCCGTCTATGGGCATTTTCACAAAGGTTATCTCCCCTCTTCTTCCTTTAGTGACCTCTCTCATTGCCCTAACATAGCGTTGTGGCAAAATCATCTGTTTCAGCCCATGCCAAACTTGAACCAATGTTTGACCTTTGTCTAGTCCAGCTTTAGCTCGAGCAATATGGGAATCTTCATCATTGGGATCTTCCAACACTAACCTGGCATAATGGTTTCGTGCTGGTTCACCCCGACTGATGGGTTGACTGGTAACTTGGGCCAGCCACATAGATTTACCCTCTTCACTGTTAGAAGCTCTGTCAATAAGGGGCCACATTTCTTTCAAATAGTCCTTTAGGTCTTCATTTGGTTGTTTCTCTCTCACCAGCATCTTTAATTTCTTGAATTCATGGAATTCCCTGCCGTCTGCTTGAATTTCAGCTTGAATTGCTGGCAGACTTTGCTCTCTAGAAACAGCAGGAAAGTTCTGATTTGGGAGGCTTGCTTGTAATCCTGACGATGGTGGAATTGTTTCTCCCTCATCATCCAGATTTTCTTCATTGGTTTCTCTCAACACTTGTCGTGACCAGCGTAAAGCTGCTGTTTTTAGTTTTCTCAACATCACATCATGGGCAACGCCTAAATAGGCGACTCTGAAGTTATTTGTTAACTCTTTACAGGCCGTCAGTGTAGGATAGAAGGGCCACATTATTATATTAGCTCACTCTCCAACAGTAGCTGTTACCTCGAGAGTTTTCTTTTCATCTTGTCGCTCTATCCACTCTTCTGGGATGTCATACCCAGTTTGTCCAACTTCTGGAGCATAGGTTTGTCGCTTATCTCGGGTCTCCACTGGGTTGACCCTGACATCTCTTGCAATTCTCTCTGAGGCTACATGCACATTATACACCCCAACTTCTTTCTTTCGTCCTCTGTAACGTCCAGTTCATAGTTCTGGGCGTGAGACTTCTCTTTCCCCTACCACAGATAGCGGTTCATCCTCTTCTGAGTCTTGTGGATTGATCTCCTCTTCAGACTCTCTTTCCTGGTCCTCATCCATATCAGATTCATGGGGAGGACGTGGGTCTTGTGGTTGTGGGTCCCCGTTTTGTTCTGACTTTCGGGGTGACCCAGTTGCTTCAGTATTTCCGACAGGTAGAGGAATGAATATAGGATCCTCTTCTCCATTATCCGGTGGAGGAGCCTGAAAAGACTCTCTCATCCGTGATTGGGAGCCTGTCGGGTGTATGATAGTCTGGAGCCCAATTGCAACTTGTTTTAATGTTGGTCGTGGGATTTTAATCCTTAATCGCTGCACTCCCACAGCATGTACTGATCTTTTCTCACTTGTCGCCATGGGAATGGGCTGCATCACTAACGGGGGACTAGTCACCACTTCAAATGCCCTTCTCACTCGATCTTGCTCCTGCTCATTGCTAGTGACCACCACTATTTCTCTCATTGATCCCCATACTCCTGGGGTACGCATGTGTAGGTTCACGGCTGCCATGGCAACCTTTTCTGCCTCTTCCCATGTCATATGTCCAGATCCGTCCACACATATTACTACCCGCCGATGTTGGTGTTCTTTGGCCAAATCAATAGCTGTTCCCAGAGTTTTCAACATTTTCTCCGTGTATTCGATTGAATTTTCTCTCTCTGGGTAACTTTCAAAGGGCACATGTATGAGTGCATGATAATCCATTCGTGGTGCGCTTGTTATCACCATCGATTTTCCGTCCAGACTTCTCCCCTTTATGTTCTTAAGCTCCTCTTGGTATTCTTTGCCTGCCCGCTCCTTGAGCTTTGCTCGGAATTTTTGGTTGGCAATTTTCAGTCTGATTTGTGAAGACAATGAGACTATCTCCATCTATATCCCAAGGACTGCCAAAATAATGATATGCCCGTCTTCCATCTTGGGTCACCATTTTTTTGGTTCCTTCGGGCATAGGGTTCAAGTCCTCCATGTAGTCAGATTCAATGTATACATGGTGGGTTTTTGCTTTAGATTTTCTAAAGATTTCCTGCGAACGCCCTTCCTCTTTAATATGGTAACTCGGTCCGGCAACACATTCTTCAGCTTTAAGCTGTCCCAAGCTTCTGGGCCCACATTCCGGCGATTGATGGAATATCTGTCCAGATACTCCCTGAAGGCTTCTTCGTCTTTTCTCCTGCTCAACCAGGCGCTCTGTCTGTTTTTTAACTGTTGAGGTTGTTCCTCTCACACTTCCCAAAGGCAAATTTTGCCACACTGGGTCAAAGCTTGTGTGGAGCTGGTCCGGGCTTTTATATTCTTGACCATTTCCCCCAGAATTAGGACCTCCCGGGGATGTCAATTCATCTCCACTTCCCTCTGGCTTGTTTTCCTCATCACTTTGTTCGGGTTCGGCCTGGAAATCTATCTTGCCCTCGTCTTCATTGTCAAGGATCTGACTTCCACTCATATCTTCCATTATAGGATATTGTTCCTTAAGTATTCTTCCTAACCCCTTTAGCCGTTCTGCCATGGACTTAAACTCAGCATACAGAGACGCTGATTTTGCTTTAACATCTACCAGGACCGTCTCTACTCCCAACAACCCAGCTGTCATTTTTACTACGGAGTCATAACTTTTCTCAGGACTTATTAAGGTGGTGATTTGTCCTCTTTTCCACTCTTCTCCAAGAAGTTTACACCACCACTCAAGCCACTCTCTGGTCCCCGTCTTATCCTTTGGGACTGGTGGGCTTTCCAAAACAGCCAGGATCTGCCCCTCCTTATGCTTACCTGGATAATATATCCCTAATGTGTGTATAGTTCCTGCCATAGCTTCTTTGAAACTTTCTTCATCAGTTTCTACACTTTGATCTCTGACATATTTTTGAACTGTTTCGGCCCAAGAATCATATCCTCGTCCATACAATACCACTCTGTGTGGCCGAATATCCACTTCTTTTCCCTCGTCATGTTCGGATTCAGGGGTTGCTACGGGTCCTGACTCTTCTTCAGCCATGTTTTCACTGCTTGTTCTTAATACTAACCTTACTGTTTTGTAATGATTATCCTCCCTTTATTCTCTCGGTTGCTGAGATTGTTGATTCCACCACTGTCGTCTCCTTGACTTCAGCTATGGTCCTTGTCGTCTCGAGTCGTCTGCCTCTCAAAGCCTCTCTTGGCGCCTTGAGTCAGGGATGAGTGACAGACTACTTGGCTATTCAGCGCTAATTCCAGAGGTTAACTCCAAATCAGCTACTCCTTTTCCCGCTTCTCCCCTCAGGAACCTCACGGGTTGATGATCCTATTCTCTCTTGTAGATCACCATTTTGCATGGTATACTCTCATACCTGCTTTCTTGACGATCCGATCCAGCAGGCTCCCTCGCCTGCTTCCCTTCCTCATCGTTTCGTGACGATCCAGCAGGCTATCCACGTCTGCTTCTCGTCCCAGTCCAGACGATCCAGCAGTGACACGTCTGCTTCTCGTCCTCGATCCCAGCTCCCTGGGATACTTACTCCTGTTGTCTTTACTTTGTCCTTCTGGTGGTCGCCTCCAAATTTTCACACCTCTGGAGAACAGATATGTTTCAAGCCGTTACTGGACCTATACAGGCCATCAGCCGACACTCTCCACAACACTGTCTCCTTTGGTGATCCACTCAGGGGCTTTCCACCTACCCAATGGCAAAGACTCTCCTTTGGCCAGGATTCTTCCTCGGACCCGACTACACTTCGTCAGGTCCCTGTTCGGGCGCCACGTGTCAGATCCCGTTATTTTTTTAGATACACGGCACACGCTCACCCTCCGATGACTGTGTTTGTGTACTAAACCAGCTCTCCGTCTCTGGGGTCCGACCTTCGTGTCTCCACGGGTATCCTTCTCTTTAACCAGATTTTGGAGTTCTTTAATCTCCACCGTCAGCTTGTCTAAATTAGACATGTCTTTTGATATCTGGTTTATTGAGGTCTTTATCTCCTCTATATTTTCATCAAGTTTATCTGTTTTCTTGGGTGGTGCCATGTTGACTATCGTGGCTTAGTATGGCCACTATTGATTACAAAAACAATTCTCACCCGTAGCCTCCATCACCACAGAGCCGACCGCCGCACACCAACCCTCCCCGTTGCCAACCTCGTTGACAGCCGCCCCCAGCCTCGGTCGCAGCCGCCGCCAGCCACAGATGTAGCCGTAGGTAGCCTCAGGTGTAACCACCTTCAGCCTCGGATGTCGCCGCCGCCAGCCCCGGACGCAGCCGCTGCTAGCCGCAGATGTAGCCGACGCTGCGGGCCTGGATGTGTCGCCCCCACCGATGCCGTGGGCCTGGATGAACCACCTCCACTGATGCTGCGGGCCTGGATGAACCACCTCCACCAACGCTGCGGGCCTGGATGAACCGCCTCCGCCGCGGGCCTGGATGAACCACCTCCGCCGATACCGCGGGCCTGAATGTAGCCGCTGCTAGCCGTGGATGTAGCCGCCGTTAGCCTCGGATGTAGCCGACGCCGCGGGCCTGGATGTATCGCCCCCACCGACACCGTGGGCCTGGATGAACCGCTTCCACCGACGCCGCTGGCCCGGATAAACCACCTCCGTCGAGGTGGTTTTGACCTCACCTTCCGCGATTCCACTTACAGTGTGACGATGATTATTATTTTGAAATAAATGTCCACCAGCTGCTTGTTGGTTCAGGGTCACCACAGTGGTGCCAGTACAGGTCCGCATTTGTCACAAGTTCTCCACTGGATTCCTTTACTGACACAACTCGAGTGTTACTTGGAGAAATACACACGCTTCCTAAGAGGTCTCCCATCCAAGATTTTAGCCATTTCCATCCTTTTTGCAAAATCAACTACCATCTGTCCATCCACATTCCTGTTATTGATACCATATATCTACCCATTACTTCCTCATCACCTCTGTTCCCTTCATCAACATGCCCATTGAAGTCTGCTCCTATCACCACTCTTTCATGCTTGGGCACACTCTCCACCACCTCATCTAACTCACTCCAGAAGTTTTCTTTCTCTTTCATCTCACAACCTACTTGTGGGGCATATGCACTGATGATATTCATCATCACCCTTTCAATTTCCATCTTCACACTCATCACCTTGTTAGACACTCGCTTAACCTCCAACACTCGTAACATACTCTTCCTTTAAAATGACCCAACACCATTTCTCTTCCTGTCCTCACCATTGGTACAACCCAAACCTGCCTGTTCTCCTGCTCTTACTTCTCTTCCACTTGGTCTCTTGCACACACAATATGTCTACCTTTCTCCTCTCCATCATATCAGTCAGCTCTCTCCCTTTACCAGTCACACTACCAACATTCAATGTCCCTATACTCTAATTTCCACCCTTGTAGTTTTCCTCTTGCTGTCTGTGGACACGTTCTCCTCCTCGTCTTCTTCGCCCAGCAGTAGCCCAGTTTCCGCAGGCACCCTGTTGGGCAACAGCATAGGTGGCGCATGTTGTTAATCCGGGCTGCGACCGATTCAGAATGGAAATTTGATTCTTAGTCTACATTGTTGAGTTGGCTTGTTTTACGCCGGATGCTCTTCCTGACACAACCCTCCTCATTTATCCGGCTTGGGATCAGCACTCAGAGTGTACTGGCTGCACACCCCATGTGGCTTCATTCATTCATATTTGGGAACACAGCCAATGATAAACATTATCCAATTGTATGTGTGAGTGTCAGTGAATAAACCAAACTATCTGCAATGCAATGGTTAGTATATTCAGGCCGTATGATGTGCACAGTGCATGCAGTCAACAACAGTAAACAAAGTGGGGTGACTTCACTCGCTGCCCTGCAGTTACACACTGCCGTCTGTGCTCACATACTCCGAAAACTTCACATACTTAAACGTAACAGTATTTCAGGTAACAGTAACATTTTATTTCACATTTAAAGGGGGTGCAATTTGTAAAAAACTGGTATTTCTTGTGGACCCATTTCAAAGGACCAAATATACCAAATTTTTACACAAAAACCATTTATATGCTTTTAATATTCCTCATTTTTCAACAAACATAAAAGCCAGACATTTAATGATGCTGTCAAATTATTATTTAAAAATGACCTAATAGATTGAAACAGAGTTTGACAGGGTGGAAAAAAGTTTTAAAAGGGGATACATTTATTGTTCAAGCACTCAGTGGTTAGTTACCCAGCAGAAGACTTTAATAAAAGTACTGCAAAAGATTTCTGTGTTTATAACATTGACTGCCACGATGTGGCGCCTGTGTGCTTATTTTCTCATGCTCTGTATTAATTGAATGTCTTTATTTATTCTTATTATACCTTTCATCAGAGATTATACAAATTGAACAGAATAAAAAAAAAGTAGGACAATCTTCAGGAAAAACTCAAACCATCAGGTAGATGGTTGAGACTTGGACAGTTGGATGCTGAAATGGGAAAATTACTCAAAAACACAAGCCGGCAGTGGAATGAATAAAACAGGCCAAAGTGAAGCTAATGGAACGACCTGACCTCAACCCTATAAAAATATCTGAACTCTGCTTTAAAATCAGGTCTGTATGAAGAAACCAACTCAATTAATCAAACTGTCAAACCTTCCACCAGGATGCTGCTGGAGGCTGTGGGTGTCTGAAGATGAAACTCGCTAATTAACATTCATGTATAATTTGATTTAATAAATCAAAATAAATAAAACTTCTACACCAAATTCTGTGGATTATTTTGTACAATTATTATACTTCACAAAAAGCTTTAAAAAAAAAAAAAATCAGCAAAAGTCCAGGTTTTCTTTCACAAAATAAAAAAACTTTGAAGAAAAAGAAATCACCACTGATCAGAATATATCATATATTTCCACAAGTACATCCTTACAAAAAAAAAATCTTTGGTATTTCTGAGATATCACTGATTTCATGTAATCATCTTTTACAGGTTTGACAAACATTCAATAACTTTGATGTTACAGAACCAAACATCACTTCCTCTCAATGGTGGAGAATCCTTCAAGGATTTTCCTGATCCAACAGTCTCCAGACATTTGAAACTTTCCACAAAATATCATAAAAATCCTTTAACTGATACAGAAACATGTTTTTGTTTTTTTTTATTAAAAAAAAGCATAAACGTCTGTGATTTGTGACATCACTCTTCATCACACTGTTTTCTTAATGTCACATGACCTCATTGTGTTCCTCTGCTCAGAGTGCGCGAGTTGGCAGCGTTTTAGTAAACACAAAAAGTGTTGTGATTAGTGCACAATTGGGCAGAAACTACCCAAAAACATTTGTGTCTTGGAATCATTGCCATGGTCACACTGAACTTGTTTTTAATGGCTGGAGCTTCAGTCATCTTGCAATTCTCCCACCGTTTTTTCATCCAGAATGAACGGCGTCGACAGCGTGCGACCTTTCAGCAGCGGCTCCAGGCCCTGCAGACATACATACAACCCCAGGTTAAAATCAACCAATTATCAGCCTGAAAACAATTCACAAGAGGTTTTCTACAAGGTAGGACACAAGGAAGCTTAAAAAATTATATTTTATAAAAACTAAGCCTTCAAACTGCTCCATGGTTTAAAGTGACACCATCACCAAACAAAGTGTTACAGGACCAAGACAGAGTCTGCAGTAGAACTACAATTATTCATTCATTCATTCATTTTCAACAACTTTAACTGGCTATTTAATTAATCAACAAATATTTTGATAATCAATGACTATTTTTTTTTAAAATATCTAAATCGGCTGATTTCAGCTCCTTCAATGTGAATACTAAAACAAAACAAGAAACTAACATAAACCACAAAAAACTGACTCATACTAAAAAACTATGGTATTTGTCCAACTGTCACATCATTTTTTTGTGTGTAATTTGGTTTCATATGTTTTGCTCCATTAAACGCCTCCAAGTTATTTTTGACTGTTATGAAGATTCGAAATGGATTATTGTTTTGAAATGTCTGACTGACTTTAAACTACTTTAAACTGTTTGACAAGTTGACTGAACAATTTTGGAGTGGATTCCCCCATTTCTGCCTATGCACACATGCAGAAGAAATGTTAGCACTTTTTGCACCCGTCTAACTTACGTAAAATATCAAATGACAAAGATTTATTTAGGTTTCATATAAAACAAATAATGAATGTTTTTCAAATTGTTCAGTGGACAGAACATTTTCAAGAGTTCAAAGAAGAATTGTTCCATTATTGCCCTCATAATCAATCATTATTTGTATACCATTTTTTTGGCATTTCATGGACCAAAGAACGAATCAATTAAATGAGAAAATGATCAACTGATTAATGAATCATGAAAACAATTGTTAGCTACAGCCCTAGTCGGCAGACCTGGAACTATTTTTTTTAACTAACTCCTTATAATCAGAACATGTTGATAGTATTTATTGTGTTTTCAACAAAACTTTCATTAAATACTGTTCAAACGTAGGGAAAAGTAACTGGAAGAAACTTGAGGCATTAAAGCAAATCTTCCTTCATTTCCAGCGACAGCCTGCAGCCTAGGCGACATAGGCAGTCACCTAGGGTGTCAAAGGTCAGGGGGCACTGGCGACATTACCATTTTTTTTTTTCTTTAAATAGTCTGATTAATGGCAGAGTTGCGATCTCTGGTGGCGAGACATAGTATAATTTCTTTTCCTTTCTGCAACCGCTTTAAAGTGTTCTTGTGTTAAGTTTCTGATTGATATGTGTAATTTATTGCATTAAAGTTTTCAGGTAGAAAAAAATTAAAGTACCGTATTTTCCGGACTACAAGTCGCACTTTTTTACATGTTTTGGCCGGGGGTGCGTCCTATACTCCGGTGCGACTTATAAATGAAAAATATACCGGTAGGATCTCAATTAATTTACTGTAACAAAACAATTTTACGTGACAGAGTCGATCTATGTTTTAAAATGGCCACCAGAAAAGGAAATGCAATGCATCATGGGCACTGTAGTATGGCGGCCGTCCTATAAGTCACGCTGGTCGCGATAACCAATCAGAGAACAGAACGTTGGATGCGTATTCCTCACCTCACCCACAGCGTGTGAAGCTGACGAATACGGTGCTTGCTGTTATTCCGGCTTGGCGAACAGAACAGCTTCAACCTTTGGATATTAGTGTGAGCAGAGTGTTTAAGTTGACGCTGAGAGCTGCGTGGGAGCATTGGGTGAGCGACGGCGGAGGATTAGCGTGTGCACTTGGAAGGAGCTGGCGTCAAAGATTGTGAATAGCGTTTGAAGCAGACGAACATGGTGTTTATTCCGGGACGGCTAACAAAACAGCTTCAACCCTTGGATATCAGTGTGAGCAGAGTTGACGCTGAGAGCTGCATGGGAGCACTGAGCGACGGCGGAGGATTAGCGTCTGCACTTGGAAGGAGCTGGATCGACACCGCTGGGTGGTCATGAGCTGCGCAGGTAGGTGCTGCATGGTTCGGCTCGCAATGTGGTCCGCAAAATACAAACATCCGTAGGTAAAATGCAGCTCACGAGAGGGCACTCGAGGCTTGTGTGACTGTTCCTGCAACTTCTGACTACCATAGAAAAATAAAAATTTCAACGTTACTGATAACATAAGACAACGGAGAAGGCCCGAAAAAATGCCACCAAAAAGAAAATCATACTCTGCAGATTACAAGTTGCGACTGGTGAAATATGCATCCGAAAACGGTAGCCGTCACAATATTATCATCTGAACTTTTCATGTTAACATACCTGTATGTCCATGGGACTTATAGTCCAGTGGACCTTATTTATGGTTTATTTTTCTTTATAATGATAAAGTGGCTGGTGCGACTTATACTCCGGTGCGACTTATTTATGGTTTATTTTTCTTTATAATGGATAAAGTGGCTGGTGCGACTTATACTCCGGTGCGACTTATAGTCCGGAAAATACGGTAGTTGCCAGGGTGACGCTGCGCGTGGCAGAGAACTCACAGGCCAAACTATGAAAAAGAGTTTAGAACCACCAGTGGACCACAGTCACTCTGCATAACTCAGTGATGTCCAAAGATGTTCCAGAAAGGGACAAGAGAGTGTCAACCAGGTGGTATCACTGATGAACTCATCCCATCTGCTCAAAGTGATGTTAATCAGTGAAACTTTATCCTACCCTGAATGTCAGTTTTGGAAAAGCAGAAGTATTAATTGTTTTCAACTTTATTAAAGTCAATACCTGATTTCGAATCGTTGAATTTGTGGTGTTTGAGTCCTTGACTAACTTAACTTATTGTTCATGGCTTGTTTTTTGACTGATATTCTGTGCATTAGCAGACTTGTGCGAGTGCCTGCGTGCCAGTGTTGCTGGTTTTACATAATTTGAAACAGCAGATATTCGCTAAATGACCAAATTTATAACTACTGTAAGCCTGGTCGTATACCGTGTACACACAGTAGTATTTTCTGATGAGGTAGCACAAATCGACAGATGAGCACATAAACCTATGGTAGGATGTTTCGACAAAGTAGGACAGTTCTTCAGAACACTGGCATGAACATACATTAAAGATGGCAGTCTGACTTTCAGATATTATACGATCTCATGCACAGGTGGAACTTTTGGCCCAACAACAGAATATAACAAACAACCAGCTGATGCTTCTGCTGCAGGTGATCAAACATACACTTAATGCACGGTTACATTCTCACCTCTCCAAAGTAGGACACCAGCGGTGAAATCTCACACAGTGCTGGAGGAGCGCCCCCTGGTGGTGCCCTTTGGGAGGAACAAAGATGCCAAATCTTGAGGACATTGTGAATGTAAATAAAAAAGCAACTTGAAAACAGCCTGAGGGACTGCAGGTTCCCATACCAACCATAAATGACATCAGATGGATTCAATGATTTGACCTTAGATGCGGCTGGTAGAAGTAAAATCCTGCATCCTCTCCATAATTTTTAGACCCACTGTAGGAATTTTTCTGGAATATTCTTGCATCTGATCACAATAATGTTTGTGCAGAAGGACATCATTTAATTTTACGGAGTCTCTGATTGTGGTCATGAGGTCGCGGGTACGATACGATGCAGCTGGATGTGATACGCATCCAGCTGCAGAGATCTTAATCATTAGAGCCCGACCGATATGGATTTTTTGAGGCCGATGCTGATACAGATATTTGGATGAAAAAAAATGCTGATACATCGATAAATCGGCTGATTTGCCAATAGCCGATAAATCAGCCGATAATTTTTTTTTTTTTTAATGAATAAAATGTTCTTTTTTTGGACCCTTAAAAAAGGTATGAGCTAAAAGCTGAAGCTTTGTCCTCATATTGATTAACTTTATAACAGAGAAGAATTTTCAAGTTCAAAAAATGCAATGTGCTGGTAGAATATTTTAACAATAATACATGGACCCTGATATAACATGTGAGGAAACTATCACATAACAGTAAAATAAGATTCTTTTCACAAGCCCCTGTAGTATGTTTGTGCAATTTTCAAGAACAGTAACAAAGAACTGTCTAGTGCAAAAAAAAAAAATCTGTGCAAAGTTGCATTAATCTCTAAGGAAAAGATAAATAACATTACAAAAAAAAAAAACCTCAACTCTACAAAAGTTATTAAACAAATCTTGAAACATTCACCCTTCATTCTTGGTCCCTTTGGGTGGAAACCAAACAGACGATAGGACTGGCAGGATATTTTTCATAATGTAAACATTATGTATTATGTAGAACGGAACGTAAGGGGGGCAGCTTTTGAAAATTTAAAGCTAAAAATGAGCCATTCTAGGGAGACCCAAAGGGGAAAAGCCTTCTGCGACAAAGGAACGGAGGATGATTCTCGTTTGTTGACTGCAACAAGACAACAGTCCCAGTAAATGACTTTAATACACACAAAAACGACTCATGATATTTTAATGGCTTTGAGAGCGGTTAAGAAGTGGACTTGCAGCTTCTGAAGAGCAGCGAATCAAAGAGCCACGAGCCAAATCGAACCATTGCTCCAGTGATTCACGCTTTAAACTGGAGTCTCGCTGCAGAAACGGTTATATCGTAACGGGCCTGCGATAGAAGTCAACTCCAAACACAAGCAGCTACAAAAAAAGCCCACCAGAAATAGAAGCTCGATTTGTCGCTAGTCGTTTTTAACAAAGAAAATGCCGCTAAGAGGATTTGGAAAGTCTCCGGTTCAACTCAGAAAAGAATGAAAATGCTCCCACGGATGTTTACACCAAAAGATCGCTGATTCGCTCATTTCGCTGTCAATCAAAAAGGGATTCAGCCTCAGACAGATCATCCAATCATCATGCAGAACCTGAGCGTCCGGGCCAGCCGAGGCCAGCCCACTGCCCCATAGACCCCAGACACGCTGAGCGTCCGATGGGCGGGACAAAGCCCAGCATTTATCCAATGACTCGTCTCGTTTCGCTGCATGCTCTTGTGAAGCTGCGAGAATGAGTGAGAGGAAAGCCGCGTCGTTACCAGTGATAAGAAGCTGATTCTGAACAAAAGTTGAGCGCGTTGTAGCGCATATTTAATCAATGACATATACACACAACAGTATTTATTTGATCAGTTATTTTTTGACATTTTATGGGAAGCTGAGCTTCACTTGCAGTCTTAGAGCGCCTCTGAGACGGCGAACTACGGGGGCGGTGACGAACACATTTAAGCGAATGGAGTCAGAGCTCCATCTACTGGACAAACGGTGCAAGGACATTTTACATGGCCGACACAAACATTATTTCAGTAACTGTTCTGTTTATGAGAAATCATCGGCGTTGTATCGGCAAAATTTCGGCCGATAAAAGTGACTCCGATAATATCGGCCGGGCTCTACTTATCATGCAGTAGTAAACAAGAAATTTCTTTCTTTCATTTTTAAGAATGCACCAGTAAATTGCAGCCACACAATTTCATTTTAAAATATTTGCTGATTTCGGCTCCTCTGCCACAGACTGCAATTCTTTTTTTGACTGTCAGTGACTTAATGACATCATAAAGGCATGTTAACTTCACGCTGGTTTAAAATTCAGACTAAAGCACAAATGTGTCATCTGATGGGTGTTGATGTGCTGCATCGTGTGCACGGAAAATATGAATGAGGGAAGACAAACAAAGAATGTGAATAAATACAAGAATATTCCAGGAAAAAAAATGTCACTGAGATTTTAGTGACTCAGGTCATCCATTTTTAATTTCCGAGATGTTCATTTAAACACTAAGAAACAACTTCAAAGCTGTGATCAAGCATTTCAGTTAAAAGTGAGCAATGTGCTTTGAGCCAGATTTAAACACTTAATTTTAACCGTATGATTTATTTATGTTCTTAGGTGGAAACACATCAATCTTACTTGTTCATTTTATTTTAATAATTAGTAAGTTTAAGGGGTCGAGTTGTTGCAGATGTGCATGAAGTGTGAGATGTTTGTGACCTGGCAGCAGCAGGGACGGTGTTCTGGTGTTCGTCCAGCACCGTCGCCTCGGCGGCTGCGGCCCAGCGGCAGTGCTGAGCCAGCAAAGCGTTCCTCGCTGTGGTAGGCGTGTCTGTCGCCGCCCCCTCTGCATTTTTCAACGGAGAAAACTCGTCCTCTCTCAGTACCTCGAACACAACAAAGTTCCTTCCAAAGACAGAAAACAAACATTTAGTTTGGCTCAAAAAAAGAAAACGTCACACGGCTCTTTAACTGGCCAACAGGGGGCAGGATTTCATTTAGTGCATCACAGCAGCTGATGAGGTCACAGATTAAGTCCTCCCCCCTGTACAGGCCAACCAATCTGAGAGCAGAGCCACACAGCGAAAAACAAACACAAACTGTTACACGTAAACATCAGAAGTACCTTGAGAACGGAAAGACGTCAAAAATAAATTTTTCCATCTTTATGCCGTTTGGTTTGGAAGGTTTGACTTCGTTACCGCATGAGTCCACAAATGGCACTTTCTTGATTGCAACATGTTGTTTCAGCTGGTCTGCAAAATTCCTGCAAAACAAACAAACAAACATTTTGAATGTATGTACATCTTGGGTGCATAATTCTTTAGAAACACAGGGACAAAGACATTAGTGTCTCCACCCACTTCGTTATTTATTTATTTATTTTTGTCGTACTGTCCATGAAGGTCACATGAGACAGAAATATACTGCAAAATGTCAAATGTCTAATATCAGAAATACTATATTTCTTATTGTGTGAGTAAATTAAAAATACAGTAAGTAAACATAAATCAATCCCCAAAAAAACAATTTGTTTTCAGAGATCAACTGTGATTTGATCTCCTCATACTTTAGACTACTACTTAGTAATCTGATTAGATGGTAAGAACAGTCACAGTCAACCCACAGACCTGCTCCAAAGACTTATAACATGATCTTGCTGCAGATAGTGTCTCTGTGCATCGTTCAACTATACAGTGCACTTTGCACAAGGAGATGCTGTATGATGCTGTAATGCAGAGGAAGCCTTTTCTGTGTACACGCCACAAACAGAGTTGCTTGAGGTATACTAAAGCACATATGGACAAGCCAGCTTCATTTTGGAATAAGGTGCTGTGGACTGATGAAACTAAAACTGAGTTATTTGGACATAACAAGGGTCGGTATGCATGGCTGAAAAAGAACACAGCATTCCAAGAAAACACTTGCTACCTACAGTAAAATTTGGAGGTGGCTCCATCATGCTGTGTGGCTGTGACCAGTGCAGGTACTGGGAATCTTGTTTAAGCTGAGGGATCACATGGATTCCAGTCAATATCAGCAGATTCTTGAGAACAATGTTCATGAATCAGTGACAAAGCTGACGTTGTGCCGGGGCTGGATCTTTCAACATGACAACGACCCTAATAACACTGCTCAAAATCTACTAAGACATTCATGCAGAGGAACAAGTACAATGTTCTGGAATGGCCATCTCAGTCCGCAGACCTGAATATTATTGAAAATCTTTGGTGTGATTTTAAGGGGGCTCTCTATGCTCGGAAACCAACAAACCTGACTGAACTGGAGATGTTTTGTAAAGAAGAATGGTCCAAAATACCTTCAAACAGAATCCAGATTCTCATCTGAAGCTATTGGAAGCATTTAGAGGCTGTTATTTCTCCAAAAGGAGGATCTACTAAATATTAATGTATTTTTTCTGTCGGGGTGCCCAAATTTATGCACCCGCCTAATTTTGTTTAAAGAATTATTGCACACTTTCTGTAAATCCTATAAACTTCATTTCACTTCTCAAATATCAGTGTGTTTGTCTGCTGTATGATATATTTAACTAAAATTTCTGATCCAGACAACCAATGATTTATAAAGGAAAATCGTGGAATTCATCAGGGGTGCCCAAACTTTTACATACAACTGTATTTCATGGAGCTGGAACTAACTAGGGATGTCCTGAACAGGTTTATTTTACCTCAGTCCCCCGATCCAATATTTGTCTTTTGCAGAGAGCAGAAAGCAAACACACTAAAGTCAATCCATCGTACCTGTCTGTCACTTTAACAGCTCTGACATGCACCAAAAATGCAAGGTAGTGACATCTTGCATTCAATGGGACAAATAATGACCTTCACGTGACATAGAACCCACCAATCAAATAACAAGGATCTATTTAGGTGTCGTAAAATAGCTATAATTTAAATAGCTTACAGAGTTCTTCCTTAATATCATATCATATCATAACGCTGATACAAAACAGCAGGGTTTCACTCTTCAGTCCATCGTGTCAGTTGTATCCTACAATATGGACGTGACATACGTGTGTTTTCTTACTCGGTTACGTCCTGCAGGAAGTTCCTGGTGAAGAAGTGATTGCAGATGTTTCCAGCACTGTAGACCAGCTCTCCTCCCTCTCCTCGGAGCTCAGCCGTCTCTGGTCGGATCTCGCTGTACTCTACCACCTGGGAGACGCCTTGCACCCTGCAAACCACACCTACCGGCTCTGACGGGTACGCCTTCTCCACCACCTGACACATCAGGAGACAATGTTAAAGACACTGTTGTTGTTGTTTTTTGTTAAACTCTGCATTTCTAACCCTAACCTGCATCACTGAGCCCATTGTTGAACATGTGCAAGGTCTTAGAAATATGTAATCCACAGTAGAATGTTTGATCCATGAAGACCTTGTGCAGTTCTCACAAACACAAGGCTTCAGAGACTTTGTCCCCTGGTGGCCCAAATTAAATGCTCCAAGTTTAACTTTGATATACAAAAGCTTTTTTCAGGACATAACGTACACCAGGTTGTGAAAATGTGCCCCCCTGGTGGCCATAATTAGGATTGTGTGCTACCAACATCACATTTGTCCAAGGTCCGACATATTTCATTTCATTCACCAACATCACATTTGTCCAAGGTCTGAGTCTCGGACACCTATTCTGTGAACTCTACCTTTGCTCCACAGTCGGCTCCTTTGCTCACACAGAACCCAATGAACAAGGGGTCGGCCATTTTAACCAGGATGTTGTCCACACAGTACACGTGCACATACTGGACGCCCCTCATCGCCATGTCGTCCAGCACCTGGTTATCCACCAAAGCCTGGTACAGACCACCGTTACCGTCTGAGCAGGATGAAAGAAGAGACGTTTTGTGAGGTCATATTTGTGCATGGATGGCTTTGTGGTGACATGCACGCACCTGGAGCCATGGCCACCTTCCCTTTACTCTGCAGAATGACCTTCCCATCAAAGGTCACAGCCGGGATCATCCTCTGCTCAAACATAATGATGTTTGACGGCTCCAGACCAAAGTGGTTATTCTCCTTGAAGAAGTTCTGAGTGGGAGCCAGAGTGAACTCGCTGGTCATTACGTACCTGAAGATTATAGATTACAGGTTACTAAAGATTACAGATTACAGGTTATTGAATATTACAGATTACAGGTTATTGAAGATTACAGGTTACGGAAGATTACAGGTTACTAAAGATTACAGATTACAGGTTATTGAAGATTACAGGTTACTGAAGATTACAGGTTATTGAAGATTACAGGTTACGGAAGATTACAGGTTACTAAAGATTACAGATTACAGGTTATTGAAGATTACAGGTTACTGAAGATTACAGATCACAGGTTATTGAAGATTACAGATTACTGAAGATTACAGGTTACTGAAGATTACAGATTATAGTTTATTGAAGATTACAGATTACCTTTCTTCATGTGGATAACCAAAACAACTGTTAAGTTTGTGATAAAAGCATGGAATTTGGCACACATATTCTAAATTAACTCATGTTTATTTTCAGATATGGAGACACTGATCGTCAGTAAGACCACATCTCCTCTATTCAGATGTATTTGGGAGCCACTCTGAAGTTTCAGACTGTGGAATCTGACAGGCGTCTGTTAATCTGGATATCTATTTGGTTTCCAAACACCAGCTGTCCTTCAAGGCCGCTTGGATAAAATCCTCCCCCCGAGGAACACTCCTGATAGCCTCGCTCCTCGTCTCCCCTGCCTCTTCGTCTTCCCCCCTCCCTCCCTCCCTTCCCAGTCCTGAGATGTTGACTGTGGGACCTTGAGACTCTGGTGGACTGATTCAGGACTGGGATCCCCCCAGATAAGATAAGGCCTGTCGATGGCACCACGGGCGGCCTTCCGGGCTGTCTGTCTGGACACTGGACACATCCAAGTCTCGGCTGTCGTCTGTTGTGTTTTGTTATGACTGTTTTTCTGTGCTATGGGTTTTTTTTGCTCTCCAGTGCTGCTGCGTGAGTTCAAGACAGCAGCAATGGAGGTTTTTCTTTTCCCAATTCTTTCCTTGTGTGTGCTTTTATATGTGTTCATGTACCGGACCGGCTTATGTGTGTTGTTGTTTGTTAAGTGTGTCATGAGGCCGGTCAAGGTTTGCTCAGCCCTGCTCGTGACCTAGGGCAGGGATATACATCTGTAGCTGGTCCAATAAAGGCACCAATAAAGGCAACCTCTGCTCCTAACTGGCAATTAGGATGGGTAAAAATGCAGTAAACGCATTTCATTGTGCAGGAAACATGTTCCTATGTGCATATGACAATAAACTCCTTTTGAATCCATGAATCCTGGAGCCGACCTATAATGATCTACAGGGGACAATAAAGAATTACACAGGGGTCAAAATTTAAAAAGGTTCCAATCATGTTGAAAACTATACCACATTATTTGTCTGATCATAAAGAATCCAAAAAGGTATAGTTTGGCCTATCTATGACTGAATTTGATGGAGTTATGGGGTTAAAAACAGCAAAAAATGGTGACAAAGATCAGTTTCAGTTTGTACAGGAGTGAAAAGTTAAAGTTACTTAAATTTTGGTAAAAAGTGATGCAAATTATCGGTTGAGTGAATAGGATTAATAAATGAAATAGTTTTGACTATGTTGAATGTTTGGTCTCCAAAGTAAAGGTCAAAAAAGGTTGACATCCAATGGATTGTATGACATGTGACATATGTAACCCCATAACATGATAACTAAGCATGACAAATGGTGCAAACTATTCCTTTTTAAAATGGTGTTAACTCCACCAATAATTTGCATCAGTTTTTACCAAAATTGGAGCAACTTTAACTTTTTACCCCTGTACAAACTGAAACTGACCTTTGTCGCCATTTTTGCTGTTTTTACCCCATAACATTCAGTCATAGATAGTCCAAACTATACCTTTTTGGAATCTTTATGTTCAGACAAATAATGTGGTATAGTTTTCAACATGATTGGAGCTTTTTTAAATTTTGATCCCTGTGTAATTCTTTATTGACCCCTGTAGCTCATTAGAGGTCAGCTCCAGGATGTCTCCATGTCTGAAAATAAACATTAGTTAATTTAGAATATGTGTGCCAAATTTCATGCTTTTCTCACAAACTAAATGATTGTTATGGAAATTTTAGCTAAGCTGCACCACTACTCTGCTATGATACTGACCACAACATCTCAAATTTCAACCTAAGTATGATGTGGTGACTGAGCGCCCCCTACTGCTTGTATGAAGCACACAGTGGAACATTACACAAGCGTGTCCTGCCCATGTGAACATCAGTGCTTCTCCAAAACAGCTGACAGTTCCACTTGCTGATGAACCTTCACTCCAACAAGGGGAACCTTTACAACTTCAGAGCTATAACGGGTGTCTTGGTGGCTTCCCTCACTCGTCTCCTTCCAGTACACTCACTCAGTTTTTGAGATCTGCCAACTTGAGACAGATTTGCCGCACAGTGCCATAAGGTTTGTATTTCTCAATGATTAATGAAAATGGAGTCCAGGATATATTCAGTGACTTGGAAATATTCATGTGTCCATTTCTTGTTTAAAGAAAACTGGCTGTAAAAGTGATCATTTAACACTTATATTTACAATAAATTGTCCACATCCCAACTTTTTAAGGAATGGCTCCACTGATGCTGCCATGGTTACTGAGGCAACATGCCGATCAGTTTTTAACACCTGCACCCACACCACCCATTATATAAACCTGATAAAAAGCTTGCTTAGTGACTACAAGATGGGTGGGGGCGTGTTCAGGTGTCATTTGTCCCACCCAGGTCACGCCGGGCCTGTCCACACTTCACTGCTTTACCCATTTATGGGTTAGCAGGAAGTTTTGTTGTTAGTAAAAAATAAGTGTCCACTCTGCACAGCCTTCAATTTTTGGCATTTCTGGGGATTTTAGGATGTCAAAGGAGTCAAGTGAGGGAAGCCACCAAGACACTCCGACTGTGGATTATTTTTAGTTGGTCATGCCATGTTTTCAGTCAGCTAACCTGGTTGTTTTGTGTGTCAGTGTAGTTGTAGAGAGTTTGCAGAAAAGTCTTACCATGGAACGGTACATTTTGAGCCGTGTTTCACATCTGCCAGCTCCTGGATTTTGAGAATGCGCTCTGCTTGGATCTGATACAAGGTTTTCCCGCTTGGCAGCCTGACGTTGTACATGCCTTTGGGGTAGGGGACACCGAGGCGGGTCCCCTGCCCACCAGCCAGGAGCAGGACTGCAACACGACTCTCTGAGATCTGATAAAGTCCTGTAACACAGGCAGGTTGCCGCTTTGTGAACCATGTGTCATTTTCAACTTTGAACCAACAAGCTGTTTAACAAATCTGTTTTTAACCATTAACTGACTGTTTTACTTTGCTGATTTTTCGCACACCCAGTAAACTGGTACGACTGAACACAGGAACTAGGGACAGGGTGAAAAAAAGGTTGATATATATATATATACACGAGTATATGCAAATGTATTAAAAATTGAAGAAATCACATGTACATAAGTATTTAGTACTTCTGATTTATCACTCAAAATCTCTTGTAATAGACAACAAAAAATTCATCTGTGATAGCAGACTGGACAGATGCTTGGTTCTTGCTGAGGGTGAATACTTTTTTAAAATCACTGTACATCATAAGCTAGTTGTTAGCTGTTTATTGATATAGAAACAAATACACTTCCTTTTTCACTGAAAATGCTGAAATCACTGGGTTGAAGCATTTGTGGGAGCATCCCAGTGCTTTTCTACTAGGAAAAAATAAAACAGCCATCTGGACACAGCTGCCTCATATTCCTAAAACTTGGTCAAATATTTTAAAACCTGTAATTGGATTTTTCAAACGCATATTAAAGTAGAGGGTGCTATAAAAGAAGAGGGCAGAGGCATGTGCTCTCATGAGTACCTCTCTACTTTATACGCGGGCGTCCACGTTTTCCAAACCTGCTTCTTCCATTTTTAAAATAAATGAGCTCAGCAGTCAAGTTTGCGAATAACCATTTTCTTTAAAATGCAGCAGAAAGGCGTTTATTTATTTATTTTTCTGAAAAACAGTTCTTGTGCAAACGCTTCCTGCGCACTTTACCTTCGCGCTGCCACTGCTCCAGAGCGCACGGCGCACTTTTGCGCACACTGCCGACACTTTCCGGAAGGACCGGCTCCATGAGCGGGTCCAGGCTGAGCGGCGGGGAGGCGGCAGCCTGCTGAGCCCGCTCACAGTGAGCCTTCAGCCCCGACAGGTCCAGCTGCCGGAGCTCCTGCAGGAAGCGATCCGCGTCTTGCGCGCTCAGCTCCGGCCAGAAGCGCAGCACGTGGCCCTGCCCCGCGCCGTGCAGGCCGCGCCGGACCTCCTCCAAAGAAAGCATCGCTCCTCTGCGGATCCGATCAGATCAGCGGCTCCTTCTCGGTCCCGCAGCCAGCAGCTGACCAGCAGCCAGTCAACCAACCAGTCAGTCAGTCAGCAGACACACCACTTCCACTTCCGGTCCACCGGAGCGGGGAGGAAACCACCCACTCGTGACTGTGGATCCTGTTCCGAGACGTTTGACGTTTTATTGGATTAATCTTATTTGAATCGTAAATATTACATTCATAAAGCGTTAAATTTGTTTGTTATTGTAAACTATCGGGCATTCAAAGGGAAACCCTTTGTGATGACTCGGCGCTTTGACCACGTGATGACTCGGCGCTTTGGTCATTCCACCTGATTTATTTAGAACTCGCCATTTACTTCTGCAGGAAGCAAAAAAACAAAAAAGAAAACTGCTAAGCTGGTGTCTGTTCGTGCAAACTTGCAACATTAACACTGGAATCTGGTGGACTGATTATCATGTCAAAAACAAAGCACTCACCAAGAAGGATTTTAATAAATTGGGGGAAAAAATTCAAGAGGAAAGAAAGTCTGTTGCATTTTTGTAAATTTATTTTTTTAAGTCAATGACACCAAATCAGGAAAAGTTGTGACAATATGGGAGGGGGAGATCTTTACACTGACTTTGACTTCTGTTTCACTGCACATAGTGTGAACTTGAGATATTTCCTATTTTGTGGTCAACGTCATTTTGTCTTCAATGAAACAGAAATAAATGCATGAATCATGGCATTTTATTATTTGCATTTTCTACACAGTCTATTTTTTAATTTCTAAACAATACATAAAAAATGTGATGAAACTGAACTTAATTGGATTTTATCCCTCTGGGGTCCGAGGGCATTTTTTGGACAGTTCACTCGCCTGGCATAAATGTTTTATTATTGCTGTTAACAGCTCTTCCTTCATCCCACAATCAAGTTTTATGTCTCTTTTTTCAGGACAACCTGTGCTTTCATAATATATATGCTTTTGTTGTGTTTTCTAAATGTAATAAAGGTTTACAATCAAAACTAAGGAAGGAAAGAGTAAAGTGGAAAATAATTTTACACACACATTTATTCAACACACACAGCAAACTATAATAAACAACAGTTTTGACACTTTCTAAAGGTAATTTGAGGTCTTGTGTGAAAGACTGTACAACAAAAGGTTCAAACAATAAACAGAAATGCACATTTTGAACAATATATACAAATGGTCTATGCGTTCTTTTGTCTTCATGGTAAAAGCAACAGAGTTATCCAGTAACATTCACATGCAAACTAGTGGAGCAATACTGATAGTTACACACACTTTGTTTGAGCACGTCAGATTGTCATCAGAGGCTCTCCGTCTGCTCCTGCTGATCGTTGTGCGTAATGGTGCAGGGCACATTTGGAGCCCAATAGTATGTACTCATTGGAGCACCCAGGGGGCTATTCAAACGGACCAACTAGTAACATATCACTCCTGAAAATGATCTTTGGCTTTTCACGTGAGGTGAATCTGCCCTACGATTGGATTTTGGAAAGCCATGTGGCGGTGAACCAATTCCGATTGGACACTCACATTACACGTCATCACACAGCTTCTATGAGGAATACAAAGATGGCTGATGGCTGGCTCAAAAGTCTGCGGGGTTAACTTTTCAGCAAAAAAAAAAAAAAAGTAAGTTTCTATCTCATATCATTAAAACCTTATTTATAATTTAGTAAAGCTTGGTCTTAGCTGTCATATACGATGGTGTCGGCCCCAGAGGGTTAAATGCATTTCACTTCATTACAAAAACTTCTTGCTTAGAAATCTTAAAACATAGTGGTTAGGATACTGGAAAAGTACGATCTATAGGTGCGGATGTGGACAAGTAGGCCAGCGCCTTGATTAGGTTCTGCATAACTGCACATGACAGCATTTCCGGAAGTCACAGTGATTTGCATTGCTATTGGCTGATGGAGGGATCTCCTGATCTATTTTTAGGTCGATGGCGTAGAAGAATTACCCAGCTCCCACCTCGTGTTCGAATTTTCGTCACAGGCGATCTGAGATAGAAGTTACTTGATTTCTTGTTTTTGCTTTGTTAAAGTCACTTAAACTGTACCAGAAGGAAGAATAGGGATTAAAAATTAATGTATAGGGAATGAAGAGTAAGTATTTCTCTTCATTTTTGCTTAATTTCAGAAGCATTTGTGGGAGTATTGCCAGTGTTGAGATGATATACCATTTAAAATGAAGGAGAATGAAGGAGAGCTGGTAATAGATCATTCTGGAAAATTTCATGGAGATATCTTGGATATTATGGAAGTTATGAGGAAAAATATGAAGGAACAAGTCCAACTCAAAAATCATGGTGTCTAACCAGATCCTTACTCTGGATGGCATTACCCTGACCTCTAGTAATACTGTGAGAAATCTTGGAGTCATTTTTGATCAGGATATGTCATTCAAAGCGCATATTAAACAAATATGTAGGACTGCTTTTTTGCATTTACGCAATATCTCTAAAATCAGAAAGGTCTTGTCTCAGAGTGATGCTGAAAAACTAATTCATGCATTTATTTCCTCTAGGCTGGACTATTGTAATTCATTATTATCAGGTTGTCCTAAAAGTTCCCTAAAAAGCCTTCAGTTAATTCAAAATGCTGCAGCTAGAGTACTGACGGGGACTAGAAGGAAAGAGCATATCTCACCCATATTGGCCTCTCTTCATTGGCTTCCTGTTAATTCTAGAATAGAATTTAAAATTCTTCTTCTTACTTATAAGGTTTTGAATAATCAGGTCCCATCTTATCTTAGGGACCTCGTAGTACCATATCACCCCAATAGAGCGCTTCGCTCTCAGACTGCAGGCTTACTTGTAGTTCCTAGGGTTTGTAAGAGTAGAATGGGAGGCAGAGCCTTCAGCTTTCAGGCTCCTCTCCTGTGGAACCAGCTCCCAGTTCAGATCAGGGAGACAGACACCCTCTCTACTTTTAAGATTAGGCTTAAAACTTTCCTTTTTGCTAAAGCTTATAGTTAGGGCTGGATCAGGTGACCCTGAACCATCCCTTAGTTATGCTGCTATAGACGTAAACTGCTGGGGGGTTCCCATGATGCACTGTTTCTTTCTCTTTTTGCTCTGTATGCACCACTCTGCATTTAATCATTAGTGATCGATCTCTGCTCCCCTCCACAGCATGTCTTTTTCCTGGTTCTCTCCCTCAGCCCCAACCAGTCCCAGCAGAAGACTGCCCCTCCCTGAGCCTGGTTCTGCTGGAGGTTTCTTCCTGTTAAAAGGGAGTTTTTCCTTCCCACTGTAGCCAAGTGCTTGCTCACAGGGGGTCGTTTTGACCGTTGGGGTTTTACATAATTATTGTATGGCCTTGCCTTACAATATAAAGCGCCTTGGGGCAACTGTTTGTTGTGATTTGGCGCTATATAAAAAAATTGATTGATTGATTGATTGATTGAGGAAACTAGTCCAAATCAACACCCAGCAATTAATGAATTATGCTCAGAAATATCTAATTTACTTTATTCTTACAGCAGTTCTCACTTTATAAAATGTGAACTTTAATCTTTTAATATTCCTTTATTTTCAAAACTGTAAACCACTTTTTTTTTTTTTTTAAACTTAAAACATTTCAACTGCTAACCTCAGATTGTCAGATTTTTCCTCAACACCCATCTTGACAGTGTGGTAAGAGTAAAAAAACTGAATCCAAAAAATAAAAAAAACACTTCAGGTAATTCAATGCTGAGCTACTTTATTGAACAGCCAGTTTGAGAAAAGCATAAATATTATTTCACCAAAACATTCTTTCAAAGGGTGCATCTACAAATAGACAACTAGTGTACAGTTTTTCTCACATACTCCTTCTTACAGCTATCACATTTACAGTTAGCATATTAAAATAAAATAGAAATATAGATACTAAATACAGCTGTGATTACAAGTTTACATCCACTCATCATGGACACAAGCATCATGGTAATACGAAGCTATCAACAATTTCTTTGAACAATTTTTTTTTCTTCTTCTTCTGGGGAACAGTTTGATTGTACAACATACTGTAGAAATTTAAAAGAGGGAAAAATCTTGCACAGTGTTTGAGTTTTCTGAAATCAACACTTGGTCAAAAACTGACATACAGAGTTAAAGTTCCCACGGCCCCTTAACGTCCTGCTAGTGATGATGATTGACTACAGCCGGAAGCCTCTCTGTGCCAAAGTCAAAATGGTTTATTTGACAGATTTACTGGACTGATCAAGACAACAAAACGGCAAAGTCCTATCTGCTCAGTGCAGACCTGCAAAAGAGAGTCGTAGATTTACACGTCAGGAATGCCTGAAGGAGCCGTTTCGAAACAACTACGTATTCCAAGACCATCAGTTCAAATAGCTGCACCCCTTCTGAGTTATTATTAGGAGGGAGCGCTGCTTTGCCAGTCTGGAAAAAGACTCAGATGGTCATGAAAAACCTAAAATCCACCCAGGCACAGGCCTGCCGTGACTGGGTCCTGTGAGAACACTGGAGTCACTGTCTACAGTCAAGCCAGTTTTCTATCACCCAGTGGACTGAGAGGCTGCTGTCCAGGAACGGAACCACTCTTCCATAATCAACGCCTTCAAGCTGGACGAGAGTCTGGTGGTGAATATATGAAGAAGAAGAAGAAAAACACTCTAACTGGTACATTTTGTAAAATGAATGGAATAAAGAAGGAGAACTACCTCAGAATTCTTCAGCAAAACCTCAAACCTTGTTTGGTTCATATTTGTTCACAGCTTGGTGTTCAAACAGGACAGCGATCCCCAAACATGCATTAAAGCTGGTTGTGGAAGAAATGAAACAGTCTAACAAACCTTTGGCATGACCTTTTTAATGTTTGGACTCACCCATACCAAAAAGACCCGGACTGTGTTAAACCCAGGTCAAAAATGGAGCCAAAAATGAGTTCTGCAAGTACTGGGTTAAGAGGAAACACTGGCCTTCATCTTTGAGACTGAGCCCACGTAGGGCAGCTTGAGAGGCATAAATTACACACCCATAGTTACTATAATTATATATCCCAAAAGGACACAATATGCTCTTAATATGTAGCCTTTTAAAATGCTACGGTTTGGAATTTTTCCTACCGATTACAGATTTTGCATTTCATGTAATTTACCATGTTTCAATTTTTTCAAATTGCGTTCTGTAGCGACGAGGGCGTACTTACTGTATGTATGTATGTTTCTGACCTGGTGTTGGTCGTCTAAAACCTGAAAGAAATTAAAACACACGTACCAAATTCTTGGTCTCCCTATTCAACATGTACGTTGTACAATCACTTTGCCTCTGAAAAGGAAGAAAAAAAAAAAAAAAAAAATCACTGAAACCCCAATACCACCGTGACACGCATGTGCATCACGAGTGTATGTAAACATATGATCAACTGTACATTTTGTAAACTATGACACCGTTTACTAATATACACTGCAGCCTTCAAGTTGGACAATTTAGTAGTTTCTGTACATTTCAAGTTTCCAACCTACTTGTTAGCACGTTAGCATTAGTGTTCACTGTACAAAAACACGGCCGGCGCATAAACGCGGCCACACGGAGATATCACTCCGTGTCGATATTTGGTGCATATGCGACACTGGGTATGAGAGCGAGGGATCGGACACAGACGCACGCTGTAGCAGACCGTCTCTGCTGGGTTCAGACCCGGCGCATCCTCCGGACAAACTGCTAGGATGCAGCGGCGATTCAGAAAGCTGACGTGGAGCGCGACTAAGGCATCGCAACAAAGTATGACTGCAGAGCAAGTCGTACAGCAGATCAACAGATCAAGGATGTGGAGTTTTTTTTCTGCAAATTATTGTTATTAGCAGCTTAATAATTAAAAACAAAAAAATGTTGCTGAACTACAAACCATCAGCGGTGGATGTAACGGGCAAATAAAAAGGAATGTATTTTAATTATTTACCAGACGCCATAACAGAAGTGAGAACTTGGTCTGAAGCTCGATTCGGTCTGACAGTTGATATTCTGACATTTCAGGGCAGAACAAAATAAAATGTGTTTTAACAGATTTTACCGTGTGGACATAAAGTGGAAGAGCTAAGAAAACCTAAAAGAATGAGACTGTGGCTGTTTACACTCCCATCAGTGACACCTCAGTGTGTAGCTTCCTGCTGTTGTGGCTTCACAGATCACAGATCAGATGGGACATGGAGGAAACCCCTCCATTTCCCAGTCACCTTCTCAAGTCTTTGACTTTGTCTTTCTAAGTCAGTGTGACTTAGATCTCATTTAAATATATGTGCAGTAAGTAGGCAGTTCTCAAAAACTCAGTGGAGGAAGAAGAACAATGCCGGTGAGGGAAGCCACCAAGACAACTCTGCAGGCGTTAAAGGTTTCTGTGACTGTGATCAGAGAACCTGAGCATCATACAGCGTACTGCATCACTGTGAAGCTGAGTGGCGAGTGTTTTAAACATGACCAAAACAGTGGTGATTGCCAGTGACTCTGTGGCATTGTGTGACGTGTTTGTGGCAGATAGTGGCAAGTTGGGTGGCGAGTGCTACATGCACCTCTAAACACCACACAGGTCTTCTGTGTGAGGGGAGCTTCAATTTCCTGAACATTCTTCTCTGTACGACTCCACTGTGAAGCTGTGCAACTGGTGATACGACAAAAAAATATAAATACACTACATAGTTTCTCCCAACACAATCACAAAAGCCTATAGTGCCTTCAAAGTAGGGTCTCTTCAAAGTAATGGTCGTCTTGGTGGCTTCCCTCACTCCTCTCCTTGCGCAGCCATTCAGTTTTTGGCAGACAGATTTACTGTACAGGACAGTGTTTGTATTTCTGAAGAACTGATGTAAATAAAGTCCAAGACATAATCAGTGACTTGGAAATGTTCACGTCTCCATCTACAGACTTGTCTAAAGAAAACTGGCTGTAAAAGTGATAACGTGTTCGAGTGGAGGCAAAATTACAGAACCTGTGCCACTGGCCAAATACTTCTGGACCCGACTACTTTGTACAGCACGACTTCTTTAAAGAAGTTTTTATTATTCCAATCTCAATGCATCTGCACTTATGGACGGACGCTCTCCACCAAGAGAGCCGCCGTCCATCATTGACTGTATTTGAGAATAAAGTCGCGACTTTCGCTGCAGAAGCAGATTCATCAAATCAAACCAGATACGAGGTCACGTGACCGGGTCGTCGCTGAAACTTTCTTATCTTTGTTTTCGGAGGTGCTCACGGTCACAAGTGTATCACATTTACAGAACGCCATTTTCACAAAGACGACTTTCATCAAACACAATGAAACACTGAGAAACAGGAAAAAAATTATAAAATCACTAAGGACAAAAATAGTGCTTTGGATTTTTTTGTAAACACAAACTAACAACCAGTTTCACCCAGAAAGATGCAACAAAAATCAAAGAGCCACTCGAATATTAAACTGAAGAAGCAGGTCACAGGTTTTAAAATAAATAAACACATTACAGCAATAAACAGGAATTAAAGCTGAGCACCTGAAAGTGCATTCACAGTTCCACAGACTCCGCCTCTTTTAGTGTGACGGTGCACGTCAGTACCAGACCCGGACCCCCCCTCCGCCAGAGTGGTTGTGTGCATGTGCACGTGCACAGAACCATGTTAGTGCATGTTATTGTCCTGTAACTTTATATAAAATCAAAACGTTGTGTGCATGTATAAAATAATTAACCAATTTAAAAAGAAAATCATCTCCCACGCAAAATAAAAACTGATATTACTTTCTCTTGGTTTCCTTCTAAAGACAGCTGACGTTTCGGGCGTTAATCACGTTATTGCGTGTATACACATAACAGATCTGGTACTGACGCTGCATTTAGAGACACGAAAGGCGCTCACGGGTGCCTGTGACCACGTGACCTAGCCGGCAGTCGTACGGAGTGTTAGCGCCGCCCACACATCCTGTCACATGACTCATTTATTAAAACTGTTCAAGAATGCAAAATATCTCAGTAACATGTTCCTCTGTGATCCACATTCTAAAATTCTCAGCAGCGATAAATCCATGTCGGCTCCTCCGTGCTTATGGTTCAGCACCGTGGGCGCTCCAACACGCCCACGTGTGGCGAGCATCATGTGTAAACAAAAATAAAAACAGATAACGTGTAGCTCGTGTGCAGTGTTTAGCAGCGCAAAACATCCCATTTAACTGTCTCTGTTCTGCTCAATCTGATTAGATTTTTCCAAACCCAGTGTGAATTTTTAATGGTTGTTGTGGAAAAGTAGTTTTGTTGTGGCCGTTATTCAGCGCGCATGTTTTCGGACGGAAACAGTAAAAATCTGTGACATTTCTCTGCTCACAGCTCTTATGGTGCCACACAACAGCCAGAAAAACTTGTCACTGCCCCTACAGGTTGTAAAGTTCATTACACTCTGCAGTAACTGACGGATCTAATGTACCGATACCAGCGTCGCTAACCAAACGGTCCCCCCTGCCTTCACTGTGCATGCGCCATTAGCTGCAGTTCACAGATTATCACGTCGTTTCTGTTTAAAACTGCACTCCAGTCATCATCTATTTCATCTACCTCCGACCACAAACGAACAAACAGCCTGCTCAATGTGACGCGCAGCCCATCAGAAAGTGGGGTGACAGACGCACAGAGCGGATAATTACATCAAAACAGCTGTTCTGACTTACCAGAAAGTCTCCACTCCTTTAAAGAACACCTTTTCTTTTTGTATCATGTTTTTCCCTCTGTTTTAAACAGTCCACAAACTGTCTCCGTGTGTTTACTCTGAAGTCATGTTTAATCTCAAGAGATTTTGCGAGATTTCCTGTCTGACCTGGGAATGTTCATGTGTGAAATCTGTTCGTTTGTGGAGTGTTTACGTCACCGTGTGGCTGAACACCGCACACTGTATGACCAAACCTGTTAGATTTATGATTTTTTATCTCCACGTGTGTGGTCTTTCAGGTTTGGGAAACCTACAGATAATTTTAAAATCTCGCCGTGTGAACCAGGCATTAGACGAGCTGCTCTGGTCCGAAATGACACATGCGCAGTGGAGGCAGGGTGGACCAATTTTTAAAGGCAGACCGTTCAGTCGACGACACCGGTGCTACTCTTGGAGCGTTAACGTTAGCAACAGTTTTTCCTGGTGCTACAAAAGGAAATGAGAAGTTAAGGGCAACGCATTTATCTCAAATATTATGATTCGACTGTTGTTAATAACTGCAATTAGATTTATTTTATTAAAAAAAACACTACGGACAGACAGACTTATATTAGGACGTTTGACATTTATGTCCCAGTTCAGCTTCCATTCCTCAGTAAACAGCTGTCTTGGTAACTTTAGCCTTAGTTGTATATAGTTTTAGTTGGTGTTTTTTTGTTTGTTTGTTTTTAATATTTTTTTTCCCTTTAAATCAGAGCTTCTTCGAAGCATCAAGTGCAGTGTGTGTACGAAACTGAACTTTCATTCATGGAGTGTCCAAAATGCAAATCCTCATCCTCTGGATGTTGATGCTGTGTTCAGTAACATGTTGGCCTGATGGTATTTCTAAAGTCTCTCATTGTCAGTCCGTAGGGTCTCTCGTTCATACACTATAGGCTCACATTGTCAGTCCGTAGGGTCTCTCGTTCTCACACTATAGGCTAACATTGTCAGTCCGTAGGGTCTCTCGTTCTCACACTATAGGCTCACATTGTCAGTCCGTAGGGTTTCTCATTCTCACACTATAGGCTCACATTGTCAGTCCGTAGGGCTTTCTCGTTCTCACACTATAGGCTCACAGTGTCAGTCTGTAGGGGTTCTTGTTCTCACACTATAGGCTCACAGTGTCGGTCCGTAGGGTCTCTCGTTCTCACACTATAGGCTCACATTGTCAGTCCGTAGGGTCTCTCGTTCTCACACTATAGGCTCACACTGTCAGTCCGTAGGGTCTCTCGTTCTCACACTATAGGCTCACACTGTCAGTCCGTAGGGTCTCTCGTTCTCACACTATAGGCTCACACTGTCAGTCCGTAGGGTCTCTCGTTCTCACACTATAGGCTCACACTGTCAGTCCGTAGGGTCTCTCGTTCTCACACTATAGGCTCACATTGTCAGTCCGTAGGGTTTCTTGTTCTCACACTATAGGCTCACAGTGTCGGTCCGTAGGCTCAAACTGTCAGGCTGCATGCTCTCATTGTCAGCCCCAGTCTTTAACGATTTCCTCCATTTTTGCATTTTGTCTGACATTATTTTCTCAGATGATCACACAAAAATCATTGCTTAAGGTGACCTGAGCAAACACAAAATACATACTTTGAATTGTTTTATTTAACAAATGTAAAAACTAACCCAAAACACCTGTCAGCCACATATAAAAGAAATCACTCCCTTTTTAACTTCCGTTAGCACCACCTTTAGCCGTCATTACTTCAACTACAGGCTTCTGATCATTTGGTTTCACGTCACTGTGGTGGAATTCTGGAACATTCATTCTGGCAGAACATCATTACTATGGATTGTTTTTAAGCATCTCAAATGGTTTTAGATCAAGACTTTGACGCAGTCTTCTTTAGGTGGACTCTCTCTTTATTGTCTTGTGGTGGTGGACTTGAACTTCTGTTAAATTGATGGTTCTTTAGAATTTTCTCACAGGTTCATGATTCCATTAGTTTTGGTGAGTTGCTGTAATTCATCCTCTCATCATTAGAATACAGCGTTTGACATACCTTTTTTAGGAATGCTTTTAAAGTCAGCTACAGCAGAATGCGTTTTCCCCCAGTGTTTCACTCTCCCATGATGCGTTTATGTCTTGGTGGACTCGTGGCTGACGTCATCTGTGGTTAACTGATACCTACAGTTCCTTCGATATTCTGTTGGAATGTTTTGGTGGCACTGGTGTGTTCCTGATGGAAATCCTGTAGGCCATTCACTCCTTGGATGACTCAAGAGCAATCCAATTTTTCTCCTTTTGGTGATTATTGACTCTCACTGTGATCCAATGAAGATCCAGAACATATTCCAATACTTAATCCATCTCTTTTTGTATTTCCTTTGAAGGTGGTATAGTCATTTCCCTCAAGGCTTTTAGCCTGGTTAATGTTTATATTTAAGTCATGTTCAGTCACATGGCAGAGCTGCAATCACGGGTGGACGTGTTTAATATGACATAATTATCAATTTAACTGGGTTAGTTCTTCACTCCAGCTGGTGTCGGAAAACTTGTTACCTTCAGTGAGTGAAACTATCATTTAAAAGCTGTATCTTGTGTTTACTCAGGTTGACTTTTTTTATTAAATGTTTACAAAAAATGTGGGAAATATGTCATGAAACACAAAAGCTTTTCACAGCATTACCTGTAGATCTTTGGAATATTTGCATCTCCCAGCAGGGATTCATGGAAAATGTATGATTGCATTTCTTCAGCAGTCCAATGAAGGATTCCTGATTCATCGACGTACAGCTGCTGCCACAAATCTAACATTCTTCAAGTGATTCAACACTAAACGCGTCATCAGGACCCAAAAATCAGCATGTAGAACTAAACATGGAGTTCTGAACCAGTGCTGAATACCAAAGCCTACAATTTAAATAAAACTGTATTTCAAATAACACCAGAATATAGCTTTCCTCAGATATATCTTCACTCCCACGCTTTGACATCCTTCAAACTTTCAGATCATCAACATTTGGTTTACCTCCAAAACCCAGTTGCTTGTTTCTTAGAAGCCAACACTGGTCTCCAGAATGCTTCAGAAAATGACCTTTAGATCTTCTTCTCTTGTTCCCCATCGTCCTCACTTTGACTGGACCCCGAGGGTGATCTTCAGGTGTTCATAAACTACGTAGCTGATGCTGACGGATGGAATGACCTTCATAAAATTAGGCGCCAGGCCTCGATAGAGTCCCATCGCACCTTCAGTCCTGACTATGTGCCTGAACAGGCCCATCATGGTCATCTGAGGGCCTCCTTCCTGGGTAGCTGAAGAACATAATGAGAATACAGACTCATCAAAAACAATGCACCAAGATGTGTGGCTTTCTGGAGGATGATAATCACCCATTTTATGATAAAATGGTAAAATCTTTGAAAATGAATCACCACGTATATGAATATCATCCTCTTTCAGCCACCAGGAGGCTCCACTTTTGAAATATTAGTCAAAATAACACTTTCATGAGGAGATGCAGTTTTTAAACTACCAACCAAATTCAAATGAGCACAAAGCTGTAGGTATTTGGGCAGTGGTGATTTTTGTACACCACCACAACAGGCTCGAACTAATGAAGAAACAAGAGTCATCAGGAGATGACCTATGCCCCCCGTCCCCAACCTCTTTCTCTTTACACTTTCTGTATTCAAATATTTCTCTACACTTTTTTCCCCCAGCAGCAGTCCCCTGTTTACCATGCCAACAATTTATAAAATGTGCTATCAAATACATTAATAATGGTATTAGTAATGAATGCGTTTTATTTATTTATTTATTTATTTATTTTTTTTTTTTACAAACAGCTACAGCTGTAATTTGTTAGCCAAGACGATTGAGGCAGCAATGTGTGTCAATTACCATATGATTCAAATAAATAATTAATTTGTGTACATAATTTTGGCTATAGTAGGATGCATACAGATGCTGCATTTACAGTGTATCCGGAAAGTTTTCACAGCGCTTCACTTTTTCTACATTTTGTTATGTGACAGACTTATTCCAAAATGGATGGAATTAATTTTTTCCATGCAAAATTCTAAAACAATACCCCATAATGACAATGTGAAAAGAGTTTTTTTTTTCCTTTTTAGATTTTTGCAAATTTATTAAAAATAGAAAAAACTAAGAAACCACATGTACATGTGTGTTCACAGCCTTTGCCATGAAGCTCAAAACTGAGCTCAGGTGCATCCTGTTTCCACTGATCATCCTTGAGATGTTTCTACACCTGAGGTAAATTCAGTTGAGTGGACATGATTTGGAAAGACACACACCTGTCTACATATAAGGTCCCACAGTTGACAGTGCATGTCAGAGCACAAACCAAGCATGAAGTCAAAGGAACTGTCTGTAGACATCCGAGACAGGATTGTCTCGAGGCACAAATCTGGGAAACATTTCTGCTGCTTTGAAGGTCTCAAAGAGCACAGTGACCTCCATCATTTGTAAATGGAAGAAGTTCAAATCAAATCAAATCAATTTTATTTATATAGCACCAAATCACAACAAACAGTTGCACCAAGGCACTTTATTTTGTAAGGCAAAAGCCATACAATAATTACAGAAAAACCCCAACGGTCAAAACAACCCCCTGTGAGCAAGCACTTGGCGACAGTGGGAAGGAAAAACTCCCTTTTAACAGGAAGAAACCTCCAGCAGAACCAGGCTCAGGGAGGGGCAGTCTTCTGCTGGGACTGGTTGGGGCTGAGGGGAGAGAATCAGGAAAAAGACATGAAGTTCAGATCCACCACGACTCTTCCTAGAGCTGGCAGCACATCTAAACTGAGTGATCGGGCGAGAAGGGCTTTAGTCAGGGAGGTGACCAAGAACCCGATCATCAGTGTGTCAAAGCTCCAGCATTCCTCTGTGGAGAGAGGAGAACCTTCCAGAAGGACAACCACCTCTGCAACAATCCACCAATCAGGCCTGTATGGTAGACTGGCCAGACGGAAGCCACTCCTTAGTAAAAGGCACATGGCAGCCCACCTGGAGTTTGCCAAAGGGCACCTGAAGGACTCTCAGACCATGAGAAACAAAATTCTTTGGGCTGACGAGACAAAGATTGAACTCTTTGGCGTGAATGCCAGGCGTCATGTTAGGAAAAACCATCCCTACAGTGAAGCATGGTGGTGGCAGCATCATGATGTGGGGATGTTTTTCAGTGGCAGGAACTAGGAGACTAGTCAGGATTGAGGGAAAGATGAATGTACAAAGACATCCTGGATGAAAACCTGCTCCAGAGCGCTCTTGACCTCAGACTGGGGCGACAGTCCATCTTTCAGCAGACAACCCATAGGGGCTTCCGCCATGGGTTCTATGACGGGGAAGAAGAATATGGTTTCTTCATTCAAATGAGCTGTAATTTTGCATCACATTTCAAAAAATAAACCTACATTATAATGCTTGCATTTCAGTAGAAGCTAAATTTTGTCAGTTTTGTGAAGTTTGAAAGGCTGTACAGCTTTAAATTTATCATATCTTGTATGCCATAGTGAGTTTTGTCCTCTGGAAACTATTATTATGACTAAGTATATACACTCAACAAAAATATAAACGCAACACTTTTGGTTTTGCTCCCATTTTGTATGAGATGAACTCAAAGATCTAAAACTTTTTCCACATACACAATATCACCATTTCCCTCAAATATTGTTCACAAACCAGTCTAAATCTGTTATAGTGAGCACTTCTCCTTTGCTGAGATAATCCATCCCACCTCACAGGTGTGCCATATCAAGATGCTGATTAGACACCATGATTAGTGCACAGGTGTGCCTTAGACTGCCCACAATAAAAGGCCACTCTGAAAGGTGCAGTTTTGTTTTATTGGGGGGGATACCAGTCAGTATCTGGTGTGACCACCATTTGCCTCATGCAGTGCAACACATCTCCTTTGCATAGAGTTGATCAGGTTGTCAGTTGTGGCCTGTGGAATGTTGGTCCACTCCTCTTCAATGGCTGTGCGAAGTTGCTGGATATTGGCAGGAACTGGTACACGCTGTCGTATACGCCGGTCCAGAGCATCCCAAACATGCTCAATGGGTGACATGTCCGGTGAGTATGCCGGCCATGCAAGAACTGGGACATTTTCAGCTTCCAAGAATTGTGTACAGATCCTTGCAACATGGGGCCGTGCATTATCCTGCTGCAACATGAGGTGATGTTCTTGGATGTATGGCACAACAATGGACCTCAGGATCTCGTCACGGTATCTCTGTGCATTCAAAATGCCATCAATAAAATGCACCTGTGTTCTTCGTCCATAATAGACGCCTGCCCATACCATAACCCCACCGCCACCATGGGCCACTCGATCCACAACATTGACATCAGAAAACCACTCACCCACACGACGCCACACACGCTGTCTGCCATCTGCCCTGAACAGTGTGAACCGGGATTCATCCGTGAAGAGAACACCTCTCCAACGTGGCAAACGCCAGCGAATGTGAGCATTTGCCCACTCAAGTCTGTTACGACGACGAACTGGAGTCAGGTCGAGACCCCGATGAGGACGACGAGCATGCAGATGAGCTTCCCTGAGACGGTTTCTGACAGTTTGTGCAGAAATTCTTTGGTTATGCAAACCGATTGTTTCAGCAGCTGTGCGAGTGGCTGATCTCAGATGATCTTGGAGGTGAACATGCTGGATGTGGAGGTCCTGGGCTGGTGTGGTTACACTTGGTCTGTGGTTGTGAGGCTGGTTGGATGTACTGCCAAATTTTCTGAAACGCCTTTGGAGACGGCTTATGGTAGAGAAATGAACATTCAATACACGAGCAACAGCTCTGGTTGACATTCCTGCTGTCAGCATGCCAATTGCACGCTCCCTCAAATCTTGCGACATCTGTGGCATTGTGCTGTGTGATAAAACTGCACCTTTCAGAGTGGCCTTTTATTGTGGGCAGTCTAAGGCACACCTGTGCACTAATCATGGTGTCTAATCAGCATCTTGATATGGCACACCTGTGAGGTGGGATGGATTATCTCAGCAAAGGAGAAGTGCTCACTATAACAGATTTAGACTGGTTTGTGAACAATATTTGAGGGAAATGGTGATATTGTGTATGTGGAAAAAGTTTTAGATCTTTGAGTTCATCTCATACAAAATGGGAGCAAAACCAAAAGTGTTGCATTTATATTTTTGTTGAGTGTAACTTGTGTTGTTGTTGTAATCCTGTCTTTCTACATCTAGAAAAATAAATATTTTAAAGTAGGTAAAAAAAAAACCCCCCAGAAAGATTTATTATTATTATTATTATTATTACTGTGTATTTGTACAAATCCACCCCCAGATTTGCATAACTGGCTTCTAAATAATGAATGTCGCTTGTTTACGATCTGCTATAATCTGCACTCTGGTAGAGCAGGTAGCTTCATAGAGAAGGAGCTTGCCTGACAATCTGTAGACCCGGGTTTGAATCCTGCTACTTGTCTGTGTCCTTGGACAAGACAGTTTGGGCCCGATTTACTCAGATCCCAGGTAATCCAGACATCTGCGTATTGTCCCACACAGACGTCATTATGTGTGTCTGTGTGTTGTCCACCTGTCACGCATAGAAACATTTATTCCTACAGAAGAAAACACAAAGTAAAGTTAAATATGCCATTGTTTACAATGAATAATTTTGAAGCATTTTGTATTCTGTCAGTGAAGAGAGGAAGTGCAGTAAAAATAGTGAGCAAATGTTGCTTATATTTGAATTTACATCTCCATAATGTCTGGTTTCGCTTCCTGAGTGACATACACAGATTTAGCCCAACATACTGTACATGTTCGAGGGCCACGTGTCCACTCGTCTTTTATGTGTTCCCTACTATCAAGACGCGGCCTATCGAACAGAACAGTTTACTTGTTTATATTAGACAGTTGATTTATACCAACTCTGCTGTAATTTTTCATGGTTTTATCATTTACTTTATCAGTTATTGCATGTTTTACTTGAATTTGGTGCTTTAAATTGTTCTTATGAATGCAAAATTTTGTTTGATCACTGACAATTTTTGTCTACTTGAAAGTCGTATATAAATAATAATTGTTATTATTATCATTATTATTACAGTCCCTTTTTAGAGGTCATAAGTGATTGGACAAACTATATATCAGGATTATTGTTTATATAAATGATCACTTTTACAGCCAGTTTTCTTTTGACAAATCTGGGGATGGAGACATGAACATTTTCAAATCACCGAATATGTCTTGGACTACATTTCCACCAATCATCAAAACATAGAAATGGTACGGTGCTGTAAAACAAATCAGTTCTCAAACCTGAGAGACTGTGCTAGAAGTTGACTAGTGAGGGAAGCCATCAACCCACCCAGACAACTCTGAAGTAGTTATATGATTCTGTAGATGTAATTGGAGAAACTTTGCACAGTACAACTTTTATTTTTTTTGCACAACCAGTTATATAGCTTCATGGTGGAGTCAATCAGAGAACAATTTTTAAACGGGAAAGTAAATCAAGGTTTGAATCGCCTAAGTGCCCTCTGGCAAACTGTAGCTGAAATTTCACATCTTAAAAATAATAATGCTTACTTTTTTTTTTTTGCACCACGATAAAGCTGTGCAGCCCGATTGTAGAGTGAACAGCTGAACCGTTGTGACTGAAAGCAACAGGTGCATCTGTAGACTGGCAGGGACCAGTACGGACGTCATAGCACATATACCGCCAAATCACAACCTACATCACTCCAATGCACTACGCACGAGTAAGGTCACACCCTACCTATCCCCAAGGCAACCACATTAGTAACAGTGGTAACAAAAAACTCCATCAGGTGTTTTTTTGATTACAGGAAGAAACCACAAACAGACCAGACTCAGTGGAGTGACCATCTGCTTCAGCCACACTAACAATAACAGGAGAAAACAAAAAAAAGCAGAACTGAGAAATGTCCAACATGTAAAGACAGAAACATTGCAGCTAAGCATCCATATACACTTAGGGACGAGTGGATGTAATAACATGAATGACTGCAGGTCAGTCTACTAACTAGATGAATAATGGTTCAGGTATCCACAGTGCTCTAAATCCTATGCTAGACTTTCACCGTAGCGTACCTTGCGCCTGCATTCGAGTCCTGACCAGGGCTAGCGGATAGCTGGCAAGCTGGCCGCACGTGCTGGAAGTTGTCCCACAAGCCAGAAGCACAAACACTCCTGGATTTGCACTGTCTGTGGCAAACCGCTGCAGCCACGAATTCTTCAGAGTCTGATATAAGAGAAGAGAGCAAGTCAGACCAAGATCAAATCAAATTAAAAACAAAAACAAAAACTCAAGTACAAGATAATAACAGCACACCTCATAGACAGCCAAGTCAATGCCAGCATAGGGGATGATGCCCAGCATGTTGGGAACATAGCCCTTGTAAAACGCAGTCACACCCTCCTTCCTGAGGATATGTTTGGCACAATCCATGATGCCCGAGTACTGGCCGGTCTTCCTCAGAGCTAATCGTGTCTTCAGGACCTGAGGCAGAACAACACAGGTGACGTGTGTGATATAATTACCATTCATTTACGAGTCACAGGAACACTTTAGTGTTAAATAGATATTAATTTTGCATGCGTCTTCCTTTCTGAGATGCTTGTTATGACCCTCAATTATACACTCACTTACACTGAGTCTGTTACTCAGCAGGTGACGTCACTACTCATCCTAGTTAGAGGTCATAGTACAATTTAACGTGCAAGCTTTGACATTTAAACATTTGGTGTTGTCAAACTTGTCAACTGGACACGTGGGACAATGCTTTTGTGATATATAAAATGGGACTTCTCTCACACTAGAAACCAAAATTTCACTCAGGATGCAAAACAAAGCCTCACTGAACACATTGTACAACCCCTGGCAAAAATTATGGAATCACCGGCCTCGGAGGATGTTCATTCAGTTGTTTAATCTTGTAGAAAAAAAGCTGATCACAGACATGACACAAAATTAAAGTCATTTCAAATGGCAACTTTCTGGCTTTAAGAAACACTATAAGAAATCAGGAAAAAAAATTGTGGCAGTCAGTAACAGTTACTTTTTTAGACCAAGCAGAGGGAAAAAAATATGGAATCACTCAATTCTGAGGAAAAAATTATGGAATCATGAAAAACAAAAGAACGCTCCAACACATCACTAGTATTCTGTTGCACCACCTCTGGCTTTTATAACAGCTTGCAGTCTCTGAGGCATGGACTTAATGAGTGACAAACAGTACTCTTCATCAATCTGGCTCCAACTTTCTCTGATTGCTGTTGCCAGATCAGCTTTGCAGGTTGGAGCCTTGTCATGGACCATTTTCTTCAACTTCCACCAAAGATTTTCAATTGGATTAAGATCCGGACTATTTGCAGGCCATGACATTGACCCTATGTGTCTTTTTGCAAGGAATGTTTTCACAGTTTTTGCTCTATGGCAAGATGCATTATCATCTTGAAAAATGATTTCATCATCCCCAAACATCCTTTCAATTGATGGGATAACAAAAGTGTCCAAAATATCAACGTAAACTTGTGCATTTATTGATGATGTAATGACAGCCATCTCCCCAGTGCCTTTACCTGACATGCAGCCCCATATCATCAATGACTGTGGAAATTTACATGTTCTCTTCAGGCAGTCATTTTTATAAATCTCATTGGAACGGCACCAAACAAAAGTTCCAGCATCATCACCTTGCCCAGTGCAGATTCGAGATTCATCACTGAATAGTCCACGATTGCTTTTCCTTAGCCCATTGTAACCTTGTTTATTTCTGTTTAGGTGTTAATGATGCCTTTCGTTTAGCTTTTCTGTATGTAAATCCCATTTCCTTTAGGCGGTTTCTTACAGTTCAGTCACAGACGTTGACTCCAGTTTCCTCCCATTCGTTCCTCATTTGTTTTGTTGTGCATTTTCGATTTTTGATACATATTGCTTTAAGTTTTCTGTATTGACGCTTTGATGTCTTCCTTGGTCTACCAGTATGTTTGCCTTTAACAACCTTCCCATGATGTTTGTATTTGGTCCAGAGTTTAGACACAACTGACTGTGAACAACCAACATCTTTTGCAACACTACGTGATGGTTTACCCTCTTTTAAGAGTTTGATAATCCTCTCCTTTGTTTCAATTGACATCTCTCGTGTTGGAGCCATGATTCATGTCAGTCCACTTGGTGCAACAGCTCTCCAAGGTGTGATCACTCCTTTTTAGATACAGACTAACGAGCAGATCTGATATGATGCAGGTGTTAGTTTTGGGGATGAAAATTTACAGGGTGATTTCAGAATTTATTCCCCAGAATTGAGTGAGTCCATATTTTTTTCCCTCTGCTTGGTCTAAAAAAGGAACCGTTACTGACTGCCACAATTTTTTTTCGTGATTTCTTATAGTGTTTCTTAAAGCCAGATAGTTGCCATTTGTAATTACTTTAGTTTTGTGTCATGTCTGTGATCTGCTTTTTTTCTACAAAATTAAACAACTGAATGAACATCTTCCGAGGCCGGTGATTCCATAATTTTTGCCAGGGGTTGTATTTAAGTTATTTTAGGGGTGCAGAACATTTTTATTTTTGCCCATATACAATAAAATTCAATATACAAAAATTTACTTAACAATTACAATCAAAGTCTCTCTTGTACTAAAATTGACAACACTGCATTAAAATAAATGTAAATTTAACTGAAAACATCTTTCTCCCCCAGTAGTTTTCTATTTTATTTTAACTGGATGTAAAACCCTGTGAAAATGTAGTCATTATCTTAAATATGTTAAATTAATAAACCAACTTTTATTCCAGGTGTTGCACATATAATGGCAAATTACATTTATATTCTCTTGTACATAAAAATTACATTTTATTATTTTATGATTATTATTATTATTGTATTATTATTGTATGGCTTTTGCCTTACAATATAAAGCGCCTTGGGGCAACTGTTTGTTGTGATTTGGCGCTATATAAATAAAAATGATTTGATTTGATTATTATTATTATTATTATATTATTATGATTTGATTATGTTGACCCTGACTGGGGATGTTGTCGGGCGGTGGAAGGAGTACTTCGAGGATCTCCTCAATCCCATCGTCACGTCTTCTGAAGAGGAAGCAGAGACTGGGGACTCAGAGGTGGACTCATCCATTACCCAGGCCGAAGTCACCGAGGTGGTCAGAAAGCTCTTCGGTGGCAAGGCTCCTGGGGTGGATGAAATCCGTCCTGAGTACCTTAAGTCTCAGGATGTTGTGGGACTGTTTTGGCTGACACGCCTCTGCAACATCACGTGGCGATCGGGGACAGTGCCTCTGGATTGGCAGACCGGGGTGGTGGTCCCTCTGTTTAAGAAGGGGGACCGGAGGGTGTGTTCCAACTATAGGGGGAATCACACTCCTCAGCCTCCCCGGTAAGGTCTATTCCAGAGTACTGGAAAGGAGAATTCGACCGATGGTCGAACCTCGGATTCAGGAGGGGCAGTGTGGTTTTCGTCCTGGTCGCGGCACACTGGACCAGCTCTACATGCTCCATCGGCTGCTCGAGGGTTCATGGGAGTTCGCCCAATCAGTCCACATGTGTTTTGTGGATCTGGAGAAGGCGTTCGACCATGTCCCTCGGGGCATCCTGTGGGGAGTGCTCCGGGAGTACGGGGTCCGGGGTCCTTTGCTAAGGGCTAGCCGGTCCCTGTACGACCGCAGCGGGAGCTTGGTTCGCATTGCCGGTAGTAAGTCAAACCTGTTTCCAGTGCACGTTGGCCTCCGCCAGGGCTGCCCTTTGTCACCGGTTCTGTTCATTATTTTTATGGACAGAATTTCTAGGCGCAGCCAGGGTGTAGAGGGGGTCTGGTTTGGAAACCACAGAATCTCGTCTCTGCTGTTTGCGGACGATGTGGTTCTGTTGGCTTCGTCAAATCAGGACCTTCAGCTTGCACTGGGGTGGTTTTCAGCCGAGTGTGAAGCGTCAGGGATGAAAATCAGCACCTCCAAATCCGAGGCCATGGTTCTCGACTGGAAAAAGGTGCTTTGCCCTCTTCGGGACAGTGGAGTGTCGTTGCCTCAAGTGGAGGAGTTTAAGTATCTCGGGGTCTTGTTCACGAGTGAGGGACAGATGGAGCGTGAGATCGATAGATGGATCGGTGCAACATCTGCAGTGATGCAGTGGTTGGGTCTCACTGCGGTATTGTATCACTTCCTGTTCTGGGGCAAAGCGGTGTTTTGCTGTATCTGTTAGCTGTTTAATCTGCGTAGTTAGATTGATCTAGATAATTAGATAACGATTTATTTCACAGTGTAATCTTCACGTGCCTTAACTAAAGCAACCTCTCTGCTGAATCATCTCTAAATTATTTTCACAGTCTTCACTTTGTGTGTTTTTAGGAATCCGCTAGCTTAGCACAGCTATTAGCTCTTAGCCTGTCTCTCCCGCACTTTTCTGCGCTGGGTGTGAAATGTTTAGTTATTCCTCGGCCTCCTTTAGCAGTAACGGTACTTGTAATAAGTGTAGCTTGTTCATAGCTTTGGAGGCCAGGCTGGGCGAATTGGAGACTCGGCTCGGTACCTTGGAAAATCCTACAGCTAGCCAGGCCCCTGTAGTTGGTGCGGACCAAGGTAGCTTAGCCGCCGTTAGCTGTCCCCCAGCAGTTCCCGAGCAGCCGAGAAAGCAGGCCGGCTGGGTGACTATGAGGAAGAAGCATAGTTCTAAACAGAAGCCCCCTGTACATCTGTAACTTTGCAAAAACAATGTCGGACTCTGTAGTTTTCTCTGGGCCCCTCCCCAATCGGACCGGGAGTGACATGTTTAGCCGCATGTTCTCCTTGAATTGCTGGCTGTCTGAGTGGTGTCCAAAAAATTAGGTGGGCTTCATAGATAATTGGCAAAGTTGCTGGGGAAAACCTGGTCTTGTGAGGAGAGACGGCATCCACCCCACTTTGGATGGAGCTGCTCTCATCTATAGAAATCTGGCCAGTTTTATTAAACCCTATGAATCGTGACTATCCAAGGTTGGGACCAGGAAGCAGAGTTGTAGTCTTACACACCTCTCTGCAGCTTCTCTACCCCTGCCATCCCCCCAATACCCCATCGCCGTAGAGACGTTGCCTGTAAAAATCTATTTAAGCATAAAAATTCAAAAGGAAAAATAATATAGCACCTTCAACTGCACCACAGACTAAAACAGTTAAATGTGGTCTATTAAACATTAGTTCTCTCTCTTCTAAGTCCCTGTTAGTAAATGATATAATAACTGATCAACATATTGATTTATTCTGCCTTACAGAAACCTGGTTACAGCAGGATGAATATGTTAGTTTAAATGAGTCAACACCCCCGAGTCACACTAACTGTCAGAATGCTCGTAGCACGGGTCGAGGAGGAGGATAAGCAGCAATCTTCCACTCCAGCTTATTAATTAATCAAAGACCCAGACAGAGCTTTAATTCATTTGAAAGCTTGACTCTTAGTCTTGTCCATCCAAATTGGAAGTCTCAAAAACCAGTTTTATTTGTTATTATCTATAGTCCACCTTGTCGTTACTGTGAGTTTCTTTGTGATTTTTCAGACCTTTTGTCTGACTTGGTGCTTAGCTCAGATAAGATAATTATAGTGGGTGATTTTAACATCCACATAGATGCTGAGAATGACAGCCTCAACACTGCATTTAATCTATTATTAGACTCAGTTGGCTTCGCTCAAAATGTAAATGAGCCCACCCACCACCTTAGCCACACTTTAGATCTTGTTCTGACATATGGCATAGAAATTGAAGACTTAACAGTATTCCCTGAAAACCCCTTTTTGTCTGATCATTTCTTAATAACATTTACATTTACTTTAATGGACTACCCAGCAGTGGGGAATAAGTTTCATTACAGTAGAAGTCTTTCTGAAAGCGCTGTAACTAGGTTTAAGGATGATTCCTTCTTTGTTATGTTCTCCAATGCCATATACCAACACAGTGCAGAGTAGCTACCTAAACTATGAGTGAGATAGATTATCTCGTCAATAGCTTTACATCCTCATTGAGCACAACTTTGGATGCTGTAGCTCCTCTGAAAATGAAAGCCTTAAATCAGAAGTGCCTGACTCCGTGGTATAACCCACAAACTCGCAGCTTAAAGCAGATAACCCGTAAGCTGGAGAGGAAATGGCATCTCACTAATTTAGAAGATCTTCATTTAGCTTGGAAAAAGAGTCTGTTGCTCTATAAAAAAAAAAAGCCCTCCGTAAAGCTAGGACATCTTAGTATTCATCACTAATTGAAGAAAATAAGAACAACCTCAGGTTTCTTTTCAGCACTGTAGCCAGGCTGACAAAGAGTCAGAGCTCTATTGAGCCAAGTATTCGTTTAACTTTAATAAAATTTTAACTATTAGAGAAAAAATTACTCATAACCATCCCAAAGACATATCTTTATGTTTGACTGCTTTCAGTAATGCTGGTATTTAGTTAGACTCTTTCTCTCTGATTGTGCTGTCTGAGTTACTTTCATTAGTCACTTCCTCCAAACCATCATGTCTATTAGACCCCATTCCTACCAGGCTGCTCAAGGAAGCCCTACCATTAATTAATGCTTCGATCTTAAATATGATCGATCTATCTTTATTAGTTGGCTATGTACCACAGGCTTTTAAGGTGGCAGTAATTAAACCATTACTTAAAAAGCCATCACTTGACCCAGCTATCTTAGCTAATTACAGGCCAATCTCCAACCTTCCTTTTCTCTCAAAAATTCTTGAAAGGGTAGTTGTAAAACAGCTAACTGATCATCTGCAGAGGAATGGTCTATTTGAAGAGTTTCAGTCAGGTTTCAGAATTCATCATAGTACAGAAACAGCATTAGTGAAGGTTACAAATGATCTTTTTATGGCCTCAGACAGTGGACTCATCTCTGTGCTCGTCCTGTTAGACCTCAGTACAGTTTTTGATACTGTTGACCATAAAATTTTATTACAGAGATCAGAGCATGCCATAGGTATTAAAGGCACTGCGCTGCAGTGGTTTGAATCATATCTCTCTAATAGGGTACAATTTGTTCATGTAAATGGGGAGTCTTCTTCACGGACTAAGGTTAATTATGGAGTTCCACAAGGTTCTGTGCTAGGACCGATTTTATTCACTTTATACATGCTTCCCTTAGGCAGTATTATTAGAAAGCATTGCTTAAATTTTCATTGTTACGCAGATGATACCCAGCGTTATCTACCCATGAAGCCAGAGGACACACACCAATTAGTTAAACTGCAGGAATGTCTTTCAGACATAAAGAAATGGATGACCTCTAATTTCCTGTTTTCAAATTTAGATGAAACTGAAGTTACTGTACTTGGCCCCACAAATCTTAGAAACATGGTGTCTAACCAGATCCTTTCTCTGGATGGCATTACCCTGACCTCCAGTAATACTGTGAGAAATCTTGGAGTCATTTTTGATCAGGATTGTCCTTCAATGCGCATATTAAGCAAATATGTAGGACTGCTTTTTTGCATTTCAATTTATTCAATTCAATTTTATTTATATAGCGCCAAATCACAACAAACAGTTGCCCCAAGGCTCTTTATATTGTAAGGCAAGGCCATACAATAATTACGTAAAAACCCCAAAGGTCAAAATGACCCCCTGTGAACAAGCACTTGGCGACAGTGGGAAGGAAAAACTCCCTTTTAACAGGAAGAAACCTCCAGCAGAACCAGGCTCAGGGAGGGGCAGTCTTCTGCTGGGACTGGTTGGGGCTGAGGGAGAGAACCAGGAAAAAGACATGCTGTGGAGGGGAGCAGAGATCAATCACTAATGATTAAATGCAGAGCGGTGCATACAGAGCAAAAAGAGAAAGAAACACTCAGTGCATTATGGGAACCCCCCAGCAGTCTAAGTCTATAGCAGCATAACTAAGGGATGGTTCAGGGTCACCTGATCCAGCCCTAACTATAAGCTTTAGCAAAAAGGAAAGTTTTAAGCCTAATCTTAAAAGTAGACTATTGTAATTCATTATTATCAGGTTGTCCTAAAAGTTCCCTGAAAAGCCTTCAGTTAATTCAAAATGCTGCAGCTAGAGTGCTGACAGGGACTAGAAGGAGAGAGCATATTTCACCCATATTGGCTTCTCTTCATTGGCTCCCTGTTAATTACAGAATAGAATTTAAAATTCTTCTTCTTACTTATAAGGTTTTGAATAATCAGGTCCCATCTTATCTTAGGGACCTCATAGTACCATATCATCCCAATAGAGCGCTTCGCTCTCAGACTGCAGGCTTACTTGCAGTTCCTAGGGTTTGTAAGAGTAGAATGCGAGGCAGAGCCTACAGCTTTCAGGCTCCTCTCCTGCGGAACCAGCTCCCAATTCAGATCAGGGAGACAGACACCCTCTCTACTTTTAAGATTAAGCTTAAAACTTTGCTTTTTGAAAAAGCTTATAGTTATCGCTGGATCAGGTGACCCTGAACCATCCCTTAGTTATGCTGCTATAGACTTAGACTGCTGGGTGGTTTCCCATGATGCACCCAGTGTTTCTTTTTATTCACCACTCTGCTTTTAATCATTAGTGATTGATCTCTGCTCTCTTCCACAGCATGTCTTTTCCTGATTCTCTCCCCTCAGCCCCAACCAGTCCCAGCAGAAAACTGCACCTCCCTGAGCCTGGTTCTGCTGGAGGTTTCTTCCTGTTAAAAGGGAGTTTTCCTTCCCACTGTCGCCAAGTGTTTGTTCATAGGGGGTCGTTTTAACCGTTGGGGTTTTTCTGTAATTATTGTTTGGCTTTTGCCTTACAATATAAAGCGCCTTGGGGCGACTGTTTGTTTTGATTTGGCGCTATATAAATAAAATTGATTTGATTTGATGCGGTCGCTGTATCGGACCGTTGTGGTGAAGAGAAAGCTGAGTAGGGGGCAAAGCTCTCGATTTACCGATCAATCTACGTTCCAATCCTCACCTATGGTCATGAGATTTGGCTCATGACCGAAAGAACGAGATCATGAATACAAGCGGCCAAGATGAGTTTCCTCCGCAGGGTGGCTGGGCGCTCCCTTAGAGATAGGGTGAGGAGCTCGGTCACTCGGGAGGAGCTCGGAGTCGAGCCGCTGCTCCTCCATGTCGAAAGGAGTCAGTTGAGGTGGCTCGGGCATCTTTTCCGGATGCCCCCTGGTCGCCTCGCTGGAGAGGTGTTCCGGGCACATCCCATTGGGAGGAGGCCCTGGGGAAGACCCAGGACACGCTGGAGGGACTACATCTCTCGGCTGGCTTGGGAACGCCTTGGGGTTCCCCCGGAGGAGCTGGAGGAGGTGTGTGTGGATCGGGAGGTCTGGGCAGCTTTGCTTGAGCTGCTGCCCCCGCAACCCGACTCCGGATAAAGCGGAAGAAAATGGATGGATGATTATTTTCCCATATTTTAAAAAAATATGTAAATGACAGTAATTAAATATAGATACCTCGTTATATAAAGGCTTATGTCCACATTAACAATTTAACATTTTTTTCATTGAAATTTTCTGAACTTTTAGTGCCATGGCTTTATTGAAGATATGTGATTATAATAATTTAGGGAAAAAAATGTTAAAAACTACTTTCTCTGTAAAACCTTTAGTGAAAATTTATATTATTTCACTTCCTTTGGATTGGTACATTTTACTGTAATTTCAACATTTCTGTTTAACAGAAGTGTTGCTGGCAATCATTTGACTTTTGTTTTCTGTGTCTTATTTTTATTGCCTACTTGTAGATACAAACTCAAAATTTGACAAATAATAGCATTCTGCCCTAACTGTATCATTTACAAATGATGATTACATGGTTAAAGTTTGCAAAAGTGCTCATAATAATTTTGCAAAGTATTTGAAATTGGATGATTCTATGATTATTATCCAAGGGCTTGTTATTGATTGTATGACATGGATACTTTTTTTTTTTTTTTTTGTGATACTTTTGTCTAATAGATTAAACTATTTTATGTGCCAGTGAGGCATTACTCATGTCTGTCCTGGCATTTTCCCCCCCGTGATGTTGAAAGAAACACTTTTTGATCATCAGCCTTGTGTTAACTGGTGTCCTACCTCCATGGGGTAGATGCTGCTCTGAGCAATCACTCCAGCCAGAGAACCTGCCACAAACCGTTCTGTGATGCCCAAAACTTCCTGGCTACTTCCAATTAATCGTTTAATCTGACAGAAACATGTGACACACATGACATCAAATTTATGATGCATATAATAAACAGTTTCTTCACAGCTGAGTTTCTTTGTCTTTTCCTCTCTTACGTACCTGTTCATAGGCCATGAATTTGATTGCTGACTCAGGGGCGATTTTGATGACATTGATGCCATTTCCTCGCCACAGTGACCTCACTCCTCCCTCCCTGATCATCTGGGCAAAGCCACCAGCAATACGCATGCTGTTGCTCTTGGAAGCGTGAACCTGGGAGGACCAGACACAGTAAGTGCCACAGTTATATTTAATTCTGTCAAAGTCATTGTGGTTTTGCTTGCATTTCTCTGGTTTTCAAAGTATTTCAAAAATAAAAGGTGTCCAAAACAGTGAAAACAGCTTTTGACGAGAGGAAAAAAAAAACAAAAGTTCATATTTGTGATCATGCAGATCCAGACGTTCCTCCATGAGAGAAATGTTTCTTTAAAATTGTGAAATGGTCCACTGTGTGTTTGTGTGTGAACACGCATGCATGCGTGTGTGATACACAACTTTACTATTAAACTGCACTCTCTTTATCACCACACGTACACAAACAAGTGATATAGAATTCATTAATAACCTTGGCCAGCTGTGTTGGCCGAGTAAACTGTGTTTACTCTTTTTAAATCATAATGACAATAGAAACTATACAAATGACCCTGGTGAAAATTTTACATACACCAGTTCTTAATACTGTGTATTTCTCCCTTTAACATCAATGACAACTTGGAGTCTTTTGTGATAGTTGTGGTTGAGGCTTTTTACTTTCTCTGATGGTAAAGCTGCCCATTCTTCTTGGCAAAAAGCCTCCAGTTCCTGTAAATTCCTGGGCTGTTTTGCATGAACTGCACGTTTGAGATCTCCCCAGAGTGGCTCAGTGATATTGAGGTCAGGAGACTGAGATGGCCACTCCAGAACCTTCACTTTATTCTGCTGTAGCCAGTGAATGGTTGATTTGGCCTTGCGTTTTGGATCGTCATGTTGGAACGACCTACGTCCCATACACAGCTTCCAAGCTGATGAGTGCAGATTTTCCTCCAGTATTTTCTGATAACATGGTGCATTCATCCTGCCATCAATTTTGGCCAAGTTTGCTGTGCCTTGGTAGCTCACACATCCCCAAAACTTCAGCAATCCACCCCCGTGCTTCATAGTAGGAAGGATGCACCTTTCATCATAGGCCTTGTTGACTCCTCTCCAAATGTAATGTTTATGGTTGTGGCCAAAAATTTCAATTTTGGTCTCATTACTCCAAATGACTTTGTTCTGTGCTGTTTATAAGCGGGATACTTTGTGACATTTGCGTAGTAATGGGTTTCTTCTGGCAACTTGACCAAGCAGCCCATTTTTCTTCAAGTGCATCCTTATTGTGCATCTTGAAACAGCCACACCACTTTTCTCAGAGAGTCCTGTATTTCACAAGACAATTCTTTTGCTTTCCCTATCAGGTCAGGTTACTTTATTGATACCTATAGGTAGATTTGTGATGCAGTAACAGAGAGCATCCAACTTATTAAACATATAGGACAACTCTGACACGCACACAAAAACCTGACACAGACATGAAAATGCTCAGAGCCACACTAGACCATAGCCTGGCAACCACCTAAAATAGTGCAAACTTTATTCGATGATTTATTCATCTGAATAACAGCAGCTGGAACAAAACTGTTCCTGTCGCACTTTGTTCTGCACTTCGGGACTGTAAACTGCTGGAATTCCCTATGTAGCGGGTGTGAATGGTCATTTATAATACAGTTAGCGATCCTCCATAGCTGCCTGGTATACAGAGACGTCACTCAAACATCAGTGCAGCACTGGATGAAAGATGCAAGGGTCTGTCAGGAGTCCAGAAACTCACTGACCACACACACACACACACACACACACACACACACACACACACACACACACACACGCACACGCACACGCACACACAGAGATTACAAGCAAACAGATCACAGGTGAGAATGGTTACATTTTGTAGTCATTCAAATCCATTTGTGTCAACTTGTGTGCATGTTATCAGGCCAAAATCACCAGGGTATGTAAACATTTGATCAGGGTCATTTGGCTAGTTTCTGTTATTGTTATGATTTAAAAAGAGTAAACAGTTTTTTTTTTTGTTTTTTTACATTAAATGGCTTCACCCAACCACTAACCATGAGTGAAAAATAAGTTTTTGAGTCATTCATATTCTCTGAAAAATATCTAAAATTCTGCCGGAGTATGTAAACTTTTGAGCACAAGTGTATTACAGTTTGATTTATCCTCCTATATCCTCCCATAATACTGTGAGTTGTACATTTCTTATTAATCTGTGGAAACTTTTTCCTCCCTGTTAATACTTTTTTTTGCCTCTTTTTTACTGTGCAAATAAAGTTGCACATGGATCACTGCATGCATCTGGTGGTGGTTGTATCATGTATATTTTAGCATATCATACAAGGATGACATGTTTTTGTTCAGTTTTCTAAATGATGATCTTTTATCAACACAATCCACTGGAAAACTCCACTGCGCGTGTAGCTGCCACTTCACAGGACTGCTGTGTTGATTGCAAGTGACAGCACAGTTTGAAATTTATTGCAAGCTACTGCTTTCAGAGCAGGTTTCTGTGCTTTGCTTCAACTTCTGCTGACAGCCCGCAGAGTGTTTTCAAAGAGGGGCTGAGAAGAAGAGCGAGTTCCACACGTCTGCTGGCTCGTTTCCCCTTTACACACCATATATAATAACTACAACAGGCAGTTAATATTTAATGTCAAATAAAACAGAGTGGGCCAGACATGTTAAACAATTGTTTTATTGTAAAAGCACCAAATTTTGCAAAGGCATTGTCTGATATACAATAAAAAAAATAGATATTATGCCAAGCTCAATTTCTTTTCTTCAATAAATAAATAAATATTGTATAGTGTAATTGTGATTGTAATGGATTTAGCATGACGGGTGGCATACAATACTGTCAACACTGTGGTAACACAGAACACATGCTGAGCTTCTCAAAAAATAAAAAGACAAAATAACAAAAAATAATACAAAATATCTGCTGTGTGGCCATTAAATGGCTAAATTCATCAAGTTTTTGAACCCTCTGAATTAAAGCTGAAAGGCTGCATGACAAGAATATCTTAATTCTAACGCTATTTTGGTTGTGGAAAGTGGCGAAACAGGTCACTGTCCAAATACATACGGACCCGACTGACCTTTATGAGACCATACGTTTATCATATCGCAAATCACTTTCATCAACCTGTGCACTTTAATCTCTCAAACACACACGTACACCAAGGCAGAGAGCTCACAATGCAGAATAATACTGTATTTTGTATATTATGTGTAGTATTTTACCTGCATGAGCACTTTGAGCCTGTCAAGTGGTGCAGTGCACGTTCGAGACACTGCACCTGCACCTCCTCCAGCTGCTAGGTGTCGCCACAACATGCCTGTCTGCTTTTCTTCTGCTGTGAACTCATCAGGCACTATCAAACTTTCTCCGACGTCAAAGATCTGCAGAGGTGATGATGCAGAAGGTGTGAGCATCAGTCAGAGGAACAACAGGGAAACCTGACAGTGACACAGCAACCAACTGAACGGGAAAGTGTGTCCAAACATTCTGACAGATTATTTCAGAGTTCTATCTCTGGTGATTTCATTTTTGTAATTTTAGACAGCTTGACTGGTATTTTTTTGTGGATTGGGCCATCATTCCGTAACAGCATATTTTTACTTGTTCTATAGGTATAAAAAGACTTTTCCTGCTGTGGGTAAAGTAACTAGACAAGAACGCTAGTCTGCAGAATAAACAGTACGAGTAGAATAGTATACAAATAATGAATGTTTATGAGTTGAATGGTATGTTCCATCTTTCACAGAATGAAATTCGGTACTTTAACGTTTACCATAATCCCCCTGTGTTTCCCAGAATGCACCGCGGCACCAACAGAGTTCCAGCATTTCAAAGCCATGTAAATAATAGCTAGCGAGGATGTGGATGGCACCACATCAGCGAGTTCATGAGCAATTATGATCATGACACCTTTCTCTCAATTTGAAAAGGTTATTGTAGAAGAGATGTAGCACCTGTGATGAACTTCTGCTGTGAGCCAATGTTGTGTTGTTGTCTGTACTTCACGAGGTTTGTTTACATTATGCCCTAAAATGGAACTCTGGTGAAACCAACCTCCTGCGTGAGTCATGGACCGCAAGACGGTGCGAGATTCACAACTGCAAAACGAATATTCATTCCACTGAAAGAATGAAAAATGTTCATTATTTGTTTTGTATAACGTCGAAAATAGATCCTTGTCATTTGATATTTTATTATTTTATAAACAGCAGAAAAGGGACTTACAGTTTGGTGTTTGTCACTGGTGTTTAACAGTCCAACACGAGCTTTAAACAGGAGTCCAAAATTGTTCTCAGTCAACTTGCAAAAAACAATCCTGACGATGTAGTTCATGATGCCGTTGTGCCAAGTTCAGTACAGACTGCCATCTGCTTTCCTCACTCCACCGAAAAATCGCGTTGGAAATTTGACCAGCTTTTCATCCTAACGTTATCCTCTTCATCCTAACAGCTCTTCGTGCCTCTAGATGGCTTACAGCGTGGTGGATTTGTTTTTTTTGTGTTTGAAGAATTAGTAGTGTCAAGTAACTCCTTCAATTCGTTGTCTGCCAGCAAAACAAGCTCCGCCATGTTTAGCTAAATGCCGCCACCAGTAGATGTGAGCATACACAGTGGTTGGGGTGTGCAATAGCACATTTCATATAGTACCAAAATTGCATGCTAAAAATAACTATTGCACGGTAAATTAAACCCAATGGCAAATGGTATGAATAATCCATGTCACGTGGCATACAAGCCACCAATCAAACGAAGGATCCACTCAGCCATTACATAGTTGCAGATGAAGAGACATATGTGACATATGTAAATAACATATTTACATATGTCACATATGTATCAGTAAATCTGAAGTCATTTTTTTTTATAGGTATGTGAAAGTATTTAGCGGCATATTTACTGCAGCAAGAGGCATCAAAACTCATTATTTCTACAGCTACAAATTCTACTGTCACAGGAGCTCAGGTGTTTTCCACCAAATATACTTTAATGGAGCTGGTCGTAATGATGGAAAAAAAAAAAAAAAAGTTAAAAATTAAAGAATTTGACAACTTTGCCGTTGCACAGCTGTGCACTCAGCGCTAAATAATGAGTGCTGAGATGTCTAAAAAGTGGTTACTCCACCACTTGTGTTCTTCATGGCAGCTCTCACAGAAAATAAATCAGACTAGCTGCTCTAATGTTTGCTGTGATGCTGCTGCCTGCAGATCGAAGGAGACAAGAGTTTACCGTAGAGTGTTTCCAGTAAAGGATGATTTCAGGAATGTTGTCAGCCGGATGCAGGAGGTGGTAATCACGCCACTCATCCCAGTCAATGGTCATGGTGCCATTTTTATCCATACTGAAGATATTAAACAGAGCAGAGTGATTATAAGAAGGTGGACACACTTGTATCAAAGAAACATCAAGCTATGAGGGGGTACTACAAAAAAAATCTTGCTTCACCCAGAAACAAAAGCAGCTGGAGGCTCAAGTTGTGACCTTCCACAAAGGGACAGTGAACCTTGAACATTTGTGGACGTTCAGGGAGACTATATTGTAAAATAATGCCAGAACAAATCTTAGCTCTGTGACGTGTTGAAGTATGCTCATACTGTAAGTACAATAAGGTCCATAAGTAGTTGGACAGTGACAATTTTGTAATTTTACCTCTGCAGACATTCACAATAATGTTTCACATTAATATGAAACAAAAGGGACAGCACTAGAAAGGATGTGCGGCACGTTAGGGTGATAAAATATGCACATGGTAATGTGCTGACAAGCGAGAAGAGTGTGTTGAGAAGGTGGAGGGAACGTTTTGAGGAACTGATGAATGAAGAAAATGACAGAAAAGGCTGGATGATGTGGAGAGAGTAAATCAGGAAGTGCAAGAGATTAGTAAGAATGAAATGAAGGCAGCTATGAAGAGGATGAAGAGTGGAAAGGCGGCTGGTCCAAATGACAATCCAGTGGAGGTATGGAAATGTTCAGGGCAGATGGCAGTGGAGTTTCTACCCAAATTGTTTAATAAAATCTTGGAAAGTGAGAGGATGCCTGAGGAGTGGAGACGAAGTGTGCTGGTTCCTATTTTTAAGAACAAGAGTGATGTGCAGAGCTGCAGAAAATACAGAGACAAAGCTGATCAGCCACAGCGTAAAGTTATGGGAAAGAGTAGTAGAAGCTAGGCTTAGAAAACAGGTGAATATGTGTGAGCAGCAATGTGGTTTCGTGCAGAGAGAGAACACTACAGATGCAGTGTTTTGCTCTGAGAATACTAATGGAGATGTATAGAGAAGGCCAAAAGGAGTGACACTGTGTGTTTGTGGATTTAGAGAAAGCTTATGATAGGGTGCCAAGAGAAGAGTTGTGGTATTGTATGATGAAGTCTGGAGTGGCAGAGAAGTATGCGAGGGTAGTACAGGAGATGTACAAGAATAGTGTGACAAAGGTGAGATGCACAGTGGGAATGGACTCATTCAAGGTGGAGGTGGGATTATACCAAAGATAAGCACTGAGTCCTTTCTTGTTCACAATAGTGATGGACAGGTTAATGGATGAGATCAGACAGGAATCACTACAGACTATGATGTTTGTGGATGACATTGTGATCTGCAGTGAGAGTAGAGAGAAGGTTGAGTCTAGCCTGGAAAGGTGGAGATATGCTCTGGAGAGAAGGGGAATGAAAGTCAGTAGAAGCAAGACTGAGTACATGTGTGTGAATGAGAGGGAGCCCAGTGGAATAGTGCAGTTAAAAGGAGTAGAAGTGGTGAGTAGATGAGTTTAAATACTTGGGATTAACTGTCCAAAGTAATGGAGAGTGTGGTAGAGAAGTGAAGAAGAGAGTGCAGGCAGGGTGGAGTGGGTGGCAGAAGTGATTTGTGACTGAAGAATATCTGCAAGAGACAAACCACCTAACCTGGGTTCGGGTGTTTATCGAATCATATTTTTGGGGACTGTGCGGTGGTTCCCCTAAGAGTTTACTTTGTTGTGGACATTAAAAGTTATGAGCCACGCATTTTTTACAGTAATCATACATTAAGTGTAGCTAATGGGTGAAGCTACCAACAGCTGCAAAAAGCACTAACGCCGTTAGCATACAATATTAAATCCAACGAGAGTTTGACTCAGCGCGTCTAATGCAACATTAGGCGTCTGATCCGTTAGGATGTTTGCGCTCTATGAACGCGGTGCTCTAGTTTGGAGTATTTTAGACAAACACCTGGAATAATCTTGCTTGTTGAGCAGTGAAACGTCGTAATAGATCAGACGCCTCTCGAGTTTCTAAGAAAATAAATAAATAAACCCGCCCTTCCTCATCACTTTTTTTCTGATGTCAAAGATGATAAACTAATGTTTTGTTGTTGGTTTTTTTTTTTTTTTTTTTTTTTTTTTTTTTTTTTTAATGGGACCTAACTAAAGTGTTTGCTGGCTGGTTGGTTAACACTTATAATTTGGGAACTACTGGGCGTAGAAAATATTTAAGCACACTGTTGGAACGAGGGCATCAACTCAATGCGTTTTAGGCTACAAATAAACTACAGCACTCACACAATGCATATCTCCGCCAAAGAAAAACACTCATAACTCTAGGACCAAAAAAAAAAAGTCAAGATGGAAAGCAAAAGCACCAAAATGAGCTCCAGGGGGAAATGAGTTCAGCCTTTGAGAGAGAAAGTGGACTAGACAAGATACTACTTACTACACAATAGGGGCCCAGATATGACCCCTCCTTAATCTGAGAGCAGTGAGAGACAAAACATGGGAGACACACACACACACAGTTAGAAGAACGACACAGGGATCACACTGGACCATAACAACATGATTCAAATTAACAGGATCCCTTGGTGCAGCCGAGGACTAATGAGTCATCAGGCTCACTCGTTCATTTTTTTTTTTTTTTTTTACCACATCTGGTGTTAAATCATCATGTCTTTTGAAGCAGAAAGAACCACAACTGTACAGTCAAAAAGAAAAGGAGACCAATAAATGTGTAGTTTTACAGTAAAAGGAAAGTTATTTATAAATATTTGTTATCTACAAATAGAAACTGTGGAGAAATTCCATTGGATATCCATGGTAACATCAAGTGACAACCACCTCTGGTGCTGAAATACGAAGCAAACACAGAAGTGCTACATCTTGCAGTTCCTTGAATGGCCACTTGAGGTTGGCTCCAAAAGTGAGCCCCTGTCCATGTTAAACTGTCCAACGCGATAGGGGAAATAAACATTAGTATCATGTAACTATTATGTTAGCACCATTCGCAATAACTTGATGACTGTAGCTCCACTGATGTTGGTGATGGCGGCGCGACTCACGTGTGCTGCGGCCTTCACCCACTTTGCCTCAATTCGGATGACGGATTATTTCAAGTTTAGAGCACATAAACAATGTCAAATGTATACGTGTTGTCTTTCATTTTGATGTGTGCCATTATTATGATAAACAAGTAATAACTGTGGATTAATTGCTGTATTTTGAGGTAATTGGAGTGTAAATGTAATCTCGTTGTTGTTGCATTTGTAATGACAATGATAATAAATCTCATTCCATTCCATTCCATGTTGCCACAGTTACTGAGGCAATATGGTGGTCATAGATTTGAATACTTTCACCCAAGTCATCCATTATGCAAACTGTCACCCCATCTCAAAAAAGAAAAAAAAAAAGTTAAAAAAACTGAAGCACCCCTAAATCCAAACAGTCCAACTGTCAACCCCACTGAGGTCCTTAGACTGGGTCTCATTAACATAAGATCACTGTCCTAAAAAGCACTGCTGATTAATGATCTAATTATGGATCATCACTTAGATATGATTGGGTTATGTGAAACCTGGCTTAAACCTACGGCTATTCTCCCCTTAAATGAGGCCTGCCCACCGCTGTACACATTTAGCTACGTCCCTCATGATGCGAAGCAAGGCGGGGGTGTTGCTCTTATTTATAAATCTAGGTTTAGTTTATTAGCTGCTGGGGGTCACAAATAGAACTCGTTTGAGCATCTGATCCTCTGCTCTGCCCATGATACTACGTATTGCCAAGATAAGAAGAATAAAAATTAGCTGTATTATTTTGTCACTGTATATAGGCCCCCGGGCCAATACTCTGAATTCTTAGATGAATTTGGTGCATTCATCTCTAACTTGTCGACTAGTGCAGATATTATTCTGGTTATTGGTGACTTTAACATTCATATTTATGGAACTTGTGGATGCATTAGAATTTCAGCATCGCATTCAGGATTCAACGCACATTAGTGGAAATACCCTGGATTTGGATCTCACACACGGTATTGCTGTCACGAATATTGACATCATGCTTCTTGCTTAGGTGGTCTCTGATCACTCATTAAGTTTACAGTTTTGCTGCCATGTTTAGTGGAACAACAACCTTATTACCTCCGCCAAGGAGGTTATGTTTTCGGTCGCATTTGTTTGTTTGTTTGTTTGTCTGTCAGCAGGATAACTCAAAAAGTTTTGAACGGATTTTGATGAAATTTTGTGGAGTGGTTGGAAATGACAAGAGGAACAAGTGATTACATTTTAGCGGTGATCCGGATCACGATCCGGATCCAGGAATTTTTTAAAGGATTCATCACCATTGCGGGATAGGGGGAATTTTGACATTCTAGTTTCTAACTCCACAAAAACAAGGCAGAAAGGCTTGAAAAAAATTAGGGTGTAACATAGTCAAATGTTCTATCAAACAACAAAGTTTGGTGATGATCGGATCCGGATTCCGGATCTGGTGATCCAAAATATGCAAAAATATAGGAAAAATAGAAAATGTGTCAGTGTGAGGTGACAAATGAAGCTAGAGAGGCACAACTAACACCAAATTGTAGCTCAATCTGTACTGATTCAGTAAGGTGTCATCAGATTTGATGTAGCTTCAAATGTTATGGAGCTAGATCCAGAAGAAAACCGCCATTACTGAAAAATCATTTTTATACAATAACTTTTGAACTAATAAAGACATAAAAGTGATTCCAAGTTCTAGTGGTATGTTTTCATGGTCAAGGATGTCAAATATAAAGGAAAGAAAAGTGTATGTATCATAGTTGTGGTTGTAACACTGAATTGTTGAATAGATCACTGTGCCAAGGAGGAAATCTCTTTAGGGTCAGTGACCCTATGGCCTTGTTTAGAAAAGTGTTTCATAAAAAAAATTCATATATTTGCAGTTTAATTGAATAATAAATTGAATTTTGTCTCTTATTTGTTTTTGACTATAAGTACACGCAGTATCAATATCAGTGCTCAGATGACAGTAGCATCTGGGAAAGGTGCAAGTTGCAATAAACTGTGATGCCAAGCGCTAAGAATACATGCTATCCAGTCACAGCAGATGAAACTTTTTTTACTACTAAGCAAGCATCATTGTTAGACTTTTTTAGGTTCAATGATACCACGGCGTGTAGATGTTATGGCATCAGTGACCCCATGGCCTTGGCGGAGGTTTGCACTCTCTGAGTGCTTCTAGTTTATCATTGCGGTGATGCATCAACTCCTCAACTACGACTGAACTCAAAGCTAGACTGCCTGATATCTTAGCTTCATGTTTGGCAAAAGCCCAATCAGTACACAGTCTTGTGGAAAGTTTAAACTCAGTGCTCAAAACAACACTCGACATGACTGTGCCACCTACGCACCCCCCCCCAAAAAAACACAGTCACCTTGGTTCAATGATTATTTGCGTAACCTCAAGCATAAGGCTAGGGGTCTAGAACGGAAATGGTGTAGTTCAACATTAGAAGTATTCCACCTCGCGTGGCGGGATGCTATCTTAGACTATAAGCATGCACTACTGGCTACAAAGCGGAGCTATTACTCTGACTTGATCAACAAAAACAAGCATAACTCAAAGTTTTTGAGTTGGCAACACTTGCTCGCTGGCAACACTTATTCATGGACAACCACCTGTAGTTCACTCTCCTTTTACAGCACAAGATTTCCTGGATTACTTTGAGAAGAAAATAGATGACACTAGGTTAAACATATCCCGGCATGCCTTAACCCAGCCACTAAATCAAATCAAATCAATTTTATTTATATAGCGCCAAATCACAACAAACAGTTGCCCCAAGGCACTTTATATTGTAAGGCAAAGCCATACAATAATTACGGAAAAACCCCAACGGTCAAAACGACCCCCTGTGAGCAAGCACTTGGCGACAGTGGGAAGGAAAAACACCCTTTTTTTTTTTATACTTTTTATTTGTAAATATTTTTGAACAAATAACAAATGCAACATTGTGAGGTCAGAGGAGATCAGTATGTCAAACCATACAGAGATTACAGATTTTATACATTCATTTTCCTGTCACAACTCTTTTTAAAGTCCAGCCATTTTCTCCAACGTCTCTTTCCCAAGTCGCCTTGTAGCCGCAGGGTATAAGTCATAGCTTCCATCATCTTAATGCTCTCTACTATGGAAATAAAAAGGCTTATAGTGGGCGGGTCTTTAGCCAACCAACATTTTGTAATAGCTTTCTTGGCTGATGCCAAGAGGATTTTCAAGAGATAGATGTCGTCTGTGGTCCACTCATCAGGGAAACATCCCAAGTACATGGATACAAATGAGCTGTCCACATTAAAGCCCAGAGTTTTGGAGCATATTTTTGTTACTTCTGTCCAAAAAGGTTGTATGAATGGGCAAGACCAGAATATATGTCCGTGATCTGCCGTGACCTCCCCACAGCCTCTCCAGCATACAGCAGAGGTAGTACAGAATTTAGCCTTTTGTCTGGGTGTTATAAAAAAGCGGATGATGTTTTTCCAACAGAAGTCCCGCCAGGTGTTCGAGTTTGTTGTTGTGAATTGTGTTTCCCAGATCTTTGTCCACATGTCCTCTGATATATCAGTATTGATTTCCTTCTCCCATTTTTGTTTTATATAATCTGTGGAGTTCCCATTAAATTTAATTAGGCCCTGGTATATCCTACTTATTAGAGCTTTGTTACTTCCAAGGTTATAAGCATGAGTAAAAACATTAACAATTGAGAAGTCCCTGACAGTGTAATTGCTTGTTTTTTTTAACAATATAATCACGGAGTTGCAAATATCTAAAATAATCTTGTCTATTTAGGCCACCTATCTCGCACAAAGTGTCAAAGGGAATTGGTCCAGACTTTTTAATAAACGTGCATGTGGCAGTCAATCCCCGCCACACCCACTGTTTGAATCTACTATCCTGAGCAGCGGGTAAAAACTCTGGGTCATATGCTGGCCATCTTAGTACTTTTATCTCTTCCTGAAGCTGTAGTTTCTTAACCAGCTCCTCCCACACCTTTAGTGCCAAGGTGATCCACTGGCTAGTTGTTGAGAAGAATTCCTTTTCATGAGTTACAAACCCCAATCTGGACTGAATTGGTATTTTTGACAGAGACCTCTCAATTGTTTTCCATCTTGCACTATAGGATGGGTTACACCAACAAACTAAATATTTCACCTGTGCAGATATATAATAATCCCTCATAGAGGGCAGAGCCAACCCCCCTCTCTCCCTCGGCAACTGTAATGTGCAAAACCTAACCCTTGGTCTTTTATTGAACCAAATAAATCTTGAGATGTGTTTATTCCAGTCTCGGAATTGTTTCTCCGGTATGGAAATAGGTAAAGCAAGAAACAAGTACAATAGTTTTGGGAGAATATTAATCTTAATAATCTGTATTCTGTTGCCGAAATCAAGAGGGAGCAGGCTCCAGGCACTGAGTTCATTGTATATCTCTTTATTTGTGTGTTTATAATTTATTTCAAATATTCGGGACAAGTCTTTTGGTAAATTTACTCCCAAATATTTTATGCTAGTCGAATTCCAATTAAAATTGTATTTAAACAAGGGGAGTCTGCTCTGGGAAAAATTAAATGACATAACTTGTGTCTTATTTACATTGAGTGTGTATCCTGAGTATAATCCATATGTCTCTAGCATCTTCATCAACACCGGTAGGCCCAAGGCAGGATCTGTGATTGTAATAAGGACATCATCTGCGTATAAACTCACTTTATACTCCTCCTCACCAATTAGGATACCCTTCACTGCTGACTCCTGACGAATTGCCTGGGCTATAGGTTCAATGAACAAGTTAAAAAGGTTTGGGCTGGCCGGACACCCTTGTCTACAGCCCCGCTCCAGTACTATAGAGTTGGAAAGACTACCATTGATTTTAATTCTGGCAGTAGGTGACGAATAAAGGGCTTGGATACAATTTATGAATTCCTGGCAGAAACCAAATCTCTTCATTACTAAGTAAAGAAAATCCCAATATACCGAATCATATGCTTTTTCTGCATCTAAACTAAGAATAACTGCACTGAGTTTCCTCTTATTGATCTGTTCAATAATATGCAATGCTCTCCTAATATTGTCATGGGTTTGCCTATTTTTCAAAAAACCCGTTTGGTCCTCATCAATCAAAGAGGGCATTATAGTGTCCATTCTCCGTACTAGTATAGTTGTATATAATTTGTAATCCGAGTTCAATACACTTATTGGCCTGTAAGATTTACAGTCGGTTTTGTCCTTTCCCTCTTTTGGTATTACAGATATAAAGGCCTCCTTCCAAGAGGGAGGTACCATTCCACCCTTGAGGACATAATTAAAACTAGTTTGTAATAGAGGTATAAGGTTTCCCTTCAAAGTTTTATACCATTCAGGAGGGAACCCATCAGTGCCTGGTGATTTGTTTGAATTAAGAGCTGATATAGCCTTATCTATTTCCTCATGGGTTATTAGTGAAGTTAATTTATTATTTGCATCTGAACCAATTGATGGGAGGTCTAATGAGTTTAAAAAATCTACAATTATACTTTCATCAACATACTTAGATCGACTATATAAAGATCTATAATAGCTTTCAAAAACATTATGAAAGCTAACATTATTATTTTCTAGACCAGTTATTAATTTATTATTTGTCGGGTCTCTAATTTTGTAAATAGTATTTTCAGCTTGCTGTTTTCGGATCCGCCATGCTAAGAGCTTAGTTGCTTTGGGTCCTATTTCATAATATCTTTGTTTCATAAATCGAATATTTTTCTCTACCTCTTCACCTAAAATCCTATCTATTTCCTGTTTTATTTGTCTGATTTGGTGTGTCACTGTAGTATCCTTATTAGTCAGATGTAAGTGCTCTAAGATTTTTAGTCTATTTTGTAGCTGTAACAAGTCTTGTGCCTTTTTCTTCTTCATCATGGCTGCCTTGGCTATTATCTTTCCTCTGAGGACAGCTTTAGCCGCGTCCCACACAATACTTGGATTTGTTTCCCCATTATTATTGTCCTCTAAGTACTGCTCAAGTTCTGTTATCATATCTTCTATAAACCTGGGATCGTCCAGCATACTAGTATTTAATCTCCATAGAGTGTTTCTCTGTCTCCCATCTAAACGTAATGTTACGTAAACTCCTGAGTGGTCAGAGATATCTCTTTGACCTATTCTACAATCCCTTATCCTGTTTATGTCCCTATTATACATGAAACAATAATCTATCCTTGAATACACCCCATGTCGAGCGGAATAAAAAGTAAATCCTGGTGCTGACTTGTGAAATAATCGCCACACATCAATCAGCCCCAAGTCCCGTAAAATTCTTTTTACATGCTTCTCAACAGTTGTGTTTCTTCGGCCAATGTTATTTGAGCCCATTTGAGGGTTTAACAATAAATTGAAATCTCCTGCACAAATAAGGGGTCCCTGAGTTTCTGTGGAAATTAAATTAAACACCTTTTTGAAAAATTCTATTTTACTCCCTGCGGGCGCATAAATGTTTAATAATGTTACTTCTTTTTGGTCTATTTTACCTTTCACCAAAACAAATCTGCCCTCCACATCACTTATGTCAGCCACGAATTCAAACTTTATTTTATTTGAAATAAGAATAGCTACTCCCCTCTTTTTACCACTTTTGTGAGACGAATAATATGTGTAAAACCCATTTTCTTTAGTTTCTCATGCTCTATCTTTGAGAGATGTGTTTCCTGCCAATACGCTATATCCACCTTTTCCTTTTTCATTTTAGCAATTAACTTACTCCTCTTTATAGGACTGTTCAGCACATTAACATTTAGTGACAGTATATTATAATATTTAAAGGACATTATGTTAATCGATGAAATTCGAACTTATAAATCATCCCAGACCTCACAGCATCATAACCTGAACTTAAAACCAAATAAAAACACACAACCATCACAAGAACTTCCACGAACAAGGATAAAGCATTGTCCTTTGGTAATAAGGGGATTGGCCACATTTTTGATCAGGATATGTCATTCAAAGCACATATTAAACAAATATGTAGGACTGCTTTTTTGCATTTACGCAATATCTCTAAAATCAGAAAGGTCTTGTCTCAGAGTGATGCTGAAAAACTAATTCATGCATTTATTTCCTCTAGGCTGGACTATTGTAATTCATTATTATCAGGTTGTCCTAAAAGTTCCCTAAAAAGCCTTCAGTTAATTCAAAATGCTGCAGCTAGAGTACTGACGGGGACTAGAAGGAGAGAGCATATCTCACCCATATTGGCCTCTCTTCATTGGCTTCCTGTTAATTCTAGAATAGAATTTAAAATTCTTCTTCTTACTTATAAGGTTTTGAATAATCAGGTCCCATCTTATCTTAGGGACCTCGTAGTACCATATCACCCCAATAGAGCGCTTCGCTCTCAGACTGCAGGCTTACTTGTAGTTCCTAGGGTTTGTAAGAGTAGAATGGGAGGCAGAGCCTTCAGCTTTCAGGCTCCTCTCCTGTGGAACCAGCTCCCAATTCAGATCAGGGAGACAGACACCCTCTCTACTTTTAAGATTAGGCTTAAAACTTTCCTTTTGGCTAAAGCTTATAGTTAGGGCTGGATCAGGTGACCCTGAACCATCCCTTAGTTATGCTGCTATAGACGTAGACTGCTGGGGGGTTCCCATGATGCACTGTTTCTTTCTCTTTTTGCTCTGTATGCACCACTCTGCATTTAATCATTAGTGATCGATCTCTGCTCCCCTCCACAGCATGTCTTTTTCCTGGTTCTCTCCCTCAGCCCCAACCAGTCCCAGCAGAAGACTGCCCCTCCCTGAGCCTGGTTCTGCTGGAGGTTTCTTCCTGTTAAAAGGGAGTTTTTCCTTCCCACTGTAGCCAAGTGCTTGCTCACAGGGGGTCGTTTTGACCGTTGGGGTTTTACATAATTATTGTATGGCCTTGCCTTACAATATAAAGCGCCTTGGGGCAACTGTTTGTTGTGATTTGGCGCTATATAAAAAAATTGATTGATTGATCAGTGTAGGCCAAAAATGAAAGTAAAAAGCAAACAAAAAAAACACCCTTAGCCTGATAAGGTAAATTTGGTGTGCTATAATTATGTCCTTAGGCATCAGCCCCTCCTATACTTTAAAATGAGAAGGAAGATACCACTCCATATCCAAGATAGGACAACTGGCCCAGTCAAAATTAAAGTGTGGAAACAGGTGACGTCATCATTTGCTTATTTGGGCGTTTCCCCGTTCCATCCGGAATCCCCTGAGTTTCTCCCTAACGTGTCGTTGAAAGTCGACCTTGCTGGGTTCTTCCTGTATCTCCCACGGCAGCAACTCCGCGAGGGTCTCTCCTGTAATCTTATTGGACCGGGCTCCCGTGCTGATCTCGTCCACCGTTATTCCCCGCTTTCGTAGATCCTCCGCAGCCTGAATCGCGTCATTATAAAGCACACTGCCTGATGAATAATGCACTCGCATCTTACTTAACGGTGTCTGGAAGCGAATTCCATTCCCTTTCAGGGCTTTCTTGACAGGGATATACTCACGTCTCTTTTTCTGCACTTCTGGCGCGTAATCATGGTCAAAAAAGACCTGCTTGTTTTGAACCTTTACCCCTTTTTTCCAAGCTGCGTGTAAAATCTTTTCTTTGTCGGAGAACCGAAGGAAGCGGACTATTATTGAACGTGGGGGTGCGCTTGCAGATGGTTTCAGTCCTGATGCACGATAAGCACGTTCACTGCAGAGGGCTCGGTCCGAGCCGATATCAGCGCCCAACTCACTTTTAATGAGATTTTCAACAAAGGTAGCAATGGACGTTCCCTCTAAGTCTTCAGGGACGCCGTACATCCTGATGTTTTTCCACCTCGCACGCCCCTCCAAACCATCCACCTTGTCCTGCAAGATCCGCTGATTTTCTAGTAGTTGCATGAGAGTGTTTTTGACTCCGATGTCCCAGAGTTCCGAATCCGCAATGGTGTCCTCTACCTGCTTTACTCGCTCAGTCACCTGGTCCACCTGGTCTGTAGTGTCTCGTAGTTTTTGATTTATTTCTTTTGTAAAATCGGCCATCTGTTTCTTTATGTCCTCCCGAAATTCTGTGTGGAATTCCTTGAAGTCGTTTTTCAATTCGGCTCGGAGAATGGCCATTTCAGTCGTAAAAACATCACCCACAGCGCCGCGGATTACATCCAGGCCCTCGCCTCGTTCGCCATCTTGTCCCGCTGCTAGTGAGCCTTCCGCGCCGGCCGTGACTTCGTTCTCCATTTTACCATCAGGAATGTTCCGTCGACCGTATCTTCCCTTCTTATTTTTGTCCCCACTCATTCCTATCGTAGAATTTAGTAGTTTGACCTAAAATACTGCTCTCGAATCGGGGGGAATATGAGGCCAATGCCAGAGATCACTTTTATGCGGCCATACCGCGTTGCGCACCACCGGAAGTCCCGGAAAAACACCCTTTTAACAGGAAGAAACCTCCAGCAGAACCAGGCTCAGGGAGGGGCAGTCTTCTGCTGGGACTAGTTGGGGCTGAGGGGAGAGAATCATGAAAAAGACATGCTGTGGAAGACAGCAGAGATCAATCACTAATGATTAAATGCAGAGTGGTGCATACAGAGGAAAAAGAAAAAGAAACACTCAGTGCATCATGGGAACCCCCCAGCTGTCTAAGTCTATAGCAGCATAACTAAGGGATGGTTCAGGGTCACCTGATCCAGCCCTAACTATAAGCTTTAGCAAAAAGGAAAGTTTTAAGCCTAATCTTAAAAGTAGAGAGGGTGTCTGTCTCCCTGATCTGAATTGGGAGCTGGTTCCAGAGGAGAGGAGCCTGAAAGCTGAAGGCTCTGCCTCCCATTCTACTCTTACAAACCCTAGGAACTACAAGTAAGCCTGCAGTCTGAGAGCGAAGCGCTCTATTGGGGTGATATGGTACTATGAGGTCCCTAAGATAAGATGGGACCTGATTATTCAAAACCTTATAAGTAAGAAGAAGAATTTTAAATTCTATTCTAGAATTAACAGGAAGCCAATGAAGAGAGGCCAATATGGGTGAGATATGTTCTCTCCTTCTAGTCCCCGTTAGTACTCTAGCTGCAGCATTTTGAATTAACTGAAGGCTTTTCAGGGAAACTTTAGGACAACCTGATAATAATGAATTACAATAGTCCAGCCTAGAGGAAATAAATGCATGAATTAGTTTTTCAGCATCACTCTGAGACGAGACCTTTCTAATTTTAGAGATATTGCGCAAATGCAAAAAAGCAGTCCTACATATTTGTTTAATATGCGCATTGAATGACATATCCTGATCAAAAAAGACTCCAAGATTTCTCACAGTACTACTAGAGGTCAGGGTAATGCCATCCAGAGTAAGGATCTGGTTAGACACCATGTTTCTAAGATTTGTGGGGCCAAGCACTACAGCCTGCTATTGAGGTGGGTGCCATTACTGAGGTATTACTTAGATTTAGAGAATTTGACAGTATCTCACTAGACATGCTGACGAAACTCATAATGTCAACAAAAAGCACAACCTGTTTATTTGATCCTATACCAACAAAACTGTTTAAGGACCTGTGGCCCGCTCTTGGCCTGACTGTGCTGGAAATTATTAATCTGTCATTAACCTCTAGATCTGTTCTTAAGAAACCTAATCTTGACCCTAGTGTATTGAAAAACTATAGGCCGATATCAAATCTATCATTTTGCTCTAAAATTCTGGAAAAAGTGGTTTCACGGCAGCGTGTGGACCACCTTACTAAGAATAATCTTTTTGAGACACTGCAGTACATACAATAACAGTAATAACAACCCTTCAGAAGCGGCAAGTCCACTTCTTAACTCCTCTCAAAGCCATTAAAATATGTCAATCGTGACTGAGTCACTTTTGTGCAGATTAAAGTCGCTAAGTGAGATCTTGTCTTGTGGCAGTCAAGAAACGAGAATCGTCCTCCGTTCCATTGGCACAGCTCCAAACGCTGTGCGGCTCTCTGCCAAGACAAAGTCCGGCCGGAATTAATAACTTCAAAACGAATTGCTGCTTTATATAAAATGACACCTCTTTCCAAACGCTGTAATACAGAAAATAAACTACAATCGACTAAAACGTTTTTTTCTTCCCAAAATGAGACGTCCTGCATTCTTTATGAATTAAACTGATGCTGACGTGAAGCACAGCCAGCTGCAAGAGTTCAGCTCAGAGGTATGGAAAGACATTCATGGCAATAATGTCTGAAAGGAAATGCTTTTGACAAAAACTACAGATTTTGTTTATTTCTATTTATATTCAGAGATCAAGGATCCACCATGTAGAGTTTATTTAGGTCCAGAGTTTAATCAATCAATCAATCAATCAATTTTTTTTATATAGCGCCAAATCACAACAAACAGTTGCCCCAAGACGCTTTATATTGTAAGGCAAGGCCATACAACAATTATGTAAAACCCCAACGGTCAAAACGACCCCCTGTGAGCAAGCACTTGGCCACAGTGGGAAGGAAAAACTCCCCTTCAACAGGAAGAAACCTCCAGCAGAACCAGGCCCAGGGAGGGGCAGTCCTCCGCCGGGACCGGCCGGGGCCGAGGGAGAGAACCAGGAAAAAGACATGCTGTGGAGGGGAGCAGAGATCGATCACTAATGATTAAATGCAGAGTGGCACATACAGAGCAAAAAGAGAAAGAAACAGTGCATCATGGGAACCCCCCAGCAGTCTACGTCCACAGCAGCACAACCAAGGGATGGCTCAGGGTCACCCGATCCAGCCCCAACTACAAGCCCCAGCAAAAAGGAAAGTCCCAAGCCCAATCTCAAAAGTAGAGAGGGTGTCTGTCTCCCTGATCTGAACTGGGAGCTGGTTCCACAGGAGAGGAGCCCGAAAGCTGAAGGCTCTGCCTCCCACTCTACTCCTACAAACCCTAGGAACTACAAGTAAGCCTGCAGTCTGAGAGCGAAGCGCTCTATTGGGGTGATATGGTACTACGAGGTCCCCAAGATAAGATGGGACCCGATTATTCAAAACCCTATAAGTAAGAAGAAGAATTTTAAATTCTATTCTAGAATTAACAGGAAGCCAATGAAGAGAGGCCAATATGGGTGAGATATGCTCTCTCCTTCCAGTCCCCGTCAGCACTCCAGCTGCAGCACTTTGAATTAACTGAAGGCTTTTTAGGGAACTTTTAGGACAACCTGATAATAATGAATCACAATAGTCCAGCCTAGAGGAAACAAATGCATGAATTAGTTTTTCAGCATCACTCTGAGACAAGACCTTTCTGATTTTAGAGATATTGCGCAAATGCAAAAAAGCAGTCCTACATATTTGTCTAATATGCGCTTTGAATGACATATCCTGATCAAAAATGACTCCAAGATTTCTCACAGTATTACTAGAGGTCAGGGCAATGCCATCCACAGTAAGGATCTGGTTAGACACCATGTTTCCAAGATTTGTGGGGCCAAGTACAACAACCTCAGTTCTATCTGAGTTCAAAAGCAGGAAATTAGAGGTCATCCATGTCTTTATGTCTGTAAGACAATCCTGCAGTTCAGCTAATTGGTGTGTGTCCTCTGGCCTCATGGATAGACAAAGCTGGGCATCATCTGCGCAACAATGAAAATCCAAGCAATACCGTCTAACAACACTGCCCAAGGGAAGCATGTATAAAGTGAATAAAATTGGTCCTAGCACAGAACCTTGTGGAACTCCCTAATTAACTTTAGTCTGTGAAGAAGATTCCCCATTTACATGAACAAATTGTAATCTATTAGACAAATATGATTCAAACCACCGCAGCGCAGTGCCTTTAATACCTATGGCATGCTCTAATCTCTGCAATAAAATTTTATGGTCAACAGTATCAAAAGCAGCACTGAGGTCCAACAGAACAAGCACAGAGATGAGTCCACTGTCCGAGGCCATAAGAAGATCATTTGTAACCTTCACTAATGCTGTTTCTGTACTATGATGAATTCTAAAACCTGACTGAAACTCTTCAAATAGACCCAATGACCAATTTCATATTTATTTATTTAAGACTCAATAAAATGTTGTTGACATAGAAGACCTTTAAAGCCTACTTTTAGTACACAGAAAATTCACAAGCGGTATAGATAAGGGAATCGATAAGGAATCGGATCGATAAACGGAATTAATAATGGTATCGATATAGATAAAATCATATCAATACCCATCCCGAACCACGCTCCATGCTCCCGCAGAATCTCGCGCATATTGAATTGTATGTTGTCGATGCGTGGAGCGTTCGTTTGGCCATTTCCGTCACTGATCTTTGGCAATGTTCGTTAGCATCTTTAAATGCACGGGAAGCTGCAAGAAACGAAGATGAACAAGATGCAAATCTAACAGAACGCTTTGAAATTCAAATATGTTTAAACTACAACCACCCAAACCCGGACAACAACCAGGAAAGAGTTTTGCTAAAGGAACTGGCCAGAAGAGGAAGCTTAGTGATGATGAGTTAAGGGAGAGAGACAGGCTATATGAAAGAAACACGAGGAAGAGAGGTTTTGTCCCGACCTGGCCACAGAGATGGCCGTGGCTTGGTCATGATCAAGAGAAGAATGAGGTTTTCTGCCAAATCGGCAGGGCCTATCCGTCGTATGCTGACAAGCAAAGTAAAGTATATGCTTGGTCCTGGTAGACCCCAGCTGTTTTGAAGCTAGTTTAAAAGTCTAACCAGCTTGCATTTGTGGAAACCCCATGGTGACAACATTAGCAAAGGAGCCAAGCATTTTTTTTTTCCAATTTTTAGATCTATAACTCCAATCTAGACAAAGCATACTTTTTATTTTTGATATGGACCTACATCTGTATTTTATATTTCTAACTGTGAGTTAGCCAACTCTGAGGGTTGCTAAAAATGCCCTCTAAATTTTATGGGAGTCACTTTATTTTTTTACAATGGAGAATGCCCTCTGATAAATTCTACTTTTTTAACTTCATGGTCCATAGACTATTTTATGATTTTCTGGATTGGTTTATATTATATAGGCAGTTTTATTTGCAGGATTTCAAGGTGGAATATCATGAACTCTCGTGCGCAAAACCATGGGCCAGTGCTCCTACACTGTGGGCCACTAACTTCTAAATTCTACTGGCCCTGTGGGCCAGTGGGGCAAATTGGTTTATGTCAAGCCCTGGAATGATCTTCTGCTTGCAATAGATTCGGACACCACTACGGTTCTGGTGCTGTTAGATCTTAGTGCTGCATTTGATACTGTGAATCATCATATTTTACTCGATAGGCTGGAGAATCATTTTGGGATTATTGGGAGAGCCCTTGCATGGTTGATGTCATACCTGACCAGTCGCTCTCACTGTGTTTTGTGCAATGACACGACCTCTAACCTTGGTGACATGAAATTTTGGGTTCAACAGGGGTCCGTCTTAGGCCCCCTACTTTTCTCCCTTTATATAGCACCCCTTGGGCACATATTGCATCATTTTGGGATTACCTTTCACTGCTATGTTGTTATAAATGCCAACAACTGCTGGTACAACCCCAATTCCAATGAAGTTGGGATGTTGTGTGAAATGTAAATAAAAACAGAATACAATGATTTGCAAATCCTTTTCAGTCTATATTCAACTGAATACACCACAAAGACAAGATATTTAATGTTCAAACTGATAAGACTTTTGTTTTGTGCAAATATTTGCTCATTTTGAAATGGATGCCTGCAACACATTTCAAAAAAGCTGGGGCAGGGGCAACAAAAGACTGGTAAAGTTGATGAATGCTCAAAGAACACCTGTTTGGAACATTCTACAGGTGAACAGGTTAATTGGAAACAGGTGAGTGTCATGATTGGGTATAAAAGGATCATCCCCAAAAGGCTCAGCTGTTCACAAGCAAAGATGGGGTGGGGATCACCACTTTGTGAACAACTGTGAAAAAATAGTCCAACAGTTTAAGAACAATGTTTCTCAACATTCAATTGCAAGGAATTTAGGGATTCCATCATCTACAGTCCATAATATAATCAGAAGATTCAGAGAATCTGGAGAACTTTCTACACGTAAGCGGCAAGGCAGAAAAGCAACACTGAATGCCCATGACCTTCGATCGCTCAGGTGGCACTGCATTAAAAACTGACATCACTGTGTAAAGAATCTTACCGCGTGGGCTCAGGAACACTTCAGAAAACCATTGTCAGTTAACACAGTTTGTCACTACATCTATAAGTGCAAGTTAAAACTCTACCATGCAAAGCATTATATAACTTGTCTTTGTGGGGTATTCAACTGAATATAGGCTGAAGAGGATTTGCAAATCATTGTATTCTGTTTTTAATTTACATTTCACACAACATCCCAGCGTCATTGGAATTGGGGTTGTATATCCATTACTAACAATACTAATTATAACTATTTATAATGAGCTTTCAGAAGAATCAAAGTGCTACACAAAAGAAGCCCAAATAATAATGGCAATAGTAAAAAGTAAACCCCAACAATGCACAAAAACTCCAAATTAGAGAGCTGTTACTAAAAAAAAAAAAAAAAAAAAAAAGTAAAACATTATTTGCTGCCATTCTCAAGACTTGTTCCTTCTGGCTGCAGTTGTGGAATTTGGCTCAGACTTCCACTGTGCTTTTCTGGCACCGACCAACAGAGGCCTTTTATATGTTTTATTACACCAACAAACAGCTGCAGAAGGTTCTGCTTAATAAATACAACGAATGAATGGACACACAACAATGAAGAGATACACACATTCCCAGATAAGGACTAAACACGTTTGTGAAAACATTTAGCACACTGGATGCTGCGAACAGCACCGTAATCCCACCTTTTAAGAATCTTCTCGGCCTGGTCTTCTGAGATGTTCACGCCCAGATCTCGAAGCGACTGCATGATTTCCTGCGAGTCAATCTGACCTGCATCAAACAACACATTTACATCAAATAAAGCCTTGTCTGATTTTGATTTAAAATGCAAAACAGTTTCCATCATCTTAATTCTTTGTGGTGCTGTCTCCATCTCATTACAGCAGAAAAGACATTAGCCTGTATTTGCTGAAAGAATTCTCACCATCATTCTTCTTGTCCAGACTCTTGAAAACAAGGCGGAGTTTCTTCTCATGATCCCTGAGATAATGGACAAACTCTTCAAAGTCTAACTGTCCATCCAAATCTTTGTCTCCTGCTTTGACAATTTTCTGCAGAGACAGAATAAATCTTTGAATGATCTGCAACCAGCCTTAAGCCTCCGTCACACATAGCAAGAATGTGGAGGAACCATTCTGACACGGCAAATATTGCCATAATCTGACGCAGTTGGGAGGAAAAGAAGGGTGGTCAGACGTGGCCCGAACACATCCAGACTGCCTCGTGCCCACCTGCAGGATGCAGCCCAAACATATTTCAGACAACAGTCAGACGATACAGATTGCTGTCAGATGGCACCAATATTGGAGCCGTCACTCACTCACTCACGCAATCAAATCTCTGCTTGTCCTCACATTCCCAGCGCTAAACTGACCTGTCATCAGTGTGTGTCTCACATGACGGAGCGCGCGCGTGTACATGTGTAGAACAGGTAATCCAAGCGATCTGAGCACAGGAGCTGTCCATCTAGAGAGCGCACAAAAGGCTGACAGCTGTCAGTGATCGCCTGATGTTGTACAGGCGGGTGAAAAATCCCTTTAGGTGTTTGATCAGTATATACTTGCATTGCTAGATTTTATTTGTCCGGCTGGACTGCTGTTGAACCGTGCTGGCAGTGCGCCAACTTCCCACATGTGCATAACTTTCAGATGCAGCCAGTGGACTTTCTCTTTTTTAAACTCTTTTTGTGGCCATTTCATTTGATACACATCTTAACACAACTGCAGTTGTATTATTGTTGTGGGACGGCACTTCACATGGGATTATTCATACCAGAGGTGGATTATGTATTTGTCATCTGATCAACGTTGCCAGCACACAGCGCAGTCGGGTGAAAGGGACCAGCTGTCTGCGCTGTGCTGTGGAACGCAGGGTACCGGAGGTGAGTTACATGCTTATTGATGTCGTCATGTGCTGGACAAACATTTCCACATCATACCTGCTATAGACTTAGGAGGTGTACGTGTCATAACATCTGCGTTACAGTGGCGACATCCTGTTTAGCTGCGTTATGGGGCGCTGGACTGAGCCTGTGACGCACGTACAGTGTCAGATACATGTTATTACGTAACACTTCCTTCGCCCTCCCTGGCCGGGGTCCAGTGGAGGTGGACAAACGTGGCACAGCATGTCGGCAGGATTTGCTGTGACCAATCAATCTCAGAGCTCAATCAACCGTGATCAGATCGCTTCAAATGCTGTTTTGATGCTGTCAGAATATGTAAGTTGCGGTCAGATGGTTGTCAGATTATACATGGACCGCCGTCGGATAGGTGTCCCATCTCGACAGCACCTGGAGAGTTTTGAACATGTGCATCACACTCGGGGCCGCCGGCCGATTATGGCCAACTGCGTTGACTTCCACAGATGGCTGTCACTCTGCGTGACTCCGGCTATGTGTGACGGGGGTATTAGAAAATAACAAAAACAGGGAGGAAAAAAGGTGCTTGCAGGGAAGACTTGTAGCTTCATTTCAAAAGGGTTTAACAATAAATCACCTTAGCCATTCAGAAATTACAGCCATACACACGCCTTCCATTTTCAGAGCCCATAATTAAGTGGACAACCTAATTATGAAGATTACTTTTAATATAAATCATCACTTTTACACCCGTTGTCTTTATAAATGTCAGGGGATGGATACATGAACATTTCCAAGTCACTGACTACATCTTAGACTTCATTCACATAAATCATTAAGAAATGCAAGCAGTGTTGTATTGTGTGGTAAATCTGGCTCGAGCAAGCATGTCCAAATAAACTGAATCACCATGCAAGAATGAGACCAGTGAGGGAAGCCACCAAGACACTCAGACAACTCTGAAGGATTGACAGACTTCTATGGCTGCATGCAGTGCAGTCGTAAAATGCACGCCTGTCTCTGTTCTCTCCTGTGAATGAAACAGAGAAGAAGCAGAGGGGTTTTTTTTTGGAATCTGGACTCATTCTGTCTGTGATTTGGGGTAAATACATTTCCCAGTGCGCCTGTTTAACTTTTATTTTTCACAAAGTGGTGATCGCTGTGCCTCTTCTACCTCGACTTATTTCCCTTGCTCTTTTTTTGCACAAACCGAAGAGACTTTTGTGTTTTTCCCCCCTTAATCTTAATAATAAATAAGATCAGATTGTATTTTCCCCCTTCAAACATTTTGGAGGTGATGTCATTGCGCTATGTTTGGAGTGTGCACAGAGAACTGCAGCATCCAGATGGTAACCAGTGGCTGAGGATTGTGGGGAAGTCCGGAAAATCAGGTGCAAAGTGCGGCAGTCGCGGGTGGCTGAGTTCGCCAGCCAGTCACAGCTGTTCTCATCATCCTCCCCCCCCTTCCATCCTCTTCTTTCTTACCACACGCTGCCTTGCATTGTGCTGCGCCCGTGCTCGCAGTTTCCTCCATCATCCAGTGCAGCGAGCTCACCTCCAACAGCGCCGCCCTGACCCTGTCCCACGGTGACTAAATCTGACTCCTGCTCCTGTCTGCACGAGGACAGACCCCCAACCCTGATCTTTTCCTCATAAGAATTAATTTTGGAGACTTTACGCACTGGATTACGCTTTTGTCCACATGGCCAGGTATCCCACTAGGAGTCAACAAGGTGGCCAGGAGTTGCTCGTCTCTTAAGAGTGGGCGCACTTTCACCTGTTCCCCTCTCTGCGTGGGTGCGCAGCACTTAGACTCTTCCTAAAAACTCAAAGCAAATCTCTACAACTCGATATCAATTAATTAAAAATAGAAAAGCCAAGATGATGGGTTGCATAAGTAATCAGCCCCTTTGCTATAATACCCGTAATTAATCAGTTTAATTGCCAATTTTCTTCATACAAGTCAGGGGATGGATACATGAACATTTCCAAGTCACTGAATATGTCTTGAACTTTATTTACATCAGTTATGAAGAAATACAAACAGTTTGGCACTGTATGGTAACTCTGTGTGGAGTAGACAGTTCTCACAAACTGAGTGACTGTGCAAGAAGGAGAAGAGTCCAGCATGTTGACCTCCAAGATCGTCTGAGACCAGCCACTCGGACAGCTGCTGAAACAATCGGTTTGCATAACCAAAGAATTTCTGCACAAACTGTCAGAAACCATCTCAGGGAAGCTCATCTGCATGCTCGCCGTCCTCATCGGGGTCTCGACCTGACTCCAGTTCGTCGTCGTAACCGACTTGAGTGGACAAATGCTCACATTCGCTGGCGTTTGGCACGTTGGAGAGGTGTTCTCTTCACGGATGAATCCCGGTTCACACTGTTCAGGGCAGATGGCAGACAGCGTGTGTGGCATCGTGTGGGTGAGCGGTTTTCTGATGTCAGTGTTGTGGATCGAGTGGCCCATGGTGGCGGTGGGGTTATGGTATGGGCAGGTGTCTGTTATGGACGAAGAACACAGGTGCATTTTATTGATGGCATTTTGAATGCACAGAGATACCGTGACGAGATCCTGAGGCCCATTGTTGTGCCATACATCCAAGAACATCACCTCATGTTGCAGCAGGATAATGCACGGCCCCATGTTGCAAGGATCTGTACACAATTCTTGGAAGCTGAAAATGTCCCAGTTCTTGCATGGCCGGCATACTCACCAGACATGTCACCCATTGAGCATGTTTGGGATGCATCTTGATATGGCACACCTGTGAGGTGGGATGGATTATCTCAGCAAAGGAGAAGTGCTCACTATCACAGATTTAGACTGGTTTGTGAACAATATTTGAGGGAAAAGGTGATATTGTGTATGTGGAAAAAGTTTTAGATCTTTGAGTTCATCTCATACAAAATGGGAGCAAAACCAAAAGTGTTGCGTTTATATTTTTGTTGAGTATATGTGTAAATTTTCATTTGCAAACCATTTACATGTTATCTATTAGGGATGTCCCGATCTGATCAAAGTAGTCAGCATCAGGCCCAATTAAATTTTTTTTTTAATGATCAAAATCTGCTATGATACAGTGCTTCCAGAAATTATTCACAGCGCTTCACTTTTTCACCATTTTATGGTACAGCCTTATTCCAAAATAGAGTAAATTCATTTTTCCCTCAAAATTCTACTCACAACACCCCATAATGATAACATGAAAAAAAGTTTTGGGAATTTTAGAAAATGTATTAAAAAACCTACGAAATCACATGTACATAAGTATTCACACCCTTTGTTCAACACTTTGTTGATGCACCTTTGGCAGCAATTACAGTCTCAAGTCTTATTGAATATGATGCCACAAGTTTGGTGCACCTATATTTGGGCAGTTTTGTCAATTTCTCTTTGCAGCACCTCTCAATCATCAGGTTGGATGAGGAATGTCGGTGCACAGCCATTTCCAGATCTCTCCAGAGATGTTCAATCTGATTCAGGTGTGGGCTCTGGCTGGGCCACTCAAGGACATTCACAGAGTTGTCCTGAAGTCACTCCGCTTAGGGTCATTGTCCTGCTGAAAGATGAACCGTCACCCCAGTCTGAGGTCCAGAGCGCTCTGGAGCAGGTTTTCATCCAGGATGTCTCTGTGCATTGCTGCATTCATCTTTCCCTCAATTCTGACTAGTCTCCCAGTTTCTGCTGCTGAAAGACATCTCCACAGCATGATGCTGCCACCACCATGCTTCACTCTAGGGATGGTGCCTGGTTTCCTCCAAATATGACACCTGGCATTCATGCCAAAGAGTTCAATCTTTGTCTCATCAGACCAGAGAATTTTGTTTCTCCTGGTCTGAGAGTCCTTCAGGTGTCTTTTGTCAAACTCCAGATGGGCTGCCATGTGCCTTTTACTAAGGCTTTGGCAGGACAGCAAACTGGACAACCCACACCAACCACCTGTACAGGAAGGGTCAGAACAGACTGTACTTCCTGAGGAGGCTGCGGTCATTTAACATCTGCAGGAAACTCCTATGGATGTTCTACCAGTCCGTAGTAGCCAAAGTTCTCTTTTACATTGTGGTGTGTTGGGGGGAGGGGGCAGCACATCCAAGAAGGACACATCCAGGTTAGACAAACTGATCAGGTGGGCTGGCTCTGTGGTTGGCATGAAGCTGGACTCTCTGGTGACGGTGGCAGAGAAGAGAACACTGGACAAACTGCTGGACATTATGGATGATGCCAGTCACCCTCTGCACACTGTCATGCTTCTTACCCTGTGTGCCGCTGGAACCTCAGTTTCCCTGAGGGAGTCTTCCCAAGGGATCAATAAAGTTCTGTCAAATCTAATCTAATCTGAATCATTATAGAAGTGATCTGTAATCTGTAGTGGGATACATTTTAAAGTCAACCTCCCAATACTGCTGTCCAAATACTTATGAACTACTACAGAAACAGACGGCAGCTGAAATAAGATTTTGGCTCATTTGGGTCAGACACAGTATGTTTACTTATAAATGAGCATATTAACTTGAATAACTAATCGGCATGTCTTATTCAAGACAGTGGTAGCAGCGTGTGGAGGAGGAGCAAAAGTCGAGGTCAGAGCAGCTTCCCCTATCTCCAACCATCTGTCCAGTGTTGACTCAACGCACACTTTAAGGCACTTTACAGCCTTCAGAGGGAGTGCAGGGCTGTCCAAACAGCTGGACATCATCTACATGTTTGTCTATAGCAGAATGTTCCGGAACAATATGCAGCCAAACGGTTTGTTCTTCTAAAGAGGACCAAGAGACAAAGACAGAGATTTGAGCTGCAATGCTCCATTTATTATTAAGGCTTATAACTGTACAAATTATACATTTATTGTTGTTGCTAAAACTATTATTCGTTGTTTATAACCACTGTGGTTATTACCTTTATTCTTAATATTGTGTTTGCATTAAATCGCTTCTTTTGCATGGAACACTCTAAAACCGAAGAACACAACAGCAAAACATAACTAGAGCCCTGATCCCACAGAATAATGAAGGATGAATAATGAGCCATGTAGCATGTTTTTTTTTTTTTTTATGAGTCCAGTTATTCAACAATTGTGGGAAAATAGTTGCTCTAAGAGGCGAAATATTCGGCTAACGAGGCTCATCTCTGAGCGTGGGGCTAATTTCAAGAAGTTCAGAATTTAGCAACAACAGCGTGGGGCAGTTTGTGTACGAGGTACTACGAGGACAATCAAGGATTTTAGACGCATGTTTGTGGTGAGGATGAGGCTGTTAAAAGCCCATTATCTACAAGGACCAGACAGGCTATTTTGGACAGGCTCAGCCCTCTTGTGCCACTACAATCCCACCTGCTTTGTGCGCCGGACGCTGTATATAAAATAATTATTCTGTAGCAGATTAATCATTTACTGTCAGAGCTTGGGTATTGAAAACACCTCTAATTGCTTCTGGAATCACAAGAGGACATTTGGAGCTTTTTTCCTGTCCCTCTCTTGTGTGCTGAGGTGGAGAACATATTTGGAACAGCCTAAAATGTAAGTATTTGTAATGTTTATATTGTAATAGCTTGGTAAAACAGTTTCATGTTCATTCCTTCTCATAAGCAGCTGTAAAAGTATGTTTATGATGAGGCACACCCTGAGAGCACTGTGAATTGAAAACCCACACTTTAAAGGGACCACGTGTGGGAGGGCTGGAGGTTTGCACCAAACCCATGCCTAAAACGTGCACCAACGTCGCATTACATGGCACTACATGGATCATATCCGGTGACACGAGCCATTCGAGGCTAGACGGGGCTCAAATGACAGGTCGGTCAGGGTTCACTAGAGGCTGATACCTGGCACATCTGAGGTACAGAGAAGCACATAAAGGCGCCTCAGTAGCAGATATGTGGTAGCTTAAAACGTAGATCATTCTTCAAATAATCGATGACACACCCATGCGTGGCTCATTATTCATGGCTTATTATTTGGTGGGAGCGAGGCTTAAGATGCAAGGAAACAAACACAATCATTTACTCTGACGGTTAACATAACTGGTTAACGTGCTCAGACAGCTAAATGAGCTGTCTGAGCACGTTAACCAGTAGAGTAGACTGAACATTCTCCTATTAATGTGAAGCTCAAGTCTAAAATTGAAACAGATACTGAAGAGAGAAAAAATAAATCAAGGTTCAGCTCACCTGGTTTTAGTACACGTGTGGACAAAATTGTCAATACCCCAATACTTCATGTACACATTTTAATATATGGTAAGAAATAAATTCAAACAGCAATTTTTAAAATCTTTTTTTTTTTTAAATATCCAAAGTTATTCGAAACAACAACAAACCAAAATACTTTCATGAAATGAAATAAAAAATCCTGACATAAAATGTATGCTGGACTCTGTTATTGGCGCCCTTTGATGAAGTTACAGTAAATCACTTTCACAGCCAGTTTTCTTTAGACAAGTCAGTAAATCAATTAGTATTTGTGGTGCCATCGTACACTTCTCTCGCAGCTTGGAAAATATCATGGTTTCAAGGTCACAGTATGGTTCAAATCATGCTACATGCCTGTCAGGTCATACTGGTACAGCACTACAGATTTGTGCCCATCTCATACAGACAGCAGGTTTGTGGCTTTGAGAGACACATGTAGCACTTGGCAGGATGTGGCAAGTGTTTTAGACATGACCTCGCCAGCAAATGCCACAAAAAGACCATCTGCATTATCATGCAACAAACGCGCTAATAACTCACAATGCACACGTGCTAATAACTCAACACACACAAATCACTCGACATACTGCCACTGACACGCCATGCACATGCCACAACTGGTTGCACTACCGCTATGAGCTATAGGCATTATGGCTGCCACAAATGATTATTTTGATAATCAACTAGTCACCGATTATTTTTGCGGTTAAGCCCCTTTCACATTGGTGTATTCGTAGAGCTGCGTATTGCAGCGTTGTGTTTCATTTAAATATGCCTGAAATGCGCGCGTACTCAGCCTTTTTCAGTGTTCGTTTCATACTTGCAGTTGTGTGTGTTCGCGTTTTAATGTGTGCACACAGTTGCGTGTACCATGCCGCTATTAAACCAGTTCAGTGCTATTTCCTGCCTCTTTGGAAGTGCGCTTGGTTCTCTACTGCAGGTCTGGTGCGGCTCAAAAACAGAGTCATTTAACATTATTATTATTATTATTTTGTCTTGGTGGATCACTTTCATTGTGTCTGGCTGTGGTAAATGCTGCCCTGAACAAAACGCTGTGACTTGTTAAACTTTTAAAGCTCCAGTTGCTCCGATCAGGTCCGCTGATATGATCAGACTGATCAATCAGGTTGTCTGATGATTGCACCGACATGCAGTGAGTGCGCGTTTATTTTAAAGAGTCACAGCTCTTTTCAGCTTTGATCAGACTGATCGATCAAATCGTCTGTTGATCAGAGAGAGAGAGAGAGAGAGAGAGAGAGAGAGAGAGAGAGAGACCGACCAACCGTTTCTGGATTTCTGAGTTGAGGTTCGATTCCCTGTTCTGAACACACCGGTGCTGTGGGCTGTGTGCTCATGTTCTCCAGCTGACGCACTCAGTTTTTGTTTTTTTGTACAGGAGCGCAGTGTTGCACAGACTTGCATGCAGTAACGTTGTGCTGCGCAGACCTGCTTCAAACTGTGTCCAGCGCTCTACGCCGAAGAAAATGAAACATGTTTAATTTCTTCCATCCTACGCGCGTAGACCTCAACATACTGCTGCGCAGGGAGAAAAAAACAACGTAGAGCTGCTAAAAGTGGGTGTAGAACTGCTCAACTCAGTGTAGACGATACGCTGCAATGAGCAGCTCTACGAATACGCCATTTTACTAGAGTAATCGGATCATACGTAAATTGCTGCTTATTGCACCAGCATGCAGCTGTTATTTGTCTTTGAATGTTGCTGTTGTTTATTATATCATTTAATTAATTACAACCCCAATTCCAATGAAGTTGGGATGTTGTGCGAAATGTAAATGTAAATAAAAACAGAACACAATGATTTGCAAATCCTCTTCAACCTATATTCAATTGAATACACCACAAAGACAAGATATTTAATGTTCAAACTGATAAACTTTATTTTTGTTGTTGTTTAGAATGATTTAAGAGGTTTTACCTTTATCATCTGAAGGCCAATAATCCCATTAATCCATTTGATTACTTTGGGTGAAGAGACTCTGTCTCAGACGTGCTGCTGTGGTCCAAAATGACGCATGCGCATACGCAAAAGGCGGACCAATTTTTATGGGCGGACTGTTCAGTCTGCGACACTGGATTATCACCACTGTGCATGTGTGTCAAGGACAGAAAGGCAGCAGAAGTCACAGCAGCAGCTTTGAGAGAAAAACAAAGCTTAAAAAAAAAAAAAAAGATGACGTCGATTATTAAATTAGTCACTGACGATTTTGATAGTTGATGTAATCATGACTAGTCGACTAATCGTGGCAGCCCTAACAGGCATGTTACTGCTATGTACTTTATGCGTTATTGGTAGTACAGGTAAACCCCGTTAACTCGTGCATGCATAAGTTGTGACTCAGCTTTACTCGTGGTCAATATGTGGACTCTAAAAATTTAAACTATTGTATGCTCACGGTTTCAGATAACTCGCGGCCCATTTTTGTGGACCCCAACTCGTGCAAGCTAACAGGGCTCACCTGTATGTGGCAGATACCCAGTGAAGTCTTCACTCGCCACCAACTTGCCAGATATCGCACACTACTGGTTGTCACGCATATGCCTTCGATGTGAGAGTAAGTTTTCCGTCACATGACCACCACCCACTCTTAGTGGTAGTCATGTGATAATCAGAAGTAATCATGCTCAGAGTATTTAGTCACTACCTGTTGAAGATCCACAGGTGGTGCCACCATAATGATGGCAGCGGTCTTCCTGGGAGCCACATTACTCCTGCTGACTTGTTCACTCTCAAACGAGTGTGCAGACTTTCCACTTTGTTCTCTGCACTTTTCAGTGGCATCAGTCTGGCTTTCCTCTGAAAAGTGGGTTTCAGTAGACTTACAGTGTGTCCTGCCAAAAAGCCTCTGAGACAGGAAACTCAGCATGCCCTGCAGCATTGTCAGCTTCGGGTTTCTGCCTGTCAAACACAAAAACAGCACCTAACGCAAAAAAAACAAAACACAAATTGCAAGACAACTATGGAAAGGCACTGATAAGAAAGTCTGCACTTTCACTCCACTGTGTCTGTGCCTCATCTTCTCACTGGATCACTTTCTCATTAAAATCACTCAGATCTCTTCAGTCAACTGATGTCCAGTTACAGGTTCCACCGGCATCCATCTAATGTAGCAGACACGACTCTCGAACACCAGCAACAACTTTAGCGTCTGAGGCTGACACATGGCTATTTCTCCATATATCACAGCCAGGTTTCTCCCCAATGTAAATATTTCATGTTGTATATCGTAATTATAGGAGCAGCAGCAGCAGGGTAGAAGCAGGTTTTACCACTAAGTACCACTTCAGTATCGGCAGAGTAATGCAGCAAAGAGAGCCTTCAGAAACCTGCATCCTCACTGCAGGCATCTCTGACCAATCACAGCAGCCCATACTAGCAGGTCAGCCTGTAGAGCTGTGAAAGTAGATCCTCAGCCAATGCAGAGCAGGATACTAGACAAATTCATTTATGCCTTGTCAGGCAGTGAAAAGGGGAGGAATAAGTGTTGGGTTTTCCCTTGGTCACAACGACTGTATTTCACAGAAGAAACTGCTGAGTGATCTCTGTGCCACACAAGCTCTGACTCATTACAACATCAACATCATCATCATCATCATTATCCAGGTGATCCAGTCAGTCAGTGATCAACTTCTGGCACAATTTGAAATAACCATGTGTGCTATTTACTGATTGTAAAATGGCCCAACAGTGGTGCAGTCCTGTGCAACATGTTACTGACTAAAACATGTTACTAACAGAAACAGTCAATAACATGTTGTACAGGTGTCTGTGTTTAACAACTCACCACTGATAAACTGGTCCACATCATGTTGAAAATGTTCTAATATACAAACGAAAACATAAATGTAATAATAATACATTTCGACTTACCACCTGAACCAACAGCTTTTTCCTCTTTTTTTGTTATCTGTATAATCTGGATGCTGTGGATCATTCTTTGTGAGTTTCTTTGAGGTGTGTTTGGAAAAAGAAAGACCAAAAAATGGAATGGTAATGCCATGGTTAAATTTTTTTCCAGTGCAAGAAAGATTAAGTGGATCAATGACTCATGCTCACTGTGCCCATGATGTGCCATTTTTGAAAAGTTGATAGGTTACAAAGTAGAGTGCAGTGTGAACGTCATATTTCTGTCCAAACCTAACCCACGTTCGACAGAGCAGTAACCGAACATTTTGGCATTTTGATGTTTCTGTCCAAACTTAACCCCAAGCCAGCGTGGTTTATATTTGTTCTTTCCATTCTAAACAAATGCCCACGAACAGGAAAAAAGCAGTTAGATCTTGTATTTCCATTTATTTTTAATGAACAAAAATGAACGTTTCCATCATGTGAAGCAGACTTGTTAGCTACCCCAGCACAGAGTAAATAAAGTCTTTAAATCTGACCTGTTCCATCTTTTGACTCTGATTCATCATCAGAACCTGATGAAAACTGTTATCCACATGACACCTTTGTTTTAGAAGACGATGTCTGGAAGTACTTTAATTCCTTATTGTGGAAATTACTTGTGAATAAATGCAGCGTTTGTAAAGAAGTTCCTTGGTGTTGTAATATGGGGGGGAGGGGTTTAAACGAGAAATGGGGGTTCCGCGCCCCTTGTTTTGGCTGTGCGCCCCCTTGATGCAATGTCGATTTTGTTTTATTAAGCATTATTCCTTGCATACAGCCTTCCCCTCAGCAATCGATTTCTTCCATATATACATAACATTGACACCAGGAAATAGCAAGTCCATTCCTAATAAACACAGGGATTAAAGTTTGCAGTCCCTAAATCGGATTTCCCTCAACTGGGTTGCCAAAAATGCAGGGTTTGCGCCAATGCAATCAGGCTGGATGCAAGATATAAAATTTACCACCTTCAAAAATCGATTTTTTGAAGAATGTCTGTTTTGTTTTCATTGTTTCTCCTGGCAGCGAGTACCTATCTATTCTGTTGTGTGGGCCGCCAGAAGAGGAGGTACTGCTGGCCCACCACCAGAGGGCGCCCTGCCTGAAGTGCGGGCTTCAGGCACGAGAGGGCGCTGCCGCCACGGACACAGCCGGGGGTGACAGCTGTCACTCATTATCTCATGACAGCTGTCACCCATCTACACTTCATCGTACTACTGCATAAAACCCGGACGTCATCTCCACCTCATTGCCAAGATATCATCTACCTGTGAAGGTAATATTCTCTGCTGTGTCTGAACTTAACACTGACTTTATAGTCTGAACTTCTTTGCAGCCGTTTTCCTGTGGGTGTTGCCTTATCTGTGGGATTGGCGTTTTGGTGTGATCAGCGACGGCTTCGCTTCACACCCCAACCAGATAAGTGGTTAACAGGAGCTGCACGAGTGTGTGATTAGAGGTGGAGGTGACTTTCCACCTTCTGACTGTTTTTGTTACTGGGTGTGCACACACCCACATCTCACTGTTTGTGCTCCTCGCCAGCAGTACCAGATCCGACAGTTGGGGACGGTGATTACCTGGGAATTCGGGACTTGGCGGCTCCAGTATTCACCGGGTTCGGTGGTGGCGGAAATCGTGTGGTTCCGGCTCTTCTCAGGACAGACGTCTTCTATCCTCGAGCCTGCCCACACGTCACCTTTGTGTATTGACTGCTATCAGATTCTGAGATTGTCTGTATATTCGTTGTGCACATTCACAACATTAAATTGTTACCTTTTGGCTCATCTATTGACGTTCATTTGCACCCCCTGTTGTGGGTCCGTGTCACTACACTTTCCCCAACATATTCCTCTTATTCCTGTTTGTAGGAGGAGGAGGGGAGCGGCAGTGTGAGTGTCATGTAGGGGTGTCGGAAAAAAACTGATTCACATCCAAATCGCGATTCTTATTTATTACGATTCTGAATCTATCCAAAATGTCCAAGAATCGATTTTTAAAAAGCATTTTTTTAAACATTTTCTTGATTACTCGCTGCGTGTACTGTTTGTCAGGCAACAGCTTCCATACTACAGCGTCCCCGCGAGGGAGGGTCCAGCGTGCTTCAAACATTTGTGAGCTGCTGCTTAGCATGGTGGATGAAGAGCTAATTCAGCCAGCACTGTGTTTGCTGAAGGCAAATATTTGAGCGCATTCTGGATTTTATTATTTGCTGCATAAGAAAGAGCTTGACATGACTTATGCAGTGTGCAAAATCTGCAAAATGAAAGTGAAGTACTTCAGAAACACTTCAAATCCGCAAGTCCACATGCTACGCTATCACCCGGAGCTAAAAGGAGCGGAGCAGCGGTATCTGCCGACTACTGACCAGTGCTTCACTAAACTGCCAGCCAACTCTGAACGAGCAAAGCAGATAAGTAAATTTACATCTAGAATCACTTGATTAACCTTGTAAATCTGCATTTTCTTAAACATAAACATTTTTGTAAGTAATATAAGTATTTCTCAGAGCTCTTTGACCCAAAAATTGATTCTGAATCGAATCGCCACCCCGGGAATCGGAATCGAATTGAATCGTGAGTTGTTGTACGATTCACATCCTTAGTGTCAGAGCACCGTGGTGAGACACAGCGAGCAAAGAGCAGAGTTTTACAAACATATTTTTAAATTTTTCTTTTCTTTCAAAGTTTGCTCTGAGTGTGTCCTCACTGTGGTTAAACTAAAAACACAGCTGCAGAACCTGTGATGCATAACAACAAGCACTTTTTTCTTTTTTTTTTTTTACCCATAATTCACCTAACATCTCTTCCTGAGGATGGTGTCACAGACCAAATGGTCCCCCCCTAAAAACTGGTCCGCCCTGCCTTCACTGCACATGCATTATTTCGGAGCTCACCAGCTAATCTGAGTCAGAGTCTCTTCACCCAAAGCAATCAAATGGATTAATGGGATTATTAACTATCTGATGATGAGGTAAAACCTCTTAAATCATTCTAAAATCAGTTTTAAGCAGAAACAAGGTGATAATCAGTGACGCTTTAAAATGACGGATGCGCAGTAAACGCATCAGCTAGCAGCTTGTGTAGCTGTCGTCCTTTGCATCCCCGTCTTTTATGATGAAATAATGCTGAATTTATGTGGAAATGATTGTTGAACAAAAGCTTCAGATATCTGTCGCTGATATAGATGATGACTGGAGTGCAGTTTTAAGCAGAAATGGGGTGATAATCTGTGAGCCGCAGCTAATGATGCATGCGCAGTGAAGGCAGGGTGGACCAATTTTTAGGGGGGACCATTTGGTCTGCGGCAATGGCATGACGTAAATGCACTGATAAAACCTTCTTTCCTCTTAATCAGGTTGCATTTTCCACAGAAATACACAAATTCTTGATTGTCCCTGCTCAGAGATGGCAAACCAGGGGCAAATCCAGATGGAAAGAGAGGAGTGTGGCCGGAGGGGAGGCGTGCCCTCCACATCACCCCTTGATTAAAGGGTCCACTTTTGTAGACATTTTTCATACTACTACTACTTTTAATAATTTTAACAATTAAAATGTTTAAATCTGTATTTCTCTGGGCCTATGTCTTTCACACATAAGTATAAGACATGAAAGAGTGAAAAAAGTATGAGTGAAAAAAAATTTGTTCAGCAGGAAAACAATTTTGCTGTTTTCTTAGCTGTCCCCTCCTTCTTTTACCTTAAACTCTAGGATGTGATTGCAAAATGGTTTCTATAAAATGGTAGATGATGAACGGTTTATGATTTAGCTATGAAAAAAAATTCAGTCAAAAGATTTTGTTTTGGTTTAATCCTGTAAAAAGCGTATTTTTTTCCCCAAATACTAAAAATGTGGGAAAATGACAGTAAGAATGTGTAAACATGTCATATTTTCCTGAGCTCCTGCGCTCTATTGTTGTTCTGATCAGCCTCACAATTTCATGCTGCAATTCTGATTGAGAATCACATAGTCTTGCATGTTACAGAGTTCTGTAAGTTTCTGTGTCTGTGATAACTTGCAAATTTGAGTTACTGGCCCTTACTTACTGTCACTATACTGGTCCTTCAAGAAGCCTCACAATTCCCCATTTTGATCTCAAATTTTCAAAAGCTCCCCCCTGAGCTCGGTCGCTCCGCTCCCTCGCATCTGGTGTCACCCACTTGCTAAATTTTCCTAGAAAACCCCTGAATATGGTGCTCCAGCTACATTTCTCAGTCTTCAGAAAAGTTGCATACATTAAGTGTCTGTGCTGAAGTGACCAAACCTGACCAGAACCAAACTATCATTTTGAATTATTTGTCCAAAGCCGATCCGTCAGGTCCCATCGGGCCTGGGTTGGGTATCCATGTTCTGTTACAAAGTTTATTTTTATACAAGAAAATTTTTTTCAACGAGTGTGAAGATTTATACTTTCTGCTTCTGCATTTCTGAGCGCCTTCCAATGTGTGAAGAGCTGAAAACAAGCATTTTTGTTATAAAAATTTAAAACGTCCATGCTCTGCAAGTGTGGCAAGTCTCCAGACTGCCTCAAATTGGTCGCATTTTGTGGCCTAAATTAATTAATTAATTAATAATCTGCTTGCACAAGTGCGACCTGCAACCATTCACACATGAGGTGCAAATTTACCAACTGAGTTTTTCCCCCATGATGAAAAACGTGGAAGGAGGCGTTGGGGGGGCAGGGAGTGTGCGAGTTATAGTTTCACCTCGTCACATTTGTGTTGCATTTGTGAATGGTCTTATCAGTCTGGAAATTTCAGTAAACAACTGCTGTGTGGGGGCGGGGGGGGAGTGAACAAGCTTTTGTAATCTCATAGGGACAAAGACATTCTGCCCCTCAGTGAAGCTCGTTCTTGGTTAAAATGCACTCACTGCCCAGGTAGTAACGGGCGATATAAACGACACAAAATTGGCCTACAATAGAGATTTTAATATTATTGCACTATCGCAATAATGCATGTTACGGACTGAAGGTGGCAGCAATGCAACAATAAGGATGGTGGCTGCTGTTAAACGCCATAGAATAAGAACAAGAAGAAGATAACGCAAGTTACTCGCAACCCACGGAAGTTACAGCCACAAGCTGCAACCGGCGGCAATACATTATCTTCATTTTGCTTAAACATGACTGAAAGCAAAACGCAGGAGCTGGTGAAAAGACCAGTACAACATCCGTTATTTGCACTTGGTTGAGATTTAAGCAGCCTGACGAGCACCAGCAAACGTTACTCTGTAGAGTGTGTGGGGCAACATTTCCGGCTACGAGTGATAACACAATGATTAATAATGGAGAAACTGAAGCTTTTTGAACCACTAAATGAATATGAAGCAATTGTGTTGAAATGGTTCAGTGTTTAAAAGTATTTGATACAATTAAATATGATGACATCTGCTGGACAATCTTCAACATAGCACTTGCATTTAACAATAAAAGGCCAGGTGTAATAGGTAACAGTAAGGCAATGTTATGCATGTTTAATAATAAATGTTCTAGCTGGATCTTGAAATTTTTGGCTATATTTTCTTTAAACACATAATAGCATGTTGCCTGTGGGGATCCATGGGTTCTAGATTGGGTAGTGTTAATTAATTGTGTAGTGTGAATTACAACCCCAATTCCAGTGAAGTTGGGACGTTGTGTAAAATGTAAATAAAAACAATACAATGATTTGCAAATCCTCTTCAACCTATATTCAATTGAATACACCACAAAGACAAGATATTTAGTGTTCAAACTGATTAAACTTTATTGTTTTGTGCAAATATTTGCTAATTTTGAAATGGATGCCTGCAACACATTTCAAAAAAGTTGGGACAGGCAACAAAAGACTGGGAAAGTTGATGAATGCTCAAAGAACACCTAACTGAAAACAGGTGAGTGTCATGATTGTCTATAAAAGGAGCATCCCCAAAAGGCTCAGCCATTCACAAGCAAAGATGGGGTGACGATCACCACTTTGTGAACAACTGCATGAAAAAAAATAGTCCAACAGTTTAAGAACAAATCTCAACATTCAATTGCACAGAATTTAGGGATTCCATCATCTACAGTCCAGAATATAATCAGAAGATTCAGAGAATCTGGAGAACTTTCTATACGTAAGCGGCAAGGCCGAAAACCAACATTGAATGCCCATAACCTTTGATCCCTCAGGTGGCACTGCATTAAAAACCAACATCATTGTGTAAAGGATCTTACCCCGTGGGCTCAGGAACATTTCAGAAAACCATTGTCGGTTAACACAGTTCGTCGCTACATCTACAAGTGCAAGTTAAAACTCTACCATGCAAAATGAAAGCCATACATCAAAAACATCCAGAAATGCAGCCACCTTCTCTGAGCCCAAGCTCATTTGAAATGGACAGACGCAAAGTGGAAAAGTGTGCTGTGGTCTGATGAGTCCACATTTCAAATTGTTTTTGGAAATCATGGACGTTGTGTCCTCCGGACAAAAGAGGAAAAAAACCATCCAGATTGTTACCAGCTCAAAGTTCAAAAGCCAGTATGTGTGATGGTATGGGGGTGTGTTAGTGCCCATGGCATGGACAACCTACACATCTGTGATGGCACCATCAATGCTGAAAGGTACATCCAGGTTTTGGAGCAACACATGCTGCCAATGTCTTTTTCAGGGACGTCACTGCTTATTTCAGCAAGACAATGCCAAGCCACATTCTGCATGTGTTACAACAGCGTGGCTTCATAGTAAAAGAGTGCAGGTACTAGACTGGCTTGTCTGCAGTCCAGACCTGTTGCCCATTGAAAATGTGTCGCATTATGAAGCGCAAAATACGACAATGGATGACCGTGAAAGCGGGGCCTCACGATCCTTCTAAGTTTTTGGGTTTTAAGCAGGAGGTGTCAGAAAACATAACATACAACCCCTGGTATCCCCATACCAGGGGTTGTATGTTAAAGAATATTGAGTACATCAAGCAAGAATGCAAAAGTATTCCACCTACAAAGCTTCAACAATTAGTGTCCTCAGTTCCCAAATGCTTATTGAGTGTTGTTAGAAGGAAAGGTGATAAAACACAGTGGTAAACATACCACTGTCCCAGATTTTTTGAAATGTGCAGACATATCAAAATGAGGAAATAATTGCACAAAAACAATAAGGTTTATCAGTGTGAACATTAAACATTAAATATCTTGTCTTTGTGGTGTATTCAATTGAATATAGGTTGAAGAGGATATTACACAACATCCCAACTTCATTGGAATTGGGGTTGTAATTAGTGTAATGGGAAGGGATGTTCGTTAAATAGTGATTCTGCATCTATGATTTTAAATCTATACAGAGTGATGTTTTATGAGATGCCATCTTTAAAATCAAACAAACTTAAAATTGACAAAATATTGAAGGCAGTCTAGCATAAGGTTCAATGATCGAATGAATGAACAAATTACGTGGGCAATTCAAACCTGCCAAGTTCTCCTAAATGTTGTGAAAAAAAAATCCTGGTAAGAACTCTGTATTAGACAGGTCAGTACTCAAATAGTAGTATATTTTATTGATTTATCTTATGCTGTCTGTATTATATTTATTATCATAATTTCTCCAGTGTTTGTCTATTGTTAAATCTGATTACTGTTCCATGTATCCACCATTCTCGCTGTAGACAAGAATCTCCTTAAATCCAACATGACCTTCTTTCAAATAATTTCATGCTGTCACTCTTTCTGTTGTCTAGTGATAATGGGAGATTCACTTCGCTTCACTACACACAACCTCTGCGTGTTCACGAGCTGGAAATTAAAACCAAACAAACAAAAAAGCAATCTCCCCTGGGTAAGGGTTCCTTATTCGTCCTGTATAGACACTGAAGCCCACTGGTGCTGGTGCTTAACTACAGATTCCACAGCGCCAACGTGAGTTACCTCTCCAGCCAAGCCTGGTTTCCTATTTACAATTGAGTGAACTGAGACAATGTAGATTAAGTGTCTTGTCCAAGCACACAAACGGGTAGCATGAGCGTGATTCAAACCCAGGTCTACATATTGACAGGCAGGCCCCTTACCCACTCTGCTACCCACTCTGCATCCACAGTATTTAAGAAAACTGGCGAATCATTTTGTTGTGTCCTACTGGCACAATGCACAGCTGTTTGATCAGTGCACACAGCAACGTACACAGCAGAGCACACACACAGCTTGTATAGACGTGTGCACAGCTTGGAGTCTGTGAGGGACGAAACAGAGCTCTGTTTCGTGTGCACAAGTACGAGCTGCTGTGAGCAGTGCCAGTGGTGGGAGCACGTAGACAGTCGGCTGTGTGCCATGGAATGTACAGCACTCCGCACTCTGTGCGCACAGCTGTCTGAGTGTGCTTCACTGCCAGAATGTCCACACACAGCATGCACAGACGTGTGCACATCATCCCACATATATCCAAATATCTGCATGGCTTTAATTGTGTGACATATTAATGACTGTGATTATCATGAGTTGCACCAAAATGGACTCTGATCCACTTGCTGCATATGGAGACATTTGTTGTTAAAGAAATAAACATTAAGTAAACCATTAACCTCTTTAAATATACCTAACATTTGCAATCTATATATATATATCAATTCTGAGTACGAGGAGGCAGTAGTTTGTGCGCTACTGGAACAACATTCTGTCAAACACAATCAGTTAATGCCAAGGTTTCAAAGCTGCTAAATACAGACACAATCACCACCTGCTAAATTTCCTTTTAACCTTGATAAATCATGATGCTTGTATAAACATTACTTATTTGCATTATCCCTTCCACAATTTGAGCACTCATGTGAACAAATCCCAAACTGCATATGCATCAAGTCAAATGTGCTAAAAAGAAAATGTGTTATTTTACACATTTGAAAGATGCAATCCTCAGTGCCCTCTACATTAATTCACAGGGTACATTAGCATGCAGATGCAAGTGCAATGGCATTTCTGCACATTTTTACACACGAAAACTGATAGTAATTCAGGCCCAAAAGAATGAGTTTCGTATCATACTGAATAGGGGTGCCGGGAAAAAAAAAAAAAAAAAAATCGATTCACATCCGAATCACGATTCTTATTTATGACGATTCTGAATCGATCCAAAATATCCAAGAATCGATTTTTAAAAAGCATTTTTTTTAAACATTTTCTTGATTACTCGCTGCGTGTACTGTTTGTCAGGCAACAGCTTCCATACTACAGCGTCCCAGCGAGGGAGGGTCAGGCGTGCTTCAAACATTCGTGAGCTGCAGCTTAGCATGGCAGATGAAGAGCTAATTCAGCCAGCACTGTGTCTGCTGAAGGCAAATGTTTGGGCACATTTTGGATTTTATTATTTGCTGTGTAAGAAGGAGGTGGACATGACTTGTGCAGTGTGCAAAATCTGCAAAATGAAAGTCAAGTACTTCGGAAACACTTCAAATCCACAAGCCCACATGCTACGTCATCACCCAGAGCTAAAAGGAGTGGAGCAGCGGTATCTGCCGAATACTGACCAGCGCTTCGCTAAACTGCTATCCAACTCTGAAAGAGCAAAGCAGATAAGTAAATTTACATCAAGAATCACTTGATTAACCTTGTAAAGCTGCATTTTCTTAAACATAAACATTTTTAAAGTAATATAACTATTTCTCAGAGCTCTTTGAATCAAAAATTGATTCTGAATCGAATCGTCACCCCAAGAATCAGAATCAAATTGAATCGTGAGCTGTTGTACGATTCACATCCCTAATACTGAACTTTAAATTGGCTCAGGTTGTAGCTCTTACAAAAGATTTAACAATATTACAAATCTTGAACAATTTATTTTATTCTACTCATTGATCTTTGAGAAGGGCCAATCATGTGGAGAAAATGGCTTATTCAGAAAGTGAGGAGCATTTGTTAGCCCATACCATTCCTTTGAAATATGAATCAGTGTGTCAATAAAACAGGTTTAATTTCAATGTCATGTTACTTTGTTGCAGACCCACTGGAAAAATGACAAATGTTTGGAAAAATATTTGTTAATGCTATGAGTTTCTGTGGATAAATAAGAATACTGGTCAATATATCGGCATACTGGATGTCAAAATAATCAAATATAGAAATCAGTATCAGTTTTTAAAATCTTGTATTGTCAGGCACTAACTGGAAAGCCTCAAAGCACTGTGTGAGCACCACAGCCAAGACTACAAGCATCCCAAGCACAGAAGGTCCCATGGTCACCAGGAATCCTCAAACCCAGAGAGCAATACCCACAAACAACCCACAACAACAGAGGTAGCCATCAAGCCAGGGGTACAAGGTGAGCACAGGCACCCAAGACATTCAGCAGGCTCCTCTGCCACATGAAGTAGAACAGTGCTGGTACAGATCCCAGTGTGGACAGCCTTACCCAGAAGCACCCCAAGAGCAACCATATCCAAGACAACCAAAGGCAGTATCCAGCAAGTCATGTTTAACTGGAAGTGTTCCAAGAGTACATACCTCTGCCAAGAATGCATAGTTTAACCACAGGTTTCAAAACAAATCTGACAGAAAGGAAAAACAAATTATGGATCTCCTCATGCCATACTTCCCCTGGCATAATGAGAACATGAACCTCAAAGCTGGTGTCGCAAATCGAATGGTCTCCCCTAAAAATGGATCTGTCCTGCTCCACTGCGCATACGTCATTTCAGAGCTCAGCAGCTCGACTGAGACAGTCTCTTCACCCAAAGTGATCAAATAGATTAATGGGATTATTAACCATCAGATGACAAGGTAAAACCTCTTAAATCACTCTGAAGTCAGTTTTAAGTAGAAATGAGGCGAAAATTGGTGGTGCTTTGAAATGACGGAGGCGCAGTGAATGCAGCAGCTAGCAGCTCACGTAGCCGCAGTGCTCTGATCACTTCCTCCATCTTTTCTGATGAAATAATGCTGAATTTATGTGGAAATGGTTGTTGTACAAAAGCTTCAGATATCTTTCACTGAGACAGATGATGACTGGAGTGCAGTTTTAAGCAGAAACGAGGTGATAATCCATGAACCGCGGCTGAAGGCAGGGCAGACCGATTTTTAGGGGGGGGGGGGGGGGGGGACCATTCTGTCTGCAACACCTTTTCAAATATTCTATGAGGACAGAAACATATTTATTTCTGATGGAGTGAACGCCATAAAGGTTTGATCATTTCAGTTCAGTCGATCAGTTCAGTAGTTATTGCGTAAAACAGTCAAACAGAACTGAAACCATGACCTCCTTCGTGGAGGTAGTTACAAGAAGAACAACAACAAATGGGGCAAATGAAAGCGCTTTAGATGTTATAGAAGGTAATAGTTGTAAAAATAACAAATCTACAAGAAAATTCACACAACATTTAATTCTCGTTCTAACTGCGAATAATAATTTCCTGATCAAGACTGAATCCTTTTGAGCTATAAAAGACAATGCACTTGTACTATTTACATGAAATGTCTATTTTGGTTCTCCAAATCTATTAGTACTGACTAGAGCTGCATGATATATTGTGATTAGGGATGGGTATTGATGCCATTATCGATTCTGTTTATCGATCCGATTCCTTATCAATTCCTTGTGAATTTTGTACTAAAAGTAGGCTTTACAGGTTTTCTATGTATTTCGCTGAGTCTTAAAGTAAATAAATATGAAAATGGTCACTGTATCCTTGATCTTGACATAAATAAAAATAAACAAAATGGTGTTTCACTTTGAAGTTATTAATTCCGACTGGATTCTATCGTTCTAACTTGACTTGGCAGAGAGCCGCGCAGCGTTTGGAGCTGTGTGAACAGAGGACGATTCTCGTTTCTTTCTCGCAACAAGACAGGAGTCCCAGTTAGTGCATGGGTTAAAGCAATAAATTTTCATCTGACTGAAATTTTTTCCTGGCAAAAATCAGTGCCAGCAATTCCCTAAAATGTGGCGTAGTGGGGGCGCACACAATAAATAAATACAATAAGCACATTATACAGTATACAAATGTATTCTAAATAGCCTCTAAAGAGAGACAGACAAAGCATAAAAAGAATGCAAAACCTGAGCATAAAAGGTACATAAAAGGGTGGTGGGGGGGTCTTGATTCTGGGGGGTCTGGGGGTGCTTCCCCCAGAAATTTCTTAAAAGAGTAAGTCAAATTTTGTGTAATCTGGTGAATTTTAATGGGTATTAAGCCCTCTGAAACAAAGTCACTTCAAACTGTGAAATAAAAACAGTATTAATTCTGGAGGGGGGGGGGGTCTGGGTGATCTCCCCCAGAAATTTTTAAAGAGTAAGTCTAATTTTGTGTATTCTGGTGAATTTTAATGGGTATGAAGCCCTCTGAAACCTAAAAGTCACTCAAACTGTGAAGTTAAAAAGACAGTATTTATTCTGGGGGGGGGCTCTTTAAAAGACCAAGTCAAATTTTGCATGCGCACTGAGAAACTTGAAACTGGCTTATTCACATTTAAATGGTAAAATGCTCTCACTCATAAAACAAACGTTGCGCACCGCAAGTAAACTTCATCAAAGCCATTTAAAGATATTAATCGTGACTCACCTTTTTGTGGATTAAAGTCACTAACCAGGACTTTGGTGCGATCAATAAACGAGGCTCGTCCGCTGTGTCGCACCGGAGTTTTTATTCGTTCCTCATTAACGTGGCTTTTCTGAGGGGCAGCCAACCCTCAGACCGGACTGGATCATTAATATCTGACACTTCACCACTTCATCAACTGAAGTTAAATATAATGTCCTCCCTTATGTGAAACGTGACTCCTTCCTTCAAATGTGCGCGGTGTTACCGGTGTCACGTGGGCTCACTGACAAGCTGAAGTTATGGCCCCTTGTGTAAAAAAGGAAAGAAAAAAAAATATATATATAGCCTTCATGTGTGGTTTTTGTGGAACTTCACTGATTAAGCGCTTTTCTTCCAAGTGACTCGTTCTCTGCTGCTGCCACGGTCTGTTAGCAGATGGGTGTCGGTCCGGCCGCAGGTCCGACAGATACCACCCCCCCCCCCCACCCCCCCGACAGGGAGGAGAAGGACCGTGGCTCATGGCAAGCAGTAAACAGAGGAGAGGAGTGAAAATTGACAGTCCCTTCCTCCACAGTCCACGATGACATCACTGCTGCTTTGATTAGTGCAGAATGGGATGTTGCTTTGACAGTGAGAGGATCATATTTCGGCCCCAAAACACGCGTGACACAACGTGTGCACGCGTATGTGTGGTTAAATTTTCCAAATGACGGAAATCCGTCGTGGTGACGGAGAACTTTAGCGCATGAGTTAGTGACTTTAATCAGCACAAAAGTGACTCAGGATTGACACATTCAGGGATGAAAGTGCTGAAAAACAAAAAAAGCTGAAACCCAAAATTACCCCCCAACACCACCCACACGAAAATGTTTGAATTCCAGAAGCTCTGAAATGCAATCTGGGACTATTCCAGACAATAAACTGCAGTGAGTGCAGCATCCATTTAATGAGAAAAAAAACCCCAACTTTCCTTATTCAAATTCATTCCAGTAATATTCTGCTCTTACTAGGATGCAGCAGTTTTCTAGTTTGGCAGATAGTTCTGGAGGAAATCACTGAAGAAATTAACACATTGAAAATATGGTTTGACTGAAACAAACTGTCATTAAACTTAAATAAGACAGGGATGAAATGGAGGTGAAAGAGTCACTAGGTGTTCACAAGAAACATTTATTTCTGTATGTATGTATTTATTTATGTTAATTGTTAGTTGCTTTTATATTTTCTGTTGTGTTTCTATTTAGGTTCTTTTTGTCTCTTTCTCTAAAATTGTATATAATAATCATTAGATTATTAATATATAAACAGAAATGAATTTAAGAAATATTACAGATAAAATCGAAATCGATCTGTTTGACATCCTGAAGAAGGCCATGCTGGGCCGAAACGCGTTGGTGCATATTTTAATTATAGCCATGCCACAATAAAGGCTTTTTAATGTAATTTTCACAGAGTGCCTTGGAGCTTTGTTTTTGGTCTTCCTGAGGCTTTCACACAAAACAGTTTTCTTTTTCATTTTTTCACCATTTGAAGACAAAAAATGTCTGTTTTCTTAGTATTAAGAAATATTACAATTTGAAAACAAATGCACCCGAATGTGATGACACCTGCAACTGCTTAATGCTAACTTTTAACATTGAAATTGCCATAGACATGCTAACGCATTAGCATCGCTCCCGTTTTTAAGTTATAAAATACATCTATCAACTGTTTCAGAAGACCATAACAGGTCAGTTTAACATAGAAAAGGTAAATAATACTCACAGACGTATGCTCTTTAGGGTTTTAGCGGGGGGAAATTGAGCTAAAGAAAAGAATAAACGAAGCAATAGATCGAAGCATTGCTTCAATCTGCGAACCACTGCTTCGATTGGTTCAAGGTTCAAAGCAAAGCCGCGCTGCAGAAAAGTTGATTACGGACCCGCTGCAGGGTCTGTAATCAATGTAGAGAAATGATCATTTTCCTGACAAACACTCCCCAAAACAACGGCCACTCTGAAGGACCAATAACAGAATCGTTAAGCACAAAGCTTATTGATGTTGGTGGATCGAATCATTTCTTAACGATACACGAAAGGAACCGGTTCTCGATACCCATCCCTAATTGTGATCATTTCACCATAGCCATTAATGGTTGGGTTTTGTTTTTTACTGCTTTTTTTTTTCCATTGTTTTCTTTTTATACGTCTGCCTCTATTCTTAGTTTTTGTGTTTGACTTAATAGTATAAAAAGAAAATCAGTCTTCTTGTTTAGTAAAAACAGAACAAAAAATGCACATTCTTTTGTTCTCTAAGAAAATCATTCAGATAACATGAATGAAAAAATTTTGGTCAAATCATTGGGGAAACAAAATACTTTTTAAGTTATGGAGCAAACAGGTCACCTGGCTTTTCAATAATTTCTCTAGGAAGGTTCTAGCCACCAATTTCTGATCCTGGGGAAAATACATGGATATAACAACCCTAATCAAAACAAATCTATGATTACTGAGATTACAAAGGCTGTAAAAGAGCGTAGACAAAGGCACCCTATGGAATTTATTTTTTTTAACATGATGTGATAGATGACTGGATTGACAATTAAGGGTCGATCAGCCAGGCTGAATATCAACGCAAATATTCAACATTTTTGTGGATATTGGTATCGGTCATTTATACTGGCTGATATGCTGATATGATGGTTTATTTTTGCAGCGCTGCATGTACCAACTCATGTCGCCAAGTTCCACCTTCATGCCTATAGCTTTTTTTTAAAAAAAGAGATCACCAGTCAGCAACTTTAGCGGTCTGTGAGGCCACAGTACTGTGTAACGGCAGCTCAGAGTGAAACAGAGCACAGCTGAAAGCCGCGTCTCAGTCTGAGTGAAAAACAAAAAAAAAAACTCAATCAAAATCCTTCATTAGATAATCCAGAGTTCCTCCTGTGTCTGTAGCTGCTTGCTACATTCTGATAACATTTCAAGGTATGTGATGGCGTCTGCATTCTGAAATCAATTAGCTCATGTAAATGGCAGTGTTTAGCTTTGTTAATCAAACCCCATAACTCTGCCAAAATGTGTCAATCTTGTAGAATACTACAATATGTGTGTTACCAACCTATAACAAAGAATTGTACCACGTTTCCCAAAAATCCTTCCTAAAAATATGAGAGGAATTGATTTCAGAATACTTGTACCTTTTTAGGACAGACAGATAGATGAAAATCAACACGACATTATTCCCCTTTGGGCCTTCAGCCAGTGGGCGATAAAATAGTTTTTAAAATGTCCAATCTCCATATGTAACTGTAAATTATTAAACAGGGCTTGTAAAAAAGAAATGGAACTCATTCAAAACATAAATTATATAAACCTTGATTAAATGAGGACAACAAACAAAAACTCGTTCTCCTCATCAGACAATATTTACATTAGCAAAGCTGAAGGACCATATATAAGATTAAGGGTGAAAGGTCCTCAGCATATTTTTGTAGATTAGAAAACAAAAAAGAGAGAAGAGCAAATGCTATAAATGCTCTAGATGGTCATTTAGAGCATTTATACACTCAACAAAAATATAAACGCAACACTTTTGGTTTTGCTCCCATTTTGTATGAGATGAACTCAAAGATCTAAAACTTTTTCCACATACACAATATCACCATTTCCCTCAAATATTGTTCACAAACCAGTCTAAATCTGTGATAGTGAGCACTTCTCCTTTGCTGAGATAATCAATCAATCAATCAATCAACTTTTTTTTTATATAGCGCCAGATCACAACAAACAGTTGCCCCAAGGCGCTCTATATTGTAAGGCAAGGCCATACAATAATTATGAAAAACCCCAACGGTCAAAACGACCCCCTGTGAGCAAGCACTTGGCTACAGTGGGAAGGAAAAACTCCCCTTTAACAGGAAGAAACCTCCAGCAGAACCAGGCTCAGGGAGGGGCAGTCTTCTGCTGAGACTGGTTGGGGCTGAGGGAGAGAACCAGGAAAAAGACATGCTGTGGAGGGGGGCAGAGATCGATCACTAATGATTAAATGCAGAGTGATGCATACAAAGCAAAAAGAGAAAAACAGTGCATCATGGGAACCCCCCCACAGTCTACGTCTAAAGCAGCATAACCAAGGGATGGTCCAGGGTCACCTGATCCAGCCCTAACTATAAGCCTTAGCATCCCACCTCACAGGTGTGCCATACCAAGATGCTGGTTAGACACCATGATTAGTGCACAGGTGTGCCTTGGACTGCCCACAATAAAAGGCCACTCTGAAAGGTGCAGTTTTGTTTTATTGGGGGGATACCAGTCAGTATCTGGTGTGACCACCATCTGCCTCATGCAGTGCAACACATCTCCTTTGCATAGAGTTGATCAGGTTGTCAATTGTGGCCTGTGGAATGTTGGTCCACTCCTCTTCAATGGCTGTGCGAAGTTGCTGGATATTGGCAGGAACTGGTACACGCTGTCGTATACGCCGGTCCAGAGCATCCCAAACATGCTCAATGGGTGACATGTCCGGTGAGTATGCCGGCCATGCAAGAACTGGGACATTTTCAGCTTCCAAGAATTGTGTACAGATCCTTGCAACATGGGGCCGTGCATTATCCCGCTGCAACATGAGGTGATGTTCTTGGATGTATGGCACAACAGTGGGCCTCAGGATCTCGTCACGGTATCTCTGTGCATTCAAAATGCCATCAATAAAATGCACCTGTGTTCTTCGTCCATAACAGACGCCTGCCCATACCATAACCCCACCGCCACCATGGGCCACTCGATCCACAACATTGACATCAGAAAACCGCTCACCCACACGACGCCACACACGCTGTCTGCCATCTGCCCTGAACAGTGTGAACCGGGATTCATCCGTGAAGAGAACACCTCTCCAACGTGCCAAACGCCAGCGAATGTGAGCATTTGCCCACTCAAGTCGGTTACGACGACGAACTGGAGTCAGGTCGAGACCCCGATGAGGACAACGAGCATGCAGATGAGCTTCCCTGAGACGGTTTCTGACAGTTTGTGCAGAAATTCTTTGGTTATGCAAACCGATTGTTTCAGTAGCTGTCCGGGTGGCTGGTCTCAGATGATCTTGGAGGTGAACATGCTGGATGTGGAGGTCCTGGGCTGGTGTGGTTACACGTGGTCTGCGGTTGTGAGGCTGGTTGAATGTACTGCCAAATTCTCTGAAACGCCTTTGGAGACGGCTTACGGTAGAGAAATGAACATTCAATACACGAGCAACAGCTCTGGTTGACATTCCTGCTGTCAGCATGCCAATTGCACGCTCCCTCAAATCTTGCGACATCTCTGGCACTGTGCTGTGAGATAAAACTGCACCTTTCAGAGTGGCCTTTTATTGTGGGCAGTCTAAGGCACACCTGTGCACTAATCATGGTGTCTAATCAGCATCTTGATATGGCACACCTGTGAGGTGGGATGGATTATCTCAGCAAAGCAGAAGTGCTCACTATCACAGATTTAGACTGGTTTGTGAACAGTATTTGAGGGAAATGGTGATATTGTGTATGTGGAAAAAGTTTTAGATCTTTGAGTTCATCTCATACAAAATGGGAGCAAAACCAAAAGTGTTGTGTTTATATTTTTGTTGAGTGTACTTTAAGACTCAATAAAATGTTGTTCAATTTCAATTTAATCAGCTTATAAAGTGCCAAATTACAACAAAAGCCATCTCAAGGTGCCTCACACAGAACAGTTCAACATAAAAAAATTAAAATAAATTAAAAAATTAAAAAATTCAAATACCCAATTAAAAACAGAAGTAAAAGAATAAAACAAAATAAAAACTACTCATAAGAAAGACAATAAAAATAGGTTTTAAGTCTTGACTTAAAAATGTCCACGGACTCCGACTGCCTCACTGAGGGCCATGTACTGGCTAACCCAGAATGAGATTGCCCACTCAACAAACTTCCCCAGCCTTCTGGACATGATGAAGGGACTTGGACTGTCGTACCTGGCTTTTCCCCTTTGGGTACCCCTAGAATGGCCAATTTTTAGCTTGAATTTTCAAAAGCTTCCCCCTTCTGCACCCCCCCCCCTTCGGTCGCTTCGCTCCCTTGACATTACCACTATGCTAAAATTTTATCCTAGCTAGAACCCTGATATACTTGTAATATATGCTTGTTGATTCTGGCACAAGTTTTATGCCGGATGCCCTTCCTGACGCAACTCCACATTACATGGAGAAATGTTGTAGCAGGGGTGGAGTTTGAACCGGGAACCTTCAGCACTGAACCCAAGCGCACTAACCACTTGGTAATTGTGCCATCATAAAATAGATAAGATATACAGTTGTATGTAAAAGTTTGGGCACGCCTAATAATTTTCATGATTTTCCTTTACAAATCATTGGTCGTCTGGATCAGAAGTTTCAGTTAAATATATCATATAGCAGACGAACACACTGATATTTGAGAAGTGAAATGAAGTTTTTAGTATTTACAGAAAGTGTGCAATACTTATTTAAACAAAAACAGGCAGGTGCATAAATTTGGGCACCCTTGTCATTTTATTGATTTGAATACATTTAGCACTAATTATTGGAACACAAAATTGGTTTGGGAAGCTCACTGACCCTTGACCTCCTTACACAGGTGAATCTAATCATGAGAAAGGGTATTTAAAGTGGCCATTTGCAAATGTTTCCCCTCTTTGCATCTCTTTTTAATGAGTGGCAACATGGGAGTCTCTAAACAACTCTCAAATGACCTGAAAACAAAGATTGTTCAACATCATGGTTTAGGGCAGTGGTGTCCAATTATTCCAGAAAGAGCCAAGGAGGTGCAGGTTTTCTTTGCAGCCACTGACTCCGGCAGGTGATTTCACTGAGTAACATCACTTTGAGCAGGTGGGATGAGTTCATCAGTGAAATCACCTGCTGGAGTCAGTGGCTGCAAAGAAAACCTGCACTCTTTCGGCCTTTTCTGAAATAGTTTGGACACCACTGGTTTAGGGGAAGGATACAAAAAGCTATCTCAGAGATTTCAGCTGTCAGTTTCCACTGTGAGGAAATGGAAGATCACAGGCACAGTACTAGTTAAGACCAAAGTGGCAGGCCAAGAAAAATCTCAGATAAGCTGAAGCGAAGGACGATGAGAACAGTCAGTCAACCCACAGACCTGCTCCAAAGACCTACAACATGACGATGCACAGAGATGCTATCTGCAGATAGCGTCTCTGTGCATCATCAACTATCTTATCTTAGGGACCTCATAGTACCATATCACCCCAATAGAGCGCTTCACTCTCAGACTGCAGGCTTACTTGTAGTTCCTAGGGTTTGTAAGATTAGAATGGGAGGCAGAGCCTTCAGCTTTCAAGCTCCTCTCCTGTGGAACCAGCTCCCAATTCAGATCAGGGAGACAGACACCCTCTCTACTTTTAAGATTAGGCTTAAAACTTTCCTTTTTGCTAAAGCTTATAGTTAGGGCTGGATCAGGTGACCCTGAATCATCCCTTAGTTATGCTGCTATAGACTTAGACTGCTGGGGGGTTCCCATGATGCACTGAGTGTTTCTTTCTCTTTTTGCTCTGTATGCACCACTCTGCATTTAATCATTAGTGATTGATCTCTGCTCCCCTCCACAGCATGTCTTTTTCCTGGTTCTCTCCCTCAGCCCCAACCAGTCCCAGCAGAAGACTGCCCCTCCCTGAGCCTGGTTCTGCTGGAGGTTTCTTCCTGTTAAAAGGGAGTTTTTCCTTCCCACTGTCGCCAAGTGCTTGCTCACAGGGGGTCGTTTTGACCGTTGGGGTTTTTACGTAGTTATTGTATGGCCTTGCCTTACAATATAAAGCGCCTTGGGGCAACCGTTTGTTGTGATTTGGCGCTATATAAATAAAATTGATTGATTGATTGATACAGCGCACTTTGCACAAAGAGATGCTGGATAATGCTGTAATGCAGAGGAAGCCTTTTCTGCGTACACTCCACAAAGAGTCGCTTGAGGTACACTAAAGCACATTTGGACAAGCCAGCTTCATTTTGGAATAAGGTGCTGTGGACTGACTGAACTAAAATTGAGTTATCTGGACATAACAAGGGGCTGTATGCATGACTGAAAAAGAACACAGCATTCCAAGAAAAACGCTTGCTACCTACAGTAAAATTTGGAGGTGGTTCCATCATGCTGTGTGGCCAGTGCAGGTACTGGGAATCTTGTTTAAGTTGAGGGTTACATGGATTCCAGTCCATATCAGCAGATTCTTGAGAACAATGTTCATGAATCAGTGAAAAAGTTTAAGTTGCACCAGGGCTGGATCTTTCAACAAGACGACCCCGAAACACTGCTCAAAATCTACTAAGGCATTCATGCAGAGGAACAAGTACAACGTTCTGGAATTGCCATCTCAGTCCCCAGATCTGAATATTATTGAAAATCTGTGGTGTGATTTTAAGCGGGCTGTCCATGCTCGGAAACCAACAAACCTGACTGCACTGGAGATGTTTTGTAAAGAAGAATGGTCCAAAATACCTTCAACCAGAATCCAGACTCTTATTGGAAGCCATAGGAAGTGTTTAGAGGCTGTTATTTCTGCAACAGTAGGATCTACTAAATATTGATGTATTTTTTCTGTTGGTGTGCCTAAATTGATGCACCTGCCTAATTTTGTTTAAAGAATTATTGCACACTTTCTGTAAATCCTATAAACTTCATTTCACTTCTCAAATATCACTGTGTTTGTCTGCTATATGATATATTTAACTGAAATTGCTGATCCAAACAACCAATGTTTTATAAAGGAAAATCATGGAAATCATCGGGGGTGCCCAAACTTTTACATACAGCTGTAAATAGTGAAATGTTTGTGCAACTAGGGACTGTTATGACCATTTTACATATTAGAATTTACATATAAATAAATTGACAAATTTTATGATGTAAGCCGACAACGAGCTTCCCCTCTTTGACAGAACAGCAGCTGCTACTGTGAAGGAGTATAAGGAGGGAGAACTGAAACTTATTGATACTGATTGTATTATTAATTTACCATTAAAATAAATGGGCTGAGATCTTTTTTGAAAAACTCAGGAAGTGTTTGGTTTCAGATACCAAATTAGTGACAAGTGACAATGTTTTTTTATTCGGCACACAAAATATTCAAATAGAAAAAAATGAACAATTCCACAAACAAACACAGACAAAACTAGTGAGTCCGAAAGGGTGTGGGCTGAAGCAAAGCTTATTAGTGCCCACCCCTGCTAGTACAAGTCCAACAATTCTAATCAGTCATATTTACATAAATACAAATTCACTACTACATGTCGACACACAGACATACACATCAATATACTATTCACTTATAATTATATTTATATAGTACCAGATCACAAGAAAGTCGAATCAAGGCACTTTACGCCAGTAAGGACTAACCTTACCAACCCCCAGAGCAAGCACTAGGCAACTGTGGTGAGGAAAAACTCCCTATAAGGAAGAAACCTCAAGCAGACCAGGCTCTTGGGGGTGACCCTCTGCTTGGGCTGTGCCATATATACCTATATACATACGTATATACTTTACAAACATAAATATATACATACATATACACATATACACATATCCTTGCTTGCCTCTACTGGTGGTTGGTTCTCACTGCGGTATTGTATCACTTCCTGTTCCGGAGCACAGCTGTGTTTTTCTGTATCTGTTAGCTGTTTAATCTGCGCAGTTAGATTGATCTAGTTATCTAGATTACGATTTGTTTCCCAGTGTAATCTTTACGTGCCTTAACTAAAGCACTCCTTCTGCTGAATCACCTCTAAATTATTTACACATTATTCACTTTGCGTGTTTTTAGGAATCCGCTAGCTTAGCGTAGCTACTAGCTCTTAGCCGATTTAGCATGGCAGCTTCTCCTGTCTCTCCCGCACTTTTCTGCTCTGGGTGTGAAATGTTTAGTTATTCCTCGACCTCCTTTAGCAGTAACGGTACTTGTAATAAGTGTAGCTTATTCGTAGCTTTGGAGGCCAGGCTGGGTGAATTGGAGACTCGGCTCCGCACCGTGGAAAATTCTACAGCTAGCCAGGCCCCTGTAGTCGGTGTGGACCAAGGTAGCTTAGCCGCCGTTAGTTACCCCCTGGCAGATCCCGAGCAGCCGGGAAAGCAGGCTGACTGGGTGACTGTGAGGAGGAAGCGTAGCCCTAAACAGAAGCCCCGTGTACACCGCCAACCCGTTCACATTTCTAACCGTTTTTCCCCACTCGACGACACACCCGCCGAGGATCAAACTCTGGTTATTGGCGACTCTGTTTTGCGAAATGTGAAGTTAGCGACACCAGCAACCATAGTCAATTGTCTTCCGGGGGCCAGAGCAGGCGACAGTGAAGGAAATTTGAAACTGCTGGCTAAGGCTAAGCGTAAATTTGGTAAGATTGTAATTCACGTCGGCAGTAATGACACCCGGTTACGCCAATCGGAGGTCACTAAAATTAACATTGAATCGGTGTGTAACTTTGCAAAAACAATGTCGGACTCTGTAGTTTTCTCTGGGCCCCTCCCCAATCAGACCGCGAGTGACATGTTTAGCCGCATGTTCTCCTTGAATTGCTGGCTGTCTGAGTGGTGTCCAAAAAATGAGGTGGGCTTCATAGATAATTGGCAAAGCTTCTGGGGAAAACCTGGTCTTGTTAGGAGAGACGGCATCCATCCCACTTTGGATGGAGCAGCTCTCATTTCTAGAAATCTGGCCAATTTTCTTAAATCCTCCAAACCGTGACTATCCAGGGTTGGGACCAGGAAGCAGAGTTGTAGTCTTACACACCTCTCTGCAGCTTCTCTCCCCCTGCCATCCCCTCATTACCCCATCCCCGTAGAGACGGTGCCTGCTCCCAGACTACCAATAACCAGCAAAAATCTATTTAAGCATAAAAATTCAAAAAGAAAAAAAAATATAGCACCTTCAACTGCACCACAGACTAAAACAGTTAAATGTGGTCTATTAAACATTAGGTCTCTCTCTTCTAAGTCCCTGTTGGTAAATGATATAATAATTGATCAACATATTGATTTATTCTGCCTTACAGAAACCTGGTTACAGCAGGATGAAGTTTAAATGAGTTAACACCCCCGAGTCACACTAACTGTCAGAATGCTCGTAGCACGGGCCGGGGCGGAGGATTAGCAGCAATCTTCCATTCCAGCTTATTAATTAATCAAAAACCCAGACAGAGCTTTAATTCATTTGAAAGCTTGACTCTTAGTCTTGTCCATCCAAATTGGAAGTCCCAAAAACCAGTTTTATTTGTTATTATCTATCGTCCACCTGGTCGTTACTGTGAGTTTCTCTGTGAATTTTCAGACCTTTTGTCTGACTTAGTGCTTAGCTCAGATAAGATAATTATAGTGGGCGATTTTAACATCCACACAGATGCTGAGAATGACAGCCTCAACACTGCATTTAATCTATTATTAGACTCTATTGGCTTTGCTAAAAAAGTAAATGAGTCCACCCACCACTTTAATCATATCTTAGATCTTGTTCCGACTTATGGTATGGAAATAGAAGACGTAACAGTATTCCCTGAAAACTCCCTTCTGTCTGATCATTTCTTAATAACATTTACATTTTCTCTGATGGACTACCCAGCAGTGGGGAATAAGTTTCATTACACTAGAAGTCTTTCAGAAAGCGCTGTAACTAGGTTTAAGGATATGATTCCTTCTTTATGTTCTCTAATGCCATATACCAACACAGTGCAGAGTAGCTACCTAAATTTTGTAAGTGAGATAGAGTAGCTCGTCAATAGTTTTACATCCTCATTGAAGACAACTTTGGATGCTGTAGCTCCTCTAAAAAAGAGAGCTTTAAATCAGAAGTGCCTGACTCCGTGGTATAACTCACAAACTCGTAGCTTAAAGCAGATAACCCGTAAGTTGGAGAGGAAATGGCATCTCACTAATTTAGAAGATCTTCACTTAGCCTGGAAAAAGAGTCTGTTGCTCTATAAAAAAGCCCTCCGTAAAGCTAGGACATCTTTCTACTCATCACTAATTGAAGAAAATAAGAACAACCCCAGGTTTCTTTTCAGCACTGTAGCCAGGCTGACAGAGTCAGAGCTCTATTGAGCTGAGTATTCCATTAACTTTAACTAGTAATGACTTCATGACTTTCTTTGCTAACAAAATTTTAACTATTAGAGAAAAAATTACTCATAACCATCCCAAAGACGTATCGTTATCTTTGGCTGCTTTCAGTGATACCTGTATTTGGTTAGACTCTTTCTCTCCGATTGTTCTGTCTGAGTTATTTTCATTAGTTACTTCATCCAAACCATCAACATGTTTATTAGACCCCATTCCTACCAGGCTGCTCAAGGAAGCCCTACCATTATTTAATGCTTCGATCTTAAATATGATCAATCTATCTTTGTTAGTTGGCTATGTACCACAGGCTTTTAAGGTGGCAGTAATTAAACCATTACTTAAAAAGCCATCACTTGACCCAGCTATCTTAGCTAATTATAGGCCAATCTCCAACCTTCCTTTTCTCTCAAAAATTCTTGAAAGGGTAGTTGTAAAACAGCTAACTGATCATCTGCAGAGGAATGGTCTATTTGAAGAGTTTCAGTCAGGTTTTAGAATTCATCATAGTACAGAAACAGCATTAGTGAAGGTTACAAATGATCTTCTTATGGCCTCGGACAGTGGACTCATCTCTGTGCTTGTTCTGTTAGACCTCAGTGCTGCTTTTGATACTGTTGACCATAAAATTTTATTACAGAGATTAGAGCATGCCATAGGTATTAAAGGCACTGCGCTGCGGTGGTTTGAATCATATTTGTCTAATAGATTACAATTTGTTCATGTAAATGGGGAATCTTCTTCACAGACTAAAGTTAATTATGGAGTTCCACAAGGTTCTGTGCTAGGACCAATTTTATTCACTTTATACATGCTTCCCTTAGGCAGTATTATTAGACGGTATTGCTTCAATTTTCATTGTTACGCAGATGATACCCAGCTTTATCTATCCATGAAGCCAGAGGACACACACCAATTAGCTAAACTGCAGGATTGTCTTACAGACATAAAGACATGGATGACCTCTAATTTCCTGCTTTTAAACTCAGATAAAACTGAAGTTATTGTACTTGGCCCCACAAATCTTAGAAACATGGTGTCTAACCAGATCCTTACTGTGGATGGCATTACCCTGACCTCTAGTAATACTGTGAGAAATCTTGGAGTCATTTTTGATCAGGATATGTCATTCAAAGCGCATATTAAACAAATATGTAGGACTGCTTTTTTGCATTTACGCAATATCTCTAAAATCAGAAAGGTCTTGTCTCAGAGTGATGCTGAAAAACTAATTCATGCATTTATTTCCTCTAGGCTGGACTATTGTAATTCATTATTATCAGGCTGTCCTAAAAGTTCCCTAAAAAGCCTTCAGTTAATTCAAAATGCTGCAGCTAGAGTACTGACGGGGACTAGAAGGAGAGAGCATATCTCACCCATATTGGCCTCCTGTTAATTCTAGAATAGAATTTAAAATTCTTCTTCTTACTTATAAGGTTTTGAATAATCAGGTCCCATCTTATCTTAGGGACCTCGTAGTACCATATCACCCCAATAGAGCGCTTCGCTCTCAGACTGCAGGCTTACTTGTAGTTCCTAGGGTTTGTAAGAGTAGAATGGGAGGCAGAGCCTTCAGCTTTCAGGCTCCTCTCCTGTGGAACCAGCTCCCAATTCAGATCAGGGAGACAGACACCCTCTCTACTTTTAAGATTAGGCTTAAAACTTTCCTTTTTGCTAAAGCTTATAGTTAGGGCTGGATCAGGTGACCCTGAACCATCCCTTAGTTATGCTGCTATAGACGTAGACTGCTGGGGGGTTCCCATGATGCACTGTTTCTTTCTCTTTTTGCTCTGTATGCACCACTCTGCATTTAATCATTAGTGATCGATCTCTGCTCCCCTCCACAGCATGTCTTTTTCCTGGTTCTCTCCCTCAGCCCCAACCAGTCCCAGCAGAAGACTGCCCCTCCCTGAGCCTGGTTCTGCTGGAGGTTTCTTCCTGTTAAAAGGGAGTTTTTCCTTCCCACTGTAGCCAAGTGCTTGCTCACAGGGGGTCGTTTTGACCGTTGGGGTTTTACATAATTATTGTATGGCCTTGCCTTACAATATAAAGCGCCTTGGGGCAACTGTTTGTTGTGATTTGGCGCTATATAAAAAAATTGATTGATTGATTGATTGATATCTATATATCTACATACGCATATACATACCCAGACATTCAAATATACAATAAGTCCCACTTATAAATTGAACATTCCATATAAATCAAATTATATTTGCTTCTTTATGATACTTAGACATGATGTTCTTTTTGAGTAGTTTCTTAAATCTTACTAAGGTACTACTCATTCTAACCTCTGTTGAACATTTGTTCCATTTCCTCACCCCAACCAGAGACACACAAAAACCCTTTACATTTGTTCTTACTGGTGGTTTCATAAAAATTGCACAACCTCTTAAACTATATCTGGATTCCCTCAATCGGAACAGACTCTGGACATGTCTCGGTAAGGCTTGGTTTTTCGCTCGAAATAAAGTTTGAATTGTAATGTAATCGACCAAATCTATGAATTTTAATAAATTTAAAGACACAAATAGAGAATGAGTTGGTTCACGATATTGTTTATTGCAGATGATTCGTATGGCTCGTTTTTGCAAAAGGAATATTGGATTGGTATTTGATTTGTAAGTGTTTCCCCATGACTCAACACAATATGTCATATATGGTACCATCAGAGAATGATATAAAGTAAGTAACCCTTCTTGTGGCAGTAGGTCTTTGGCTTTATACAAAATGGCTACAGTTTTCACATAATTTATATGTGGTTTCCAACTAAGTTTATTATCAATTATAACACCTAAAAATGTATTCTCTGTTACTAACTCAATTTCCTTATTGTTTATAGTTAAATTTTTACATTTGGGTGCCTGTTTATTTCCAAATATAATACATTTAGTTTTCCCAAGGTTGAGTGACAACTTATTAGCGTCAAACCAAACCTTAAATTTTTCCAGTTCTTTCTCCACTATGTCCAGAAGCTGTTCAAGATTTTCACCGCTACAGAACACAGTTGTATCATCCGCAAAAAGGACACATCTCAGTGAACTCGACACCCAACTTATATCATTTATATAGATTATAAACAACAAAGGACCCAGCACTGAGCCCTGCGGCACCCCACATGACATCCCTGAGTTCAGAATTTGTATTATTGAATTGAACATACTGAAATCTGCCTTGTAAATAACTAGCTATCCATTCATATGCCAGACCTCTGATTCCATATTTCTGCAGTTTAATTAATAGTATTCCATGGTTAATTGTGTCAAACGCTTTCTGTAAATAAAAAAAAAAAAACACCTATTGCGTATTGTTTATTGTCAATTGCAGTTGCTATACTTTCCACAAAGTCCATCAAAGCATGTGATGTAGTTCGAGACCTTCTGAATCCATATTGTTCTTCACAAATGATGTTATGCTTCAGTAAATAATCATTTAATCTTTTAGCAAATATTTTTTCCAAAATTTTGGAAAATTGTGGCAGGAGTGATATAGGTCTATAATTAGAAAATGTGTGTTTGTCACCAGTTTTAAACAGAGGAATTACTTTGGCTATTTTCATTTGAGAAGGAAATTTACCAGTACTTAGTGACATATTGCAAATATAATTGAACGGTTTTACTATACAATCAATAACTTTTTTTAATAAAGCCATATCCAAATTATTAAAATCAGTCGATTTCTTACTTTTTGAACCATGAACCAGATCAAGTATTTCCCTTTCATGAGTACCACCAATGAACATTGAAACAGATTTGTTAAACGTTGAATTATTTACCCAGAAGTTATTAGTTGATGAGTCAATTTTACTGGCAAGATTTTTACCCACATTAACGAAGTATTCATTAAAGTGTTCAGCAATAGACTCGTCGTTATCAATCGTGATGTAGTTGTTACTCTGAAAAAATGAAGGATAATCTCTAGTTACTCTATTCTTTTTTACTATTTCATTTAATATGTTCCATGTGTTTTTGATGTTATTTCTATTTTTGACAAGTAACTCATTATAATATATTTTTTTACTGAGTTTCATGATATTGATTAACTTATTCTTACATGTTTTATACTTACTTTCAGCTTCCTTAGTTCGTAGTTTTATGAATTGTTTATATAGTACGTTTTTCTTTTTACATGCCCTCTGAAGTCCCTTAGTTATCCATGGTTTGTTGCTATATTGATTTCTATATATTTTGTCAACAAATGGACAGTGTTTATTATACAAACTGGAAAAAAATGGAAATGAAAGCATCATATGACCTGTCAACATCATCAACAAAAACATCTGACCAATTCTGACTTGATAAATCCTCTCTTAAATTATCAATTGTTTCAGGTGTTACTTTTCTACTCATGAATTTGATATTGCTTTGATACATACAACAACCCTCCAATGCAAAGACTGAGAAAACTGGCAAGTGATCACTGATATCACTGACCAGTAGTCCCTCACTAAGATTACCGGATATAACGTTAGTTAAAATATTGTCAGTGAGAGTTGTTGTATCCATAGTTATTCTGCTAGGATGAATGATGGTTGGAAACAGTCCTAAACAGTACAAGGTGTTTATAAATGAGGTAATTTGTGGATGATTGTGAGGATTTAAAAAAATTTATATTGAAATCTCCACAGACAAATAAATGCTTATTTCTGTTGATTTTGTTGTACATTCCTAAGATAATGTCTTCAAAGGTGTCAATATTTGTCCCAGGAGCTCTGTAAATGCAACTAACAACTATGTTTTTGGAGTTTATAGATGTAATTTCTATGGTAACACATTCCATGATGTTGTCCACTGTAAATGACATGTTGTTAATGAGTTTACAGTTATAATTTGACCTTACAAACAATGCAACGCCTCCGCCCCTTCTCGTCTGCCTATTAACCAGGAACAATTCATAACCATCAAGATATACCAGATCTTTATTATCCTCATTTAACCATTTTTCTGAAATTGCAATAACTGAAAAACGTTTTTTGGATGTTTTCAAACAATCATTAATAGTGGACAGATTACGAGAAAGACTTCTGCTGTTGAAATGTATAATTGAAAAATCTTCATCATTGATTTTATAATTTTTGAATTGTTCTTCTGTAAAATATTTGCACTGTCTCACAATATTCTCACTGAAAAAGGTATCAGGATCATTTTCAGATTCGAAGGGGTGGTTAGCAGAGTTATTATAATTAAATGTATCTAGACAGAGCTCCTGGGCAGAAATAAACGGATCATTATCGTTAGTCATTATGTCTCTCTTGTCTCCGGGTGTAGATGATGTGGATGAGTGGGTTGCTCCAGTCTGCATCATGGTGCTGTGATGTGTTTGAGTCCTCATACCTATTGTTCATATTTGTCCAGCTCCTCGATGTTCCTTATTGCCATAACCTTTGCTTGTTCTGGTGATCCGTTCAGTTTGATGAATATTTTACAGTTTGAAGTCCATGTGTGCTGGATTTTTCCCTGTTTCTTTAAGAAGCGTGCTTTCCTGGTGATGTCGGCATTCCGTTTGGTGAGATGTTCATTAATGAATACGTTTGTCCCTTTCAGTTTTCTTCCTTGTTTTAACAGTGCTGTTTTGTGTTTTCTGTTGATGAATCTCATGATGACGGTTTGTTTATCACCGTCATTTCTCCGGGGCAGAGGGTGGCACGCTTCAATGTTATTTAAATTCATTTCTATACCTTTAGATAGGAGGAAATCAACAACCTGTTTTTCCACAGAGCTGACCTCCTGTTCACTGGGATCCCCTCTGCTCTCATCTGTTACCGCCCGTGCGTAGGACCGTGGTTTGATGTGAAGACCTGTGATGATGACGTTGTTGATTCTGGCGTACTGCTCCAATTCAGCCCCTCTATTTTCCAGCTGCACCAGATGCCGGTCTTTCTCGGCGTTCTGGAGCCGTAATGCCTTCACCTCCTCCACCAGATCCATGATTGATTTCTGTTGCTGCTTCACAACAGAAATCTCCTCTGATAGAAAGTCCAGAGATTTCTTAATATCGTCACCTTCCTCCGCTGTCAGAACCTTCTTAGGCCCCATGGTCGGCTTATGGGCAGCTTGACGATCGCCGATGTTAACAGCCTGCGTTGTTTGTCACCGGGATGGATCTGCACTGCGCTGGTGCCGCGCGGCCTCGGTGTTTCCGCGCTGATGGATCCGCGGTGGCTGCACGAGGCCTCGGGGAAGCGGCACTCGTGATGCGCGGCTTTAATGATGCAGCGCGCGGCCTCAGTGAATTCACCACGTTGGGCGGGCCTCGGACATTGTTGCTGTCCAGTCGTGGGGCTAAGTTGCCGGTTAAGGTGGTATTCCCACTGTCCGGGTTGGCAAACACCGGCGTGGCAGATGGCAACTACAAACACCACCTCTGAAAACTCAGGTACAAACTTTTTGCAGCTCGCTCTGATGACACGCAGCTCTGAGAGAGTGACGACAATCCCGAAATTAAATCCTGATGAGGAGATATTAACTTCCTTCTTAGATTTGACTATGCCCAAAAGACATTCTTGAAATTCTCAGTTCATCATGATATTATTGTATTAGAAATGGACCTACAAGCATAACTTTAGCCCTCATAATATAACAATGTGGAACTGCTGATATATAGTATTTAGGAACAAATCTTTATTCTATGATATTTAACAACAGAAAGGTGTGTGATCTGTACTGCACTTCTTAGATGATACTGAGAATATAATGTTGTAGCTCAGGGCAAATTCAGGCCAGACAGGGACAAATATGGGGAGACAGACACGGGACAAATTCACAGACCAGACAGGGACAAATATGGGGAGACAGACACGGGACAAATTCACAGACCAGACAGGGACAAATATGGGGAGACAGACACGGGACAAATTCACAGACCAGACAGGGACAAATATGGGGAGACAGACACAGGACAAATTCACAGACCAGACAGGGACAAATATGGGGAGACAGACACAGGGTAAATTTACAGAGCAGACAGGGAGACAGACACGGGACAAATTCACAGAGCAGACAGGGAGACAGACACAGGGTAAATTTACAGAGCAGACAGGGAGACAGACACGGGACAAATTCACAGAGCAGACAGGGAGACAGACACGGGACAAATTCACAGAGCAGACAGGGAGACAGACACAGGGTAAATTTACAGAGCAGACAGGGAGACAGACACGGGACAAATTCACAGAGCAGACAGGGAGACAGACACGGGACAAATTCACAGACCAGACAGGGAGACAGACACAGGGTAAATTTACAGAGCAGACAGGGAGACAGACACGGGACAAATTCACAGACCAGACAGGGAGACAGACACAGGGTAAATTTACAGAGCAGACAGGGAGACAGACACGGGACAAATTCACAGACCAGACAGGGAGACAGACACAGGGTAAATTTACAGAGCAGACAGGGAGACAGACACGGGACAAATTCACAGACCAGACAGGGAGACAGACACAGGGTAAATTTACAGAGCAGACAGGGAGACAGACACAGGGTAAATTTACAGAGCAGACAGGGAGACAGACACGGGACAAATTCACAGACCAGACAGGGAGACAGACACAGGGTAAATTTACAGAGCAGACAGGGAGACAGACACGGGACAAATTCACAGACCAGACAGGGAGACAGACACAGGGTAAATTTACAGAGCAGACAGGGAGACAGACACGGGACAAATTCACAGACCAGACAGGGAGACAGACACAGGGTAAATTTACAGAGCAGACAGGGAGACAGACGCAAGACAAATTCACCTTACAGATGAGGTCAAACTCACCATAAGCTCGTGTTCAGTCCGATGTACTCCCAGTTTCTTGAGTCCGATCGTCAGGTCGTTGATACAGATGCCGCCGTCTCCGTTCACGTCCAGGACCTGGAACAGAACCTTCATCCGGTGCTCCTGCTCGGGACCTCCGCACAGATCACACGGTGGCGCTTGCTGGGTGCCGTCCGGATCCCAGCTGGACGCCGGAGCTTTGCGGTCGCTGTCGACCCCCGGGTGAGCCTCAGCAGCCCGGCACTGGCAGGACACATCACGGGGCGGTGGCGGCACCATAGCCGGGAGCTACCACGTCACATGTTATCGCAATCCAAGAGTGACAAGAAACCCACCCCACACTCGAACGCCACGACGATTCACAAAAAACTGTACCGGCGTTTTTTCCCCAACAACGAGCTCCTCGTGGTAATTCCACGCAAGAAGTGAAGTCAGCTAGCTAGCGCTGTGATGGGATGAAGAGCTCTCGGCGCCTAAAATACCTTCAAAGAATCACCTCGAACAACAAACGCAGCTCCGAGTTTATTAACAACAAATAAAAGAGTTACACTACCCGAGTTACAGACGCTAAAACTTGCAAAATCTAAGCCCTCGATAATTCACGTTCCGTTAATTCACAGTGAGAAAAATAACACATTTGGCTCCGTAATTGTAGCCTCGCAGTATCACGCGAGAATTCAGTATAACCGCGTGTGACCGAAAGCCCACAGACATAATACCCACGATAATACCGAGGTATTATGACCGAGTGAAGGACACTCAGCTGTCTGACAGCACAAAGGAGAAAAACTAAAGGGAGAATTCATTTTTTTCCTCAAAATTCTACACACGATACCCCATAATGACAATGTGAAAAAGGTTTTGTTTTGTTTTTTAGATTTTTGCAAATTTATTAAAAGTATGAGGATTAAAACTAAAAACAACAACAAAACAACAACATATAAGTATTCACAGCCTTTGTCATGAAGCTCAAAACTGAGCTCAGGTGCATCTTGTTTCCACTGATCATCCTTGAGATGTTTCTACAGCTTAATTGGAGTCCACCTGAGGTAAATTCAGTTGGTTGGACATGATTTGGAAAGACACACACCTGTCTACATATAAGGTCCCACAGTTGACAGTGCATATCAGAGTACAAACCAAGCATGAAGTCAAAGGAATTGTCTGTCAACCTCAGAGACAGGATTGTCTCAAGGCACAAATCTGGGGAAGGGTACAGAAACATTTCTGCTGTATTGAAGATCCCAGTGAGCACAGTGGCCTCCATCATCCGTAAATTGGAAGAAGTTCTGATCCACCAGGACTCTTCCTAGAGTTGGTCACCCATCTAACCTGAGCAGTGGGAGGACAAGGTCCTCCAGGTCACCAAGAGCCTGATGGTTACTCTGTCAGAGCTCCAACATTCCTCAGTGGAGAGAGGACAACCTTCCAGAAGGACAACCATCTCTGCAGCCATCCACCAATCAGGCCTGTATGGTAGAGAGACCAGACAGAAGCTACTCCTTAGTAAAAGGCACATGGCAGCCCACCTGGGGTTTGCCAAAAGACACCTGAAGGACTCTCAGACCACAAGAAACAACATTCTCTGGTCTGATGAGACAAAGATAAATGAATGAATGAATTTATTTCAGTACACACACACACACAAAACAAAAAAAATTTCATCACAACAAAATAAATAATAGTGTATAATGCACAATCCAAAAGCAATAGTACAAAATCATTCAGCTTAATTGTCCATACTGTAAGGAGAAATTATATTAGTTTTATAAAGTCTTTTAAAACTGATGAGAGTGTCACATAATTTAATATTTTGGGACAGTTGTTCCAAATGTTTACTCATTTTACAGAGACACAGTGATTTTTTTTTTTTTACAGTAGATTGAGTCCTTTGTTTATCAAATAATAATGTTCCTCTAAAATTATAACTGGAGTCCTTCATTTTAAACAGATTTTGGACATGTTGAAGTAGAAGTTTGTTTTTTGCTTTGTACATGGTTTGTATTGTAATGTATAATCAACTAAGTCCTTGAATTTCAGAATGTTTAAACAGATAAATAGTGAGTTGGTTGGTTCATGGTAAGGTTTACTGTATTACTGATCATTCTTATGGCTTTCTTTTGCAATAAAAATATTTAATTAGTGTTTGTTTTATATGTGTTTCCCCAAACCTCAATGCAATGTGTCATATATGGATCTATTAATGAATAATATAAAGTAGTATGTGAATATTGAGAGAGGAAATCTTGGGTTTTATACAGAGTTGCAGTGGATCTTGACATTTTGTATTTAACATAATTTATGTGTGTTTTCTGGCTTAATTTATCTTCATTAATAACTCCAAAAAAATTATTTTCGGTTGCAATTTCAACTTCAACATCATGTATTGTTACATTTCTACTTGAATTCCTAGGCTTATTTCCAAATATAATGCACTTTGGCTTACCGAAATGAAGTGATAATTCGTTTGAATCAAACCATTGTTTGAATTTCTGTAGTTCCTTCTCCACCATATCCAAAACCTGTCCCAAATGATCCCCACTACAGACCACAATCATATCATCAGCAAATAAAACACAATGCACGGACTTAGAAACCAAAGATATATCTTTAATATATAAAATAAACAGCAATAGACCAAGGACTGAACCTTGAGGCACCCCACATGTAATCTTCAAAAATTCTGAGTTTGTCTTATTAATATGGACACAGTGATACCTGTTTTGTAAATTGAACTCTTTGGCATGAATGTCAGGCATCATGTTTGGAGGAAGCCAGGCACCATCCCTACAGTGAAGCATGGTGGTGGCAGCATCATGCTGTGGGGATGTTTTTCGGTGGCAGGAACTGAGAGACTAGTCAGGATTGAGGGAAAGTTTAATGCAGCAATGTATAGAAACATCCTGGATGAAAACCTGCAATAATCATGGTGTCTAATCAGCATCTTCATATGACACATGAGGTGGGATGGATTATCTTGGCAAAGGAGAAGTGCTCACTAACAGATTTAGACAGATTTGTGCACAATATTTGAGACAAATAGGTCGTTTGTGTATATAGAAAATGTTCTAGATCTTTAAGTTCATGAAAATGGGAGCAAAAAGAAAAGTGTTGCATTTATATTTTTGTTCCGTGCAGAAAGAAAAAAAAAGCTAATACGTTAACAAAATAAATCAACCAGTAGAACAAGCAGAAAAAAACAAAAGACAAAACTTATTGTTTTCTTAAATAACAAAATAGAAATAGGAGTGAAACGTGCTCCGCCTTAAATAAAAAAGCAAACTCAAATAAATGGACATAAAATTGCACCTCTCCGAATTAATCAATTTTTCTCTGTTCAAATATTCCACTACTCTCTTACGCGCGCGCGCACACACACACACTTCAGCGCTGATGTGTTTTATAGCAAAGCAGTCGATAGTTATTCGCCATTTCCTGCCTTAAAATATAAAATACTGAGAAACTTTGTGAAGATGAATCTGGTTTGCAGAAAGAATAGTTTGTTTGCATCGTTGTGATTGACAGTTCGATCAGTCAATGGCACCGAGCCTACAGTATTACGGACGGGCTAGCAGCCAATGAGTAAGGGGTAGGCGGGGCTTACTTTTTGAGCGAGCGTAAGCGTTGTTTAGGAGGAAGAAGAAGCCGATTCTGGAAGCCATTACGCTGCGCACATCGTTGAGTAAGTTGTACTATTTTGCGTACAATACGCACAATTACTTCTCCAGAAAACGAATTTATACCACTATGGCAACAATCGTGAAAAAGAGAAAGATGAATTTCTCGGAGAGAGAGGTGGAAATAATTGTTGAAGAAATCGAAAAACAAAAGCATACACTGGTTAACCATTTCAATGCTGGAGTCACCCATATGGCAAAAAATCACGCGTGGACGGAAATCCTGCAAAAGGTGAACGCGGTCACCACCTGTCCCAGAGAGTTGTCCGAGGTGAAAAAGAAGTGGTCTGATATGAAGACTGAGGTCCGCAAGAAAGTGGCCCAGGCCCGGGCCGCGATAGAGGGCACGGCCACGGAGTGCACGCCGGTTCCTGTCATCCTGACCGCGCTGCAGCAGCGGATCTGCAACCTGCTGGGGGAGGCCACCATCATCAGTCTGCCTGCAGGAGAGGCGGAGGCTGAGATCACCTTACCCGTGACAGTCAGCACAGCCGTCACACTGACAGACAGTGAGTCTGTGCATTACACACACACACACACACACACACCTGTTAGTCTGCATTATCTTATAAACACCTGTTAGTCTGACTTAGTGCATTACACACACACCTGTTAGTCTGAGTTATCTTATAAACACCTGTTAGTCTGAGTTAGTGCATTACACACACACCTGTTAGTCTGCGTTATCTTATAAACACCTGTTAGTCTGAGTTAGTGCATTACACACACACCTGTTAGTCTGAGTTATCTTATAAACACCTGTTAGTCTGACTTAGTGCATTACACACACACCTGTTAGTCTGCGTTATCTTATAAACACCTGTTAGTCTGACTTAGTGCATTACACACACACCTGTTAGTCTGAGTTATCTTATAAACACCTGTTAGTCTGACTTAGTGCATTACACACACACCTGTTAGTCTGCGTTATCTTATAAACACCTGTTAGTCTGAGTTATCTTATAAACACCTGTTAGTCTGACTTAGTGCATTACACACACACCTGTTAGTCTGAGTTATCTTATAAACACCTGTTAGTCTGACTTAGTGCATTACACACACACCTGTTAGTCTGAGTTATCTTATAAACACCTGTTAGTCTGACTTAGTGCATTACACACACACCTGTTAGTCTGCGTTATCTTATAAACACCTGTTAGTCTGAGTTAGTGCATTACACACACACCTGTTAGTCTGAGTTATCTTATAAACACCTGTTAGTCTGAGTTAGTGCATTACACACACACCTGTTAGTCTGAGTTATCTTATAAACACCTGTTAGTCTGAGTTAGTGCATTACACACACACCTGTTAGTCTGAGTTATCTTATAAACACCTGTTAGTCTGACTTAGTGCATTACACACACACCTGTTAGTCTGAGTTATCTTATAAACACCTGTTAGTCTGACTTAGTGCATTACACACACACCTGTTAGTCTGCGTTATCTTATAAACACCTGTTAGTCTGCGTTATCTTATAAACACCTGTTAGTCTGCGTTATCTTATAAACACCTGTTAGTCTGAGTTAGTGCATTACACACACACACCTGTTAGTCTGCGTTATCTTATAAACACCTGTTAGTCTGAGTTAGTGCATTACACACACACCTGTTAGTCTGCGTTATCTTATAAACACCTGTTAGTCTGAGTTACTGCATTACACACACACCTGTTAGTCTGAGTTACTGCATTACACACACACCTGTTAGTCTGAGTTAGTGCATTACACACACACCTGTTAGTCTGTGTTATCTTATAAACACCTGTTAGTCTGAGTTAGTGCATTACACACACACCTGTTAGTCTGAGTTATCTTATAAACACCTGTTAGTCTGACTTAGTGCATTACACACACACCTGTTAGTCTGCGTTATCTTATAAACACCTGTTAGTCTGAGTTAGTGCATTACACACACACCTGTTAGTCTGCGTTATCTTATAAACACCTGTTAGTCTGAGTTAGTGCATTACACACACACCTGTTAGTCTGCGTTATCTTATAAACACCTGTTAGTCTGACTTAGTGCATTACACACACACCTGTTAGTCTGCGTTATCTTATAAACACCTGTTAGTCTGAGTTAGTGCATTACACACACACCTGTTAGTCTGAGTTATCTTATAAACACCTGTTAGTCTGAGTTAGTGCATTACACACACACCTGTTAGTCTGAGTTATCTTATAAACACCTGTTAGTCTGACTTAGTGCATTACACACACACCTGTTAGTCTGCGTTATCTTATAAACACCTGTTAGTCTGAGTTAGTGCATTACACACACACACCTGTTAGTCTGCGTTATCTTATAAACACCTGTTAGTCTGAGTTAGTGCATTACACACACACACCTGTTAGTCTGCGTTATCTTATAAACACCTGTTAGTCTGAGTTAGTGCATTACACACACACCTGTTAGTCTGCGTTATCTTATAAACACCTGTTAGTCTGAGTTAGTGCATTACACACACACCTGTTAGTCTGCGTTATCTTATAAACACCTGTTAGTCTGAGTTAGTGCATTACACACACACCTGTTAGTCTGAGTTATCTTATACACACCTGTTAGTCTGACTTAGTGCATTACACACACACCTGTTAGTCTGCGTTATCTTATAAACACCTGTTAGTCTGAGTTAGTGCATTACACACACACCTGTTAGTCTGCGTTATCTTATAAACACCTGTTAGTCTGAGTTAGTGCATTACACACACACCTGTTAGTCTGAGTTATCTTATAAACACCTGTTAGTCTGAGTTAGTGCATTACACACACACCTGTTAGTCTGAATTATCTTATACACACCTGTTAGTCTGACTTAGTGCATTACACACACACCTGTTAGTCTGAGTTAGTGCATTACACACAGGCGGTCCACCTGTAAGTCTGAGTAAGTACATTACACACAGGCGGTCCACCTGTAAGTCTGAGTAAGTACATTACACACAGGCGGTCCACCTGTAAGTCTGAGTAAGTACATTACACACAGGCGGTCCACCTGTAAGTCTGAGTTAGTACATTACACACAGGCGGTCCACCTGTAAGTCTGAGTTAGTACATTACACACAGGCGGTCCTATTACTAATAGACCTATACTAATTCCCTTTGGTCCACATGTTAATTGATCTCTTAGATTGCATTGCACAAAGCCAAAGCAGTGGACCTTTTTGCTCTGAACCCATATTGACTGTCATCAAGCAGGTTGTGTAGGTCAATAAATCTATCCAGTCTGTTATTGTAAAGTTTTTTCAGTATCTTAGAACATTGTGACAATAGAGACACAGGCCTGTAGTTAGTAAAAAAGATGTTTGTTACCAGATTTAAATAAAGGTATCACCTTTGCCACTTTCATACCATTCGGAACAGTTCCCATTTGGAATGATTTATTAAATATATATATTCTCATGGTTTAGCAATTTCTGTAATTATCTGCTTTACTAAGGTCATATGTACATCATTATGATCAGTTGACTTTTTACTTTTACATGGGCTGACTAACATAATAATTTCCCTCTCATCAACTAGGCCAAGAAACATTGTATATGGATTTCTTTCAATTAATTGCTGGTTTACCCATGTAGTGTGTGGAATGTCAGCTGCTAAATCTGTCCCAACATTACCAAAAAAATTATTAAAAACTGTTCACTACTTGGTTCAGTACATTACACACAACCGGTTCACCTGTAAGCCTGAGTTAGTACATTACACACAAATGGTCCACCTGTAAGTCTGAGTTAGTACATTGCACACAGCCGGTCCACATGTAAATCTGAGTTAGTACATTACACACAAACGGTCCACCTGTAAGTCTGAGTTAGTACATTACACACAAACGGTCCACCTGTAAGTCTGAGTTAGTACATTACACACAAATGGTCCACCTGTAAGTCTGAGTTAGTACATTGCACACAGCTGGTCCACATGTAAATCTGAGTTAGTACATTACACACAAATGGTCCACCTGTAAGTCTGAGTTAGTACATTACACACAAACGGTCCACCTGTAAGTCTGAGTTAGTACATTACACACAAACGGTCCACCTGTAAGTCTGAGTTAGTACATTACACACAGCCGGTCCACCTGTAAGTCTGACTTACTACATTACACACAGCCGGTCCACCTGTAAGTCTGACTTAATACATTACACGCAGCCGGTCCACCTGTAAGTCTGACTTAATACATTACACGCAGCCGGTCCACATGTAAGTCTGAGTTAGTACATTACACACAGCCAGTCCACATGTAAGTCTGAGAAAGTACATTACACACAGCTGGTCCACTTGTAAGTCTGACTTAATACATTACACACAGCCAGTCCACATGTAAGTCTGAGTTAGTACATTACACGCAACCGGTCCACCTGTAAGTCTGTCTTAATACATTACACACAGCCGGTCCACCTGTAAGTCTGACTTAATACATTACACGCAGCCGGTCCACATGTAAGTCTGAGTTAGTACATTACATGCAACTGGTCCACCTGTAAGTCTGTCTTAATACATTACACGCAGCCAGTCCACATGTAAGTCTGAGTTAGTATTTATATAGATAGTATAGTAATTTTTGATCCTTCGTTGTCCTTTGGTCTCCATATTAGAAACATTACTAGGACTGCTTTCTTCCACCTGCGAAATATAGTGAAGATTCGTCCCATCCTGTCTATGGCTGATGCTGAGACCCTGATCCATGCATTTATCTCTTCTAGATTGGACTACTGCAATGTTCTATTTTCTGGTTTACGCAGTCTAGCATTAGGGGTCTCCAATTGGTTCAGAATGCTGCAGCCAGACTTTTGACATGAAGCAGAAAGTTTGACCACATTACACCCATTTTGGCGTCTCTTCACTGGCTTCCTGTCCCAATGAGATCAGATTTTAAGGTTCTGCTACTAACCTATAAAATTATTCATGGACTGGCACCTCCCTACCTAGCTGACCTAATTAAACCTTACGTACCGGCCCGGGCTTTACGTTCTCAGGGTGCAGGACTACTTTGTGTCCCTAGGGTGAATAAGAAGTCTGCGGGTCACAGAGCTTTCTCTTATCATGCCCCTGTTCTGTGGAATGATCTCCCTGCGTCAATAAAACAATCAGATTCTGTGGAGACTTAATATTTCTTCTGTTTTTCTTGTTGATTATGCTGGCAAATTATACAGTATTTTTTGTCTTTCTGATGCCTGATTCTGTTTTTTCTTTGTTTAAGGTGCAGCTCCATCCAGAGATGGGAGTTGTGTTTGTGTTGGCGATCCTCCTGTCCTGTGCGCCAATAGCATTTCTTGTATATTTGTCCGTGAATTGTTCTGTGAATTATTTCTGTAATTTATGTTTGTAGCATGGCCCAAGCAGAGGGTCACCCCTTTGAGTCTGGTCTGCTTGAGGTTTCTTCCTCAGAGGGAGTTTTTCCTTACCACTGTTGCTCTGGGGGTTGGTAAGGTTAGAGGTTACCTGTGTGAAGCACCTTGAGGCAACTCTGTTGTGATTTGGCGCAATATAAAGGAAATAAATTGAAATTGAAATTGAATTAGTACATTACACACAGCCGGTCCACATGTAAGTCTGAGTTAGTATATTACACACAGCCGGTCCACCTGTAATTCTGCGTTTACACATAACGACGACAAGTCACGAATGCCACGAAGTACACATTCTTGGCCGCTGATCACGAATGTGTTGATTCGGGGCAGAGGCGTCAGGTGTCCTCAGGAACTGCTGCAACCTGTTACCACACGTTACGATTAATGGCACGTGTTGCTGGAGAATTATCAGGAACCATTATGCACGGTCAAGAATAGTGTTCCGCATTGTTGCGCGCTATTGCGCATAACAGCGCATCGTTAAGTTCTGTCACGTTGTGAACGAGGTGAATTGTCACCACACACACACCCATATTCATCCAGTCGAATTCAGATCGTTCCAGTTTTTCAGAAGAACTTTGTGACTGCATGCGTAGTTGGGTTCTGTGCCATGGAGTGGCGCAGAGAGGAGGAGGAGGAGGACAGAGCCAGATGTGTGGCTTCATGCGGCTGTCGTCTCGCGCATTTTCCCAAACATCATGCACATGCAGCAGGTGGAACACCTGCAGGAGCGCACTGAAGAGCACTGAAATTAGACTTTTAGCCGACTTGGTGTCAGCAATCAAACTGAATGCGGTGCAGCAGGGTTTAATTGTGCGCACGCTTCTTCCTCCGCCGAACTGGAGGAGTCTTGTATCGTAAGTCTCCTATCGCTCCTCTGGCTCAGACTCGTTTTCCTGCTCATCGGTTACAACAGCAGGTGGAACACCTGCAGGAGCATCCTGAGGAGCTTCAGCAGGAACTGTGGAACAACACTTGGAGCCGAGTTTAATTGTGCGCACGTGACAGAAAACTGATTCGTCCTGGCGTGCAGTGAAATGTGATGCCATGTTACAAGTTGTGTCAAAATGTGACAGTTTCCGTGTCACTTCGTAATAACGCGTGACAGTTTGGGCTCCAAGAACCATCACAGGAACCACTACGAACATTGTCATGTTCTATTAAGGATCACTACTCATCAAGACGGATCAATACGCTCAGTTGCGACCTCCACGACGTGAGACGAAATGAGGGTGGTGTGTGACATTCGTGGAAGATTTTTTTGACAAGCAAAAACATGCTCCACGAATATCAAGAATATCACGCACCAACACGCACTATTAAAAAACCTATTCAGATGCGTTAAGTCACATTAAGAATGTCAGGAATGTGTCACGAATGACAGAAAAATGACATTCGTAACGCGTCTTGGTTATGTGTAAACGCACCTTAAGTCTGAGTTAGTACATTACACACAGCTGGTCCACATGTAAGTCTGAGTTAGTACATTACACACTGAGTTAGTACATTACACACAGCTGGTCCACATGTAAGTCTGAGTTAGTACATTACACACAGCTGGTCCACATGTAAGTCTGAGTTAGTACATTACACACAACCGGACCAAAGTTTAGATAAGTGTGTGATTTAATGTTATGTGACTCATTTTTAAAGTGGCAATGTGTTAATTTCCATGCAGAAGTGAGTTGAGGGAATGCAGCTGCATGTGCACATAATGAAGTTGTGAACACAGCCTGAACACAGCGTCGTTCTCTGTTAGTGACAGCTTGCTGCCGTCTCTGTGCACTTCTTGATCCAAACATAGAAAGAAGCTCTCAAAAATGTCAGGAGTTGAAGACAAAGTGTCTCGTCTCTTCCCTGTGGAGTCGTGAACCTAATGAAGAGAATACTGCACTCGAAGCGCATGTGCAAACATGTGGCTGAAAGTTCATAGCTCTAGAAAGTAATGAGTATTCCAGAGTTTTTCCGAGCTTCTGCTCAGTACGATCAGTGGGCACTCTAATGAATAATAGGTGCCATTCTAGACCCTCATGTGTTGTCTTGATGTTGGGGGTAGAGTGCACGCCAAACGTACCTGGAGGTGTTCACTTGGGTTGAGATGTGGTGAGTGAAGGTCATCACATTTTATTAACATCATCCTTGTTAAAGCATTCAAGTAGAGGAGCACTCGCAGAGGGCTGGAAACGTGTCACCATTTGTACTGAGATCATCAGCACTGTCAGTTAGCTCACCCCCGTCCGAATGTGCACATTCAACTGTAATGGAAATGTCATTGTTGATATACCACATGTTTGAGTGGAGTTTATTTGGTGAAAAAACTTCCAGAGTATTCCACTTCCAGATCCTGATCAACTCCACAGCTGAACAGGTTCAACCTGTCAAAAACAGTTTTGTGTGCAGACTGGCTGAAAGTCAAATCAGTCTTGCGACAGGCGTTAAAACCTGACACCTGTGGATGGAAGCAGATGTTCCTGTGGGTGTATTTGTGTGTATTCCTCACTGACATTCTGTTTTTTCTTTTCTTTCTTTCTCTCTGGCAGCTGGTTCAGCTGTAGCTTGTGATGAAGCCAAGTCACTGAGCGGTGAGGTTTCTCTTCCAGCACGCTACACACAGATCCATCGTCATTATCTGATGCATTCAGAGCAGATTGTATATTTCGTAGACGTATAAATGATGGTTTTCTTGTGCGTCAAAGTGAGGACTGCCAGCTGGTACTTGTAGATTGAAGAACTGATCAGAACAGACGTCTTACCATCAGGCACCCCAGGCACTGAGCATTTAAGGAAAAAAATAAAATAAATATACTGAGCGTAAATTCCACAACAAAAGTAAAAACATTCCTGTATCCTGGGAAATGTGCCACATATTGATTTTGGATAGTTGTTTTGTCCTGTATTTGGAACTCCTCAGAGTTTTTCTGTTTGTGTCACTCACTAAGTTTGACAGTTCCATTTGCTGCTTTGATCCTACTTGTATTTTACTTTTTTTTGTTTTTACTAGCTTCAGAGGTTCTGCAACTTACAGTCTGGTGCGACTTCTATACATTTTTCTTTTCTCTTAAAGAGGCATTCTTGAACAGGTGTGACTTAGACCGCAGTGCGACTTGTACTCTATAAATATAGTAAATATCCAAGCGAGGATTAAATTTTGCCTCATTTTGATAAAATTCTATGGATGCACGATGACATCCATATGAAAGTGAGATCAGTTGTTACGGGTCCACTGTCTGGATTTTGTGGAGTTAATACAGTGATGAATAACCAGCCACTTTGAACTCCTCCTCAAGAACATCACCATGGCTGTTCCCCGGTTCAGGGGCTGCGTTCTTCTCAGGCTACAGTCACCAAGATCTGGGTCTGTACTCACAAAGAAGCCTAAGGCTAAAAGTAGCTCTTAGTGGCATCATTCTAAGAAAAATCTTCAAATTCCCCAAATTCTTAGATATTCACAAAGCATCTTAGGCCTTAAGAGAGCTCCTAAGGTGCCAGACTGTTAAGAGGAGGGAGGAGGACTTTTAAGAAGCCTAAAAGTGTCTTAAACAGACAAGATGGCAGAAAGACGGAGAGGAAGGAGAGACGTTCTCCGAATGTAGGATGCAGTGTTGCCACAGTTACTTTGAAAAGTTACTTTTTTAGTTACTTTAGCAACTGTCAGCAACTTGTCAGCAGCAGCTGAATGTAACCAATAAGGTAACTGGTAATCTGACTTGGTTACTCTTAAAATTGATTAAACATCAAAGTAACTAATCAGCAAAATAACTAACAGTTACTTTTCTGAATAGTCACAGATGAGGTTTTTCTTCTTTGTTGTGACAGAAGAACAAATCAGCAAAAATAAACCACTCCCCCCAGTGGCCTGAAAAGGCATTGCAGTGATGTCATGTCATCTTTCTGAAACATTCAGGGATTTTCAACTTAAAAGCACTTTGAATGGCCACAAAAAAAAAAAAAAAAAAAAGAAACCAAAACAAACATTTGCTCTGAAAATAAAAGACGCTGGGTATGGTACTTTTTCTGGCTGCATGTGCTCAATTCTAATTTAGAACTAAGAAAAAAAAGATGCTACATGGACACTGGGCCTGACATCACTTATAAGGAAATATGTATGGTGAATCTGTCTGGAGTAAGCAGTTCTCAAAAACTGAGTGACCATGCAAGAAAGAGACTAGTGATGGAAACCACCGGCACCCATGACGACTTTGAAAAAGTGATACTCTTCTCCGGCGCTGACTGAAGAAACGCATCCTTTGGTCTTCTCAAAGGATTAGTACAGGCTTCCAGCCAAGTAGTAATCAGGACCTACTCTGCTTCACTTCTAAGATCTGACAGGATCAGGTGTACACAAAGCAGAATGGCTGCCAGAATTTCTTGTTTTCTGAGAGAATCCGTCTCTGTACCATGAAGCTGTATATGTTGCACAGATTTATCACACAGCCCCGTACTGTGTGCTTCTTAATGATTGATGTGAAAGAAGTCCAAGACCTGTCTAGTGACTTGGAAACATTGATGTATTCATCCCCTGACTTGTCTGAAGAAAACTGGCTGTAAAAGTGATGACTGATTGATTGAAACCTTACATTTAGAATTCTAAAAGTTTGTCCAATTACTTATGGCCTCTGAAAATGGAGGGGCTGTGATTCCTGCACGGATACTGTGATTTTTTTTTTTTTTTTTTTAAGTGCTTGGAATTAAAGCTGAAAGTCGGCACTACAAGCACATCTTAAATGTTTTATCTTATCTCCACTGAGGTGGAGTGAAATTCAAATATGTACCAAACTGTCAGAGTCAAAGGTCAACCTACCTACATATGTTTGGGGGGGAGCAGACATACAGTCTCCATACACATCCATGTCTGTCTCCAGCAAAGCACCACTGTTGAGAGTTTAGCAATTTAAAAACAGGTTAAAGTATTTTTTGAAATGATAGCAAACACACTGAGAACTTCAGTTGTTGTGTGCTTTGGCTCCCCCTGGTGGAGGTTTTTTCTTTGTTTCATAGAGAATGGCTCAGGCTTCTTGTTTGAGAGGTGCCTTCAATCAGTCAATCAATTTTATTTATATAGCGCCAAATCACAACAAACAGTTGCCCCAAGGCGCTTTATATTGTAAGGCAAGGCCATACAATAATTATGTAAAAACCCCAACGGTCAAAACGACCCCCTGTGAGGAAGCACTTGGCAACAGTGGGAAGGAAAAACTCCCTTTTAACAGGAAGAAACCTCCAGCAGAACCAGGCTCAGGGAGGGGCAGTCTTCTGCTGGGACTGGTTGGGGCTGAGGGAGAGAACCAGGAAAAAGACATGCTGTGGAGGGGAACAGAGATCAATCACTAATGATTAAATGCAGAGTGGTGCATACGGAGCAAAAAGAGAAAGAAACACGCAGTGCATCATGGGAACCCCCCAGCAGTCTAAGTCTATAGCAGCGTAACTAAGGGATGGTTCAGGGTCACCTGATCCAGCCCTAACTATAAGCTTTAGCAAAAAGGAAAGTTTTAAGCCTAATCTTAAAAGTAGAGAGGGTGTCTGTCTCCCTGATCTGAATTGGGAGCTGGTTCCACAGGAGAGGAGCCTGAAAGCTGAAGGCTCTGCCTCCCATTCTACTCTTACAAACCCTAGGAACTACAAGTAAGCCTGCAGTCTGAGAGCGAAGCGCTCTATTGGGGTGATATGGTACTATGAGGTCCCTAAGATAAAATGGGACCTGATTATTCAAAACCTTATAAGTAAGAAGAAGAATTTTAAATTCTATTCTAGAATTAACAGGAAGCCAATGAAGAGAGGCCAATATGGGTGAGATATGCTCTCTCCTTCTAGTCCCTGTCAGTACTCTAGCTGCAGCATTTTGAATTAACTGAAGGCTTTTCAGGGAACTTTTAGGACAACCTGATAATAATGAATTACAATAGTCCAGCCACAGTATTACTAGAGGTCAGGGTAATGCCATCCAGAGTAAGGATCTGGTTAGACACCATGTTTCTAAGATTTGTGGGGCCAAGTACAATAACTTCAGTTTTATCTGAGTTTAAAAGCAGGAAATTAGAGGTCATCCATGTCTTTATGTCTGTAAGACAATCCTGCAGTTTAGCTAATTGGTGTGTGTCCTCTGGCTTCATGGATAGATAAAGCTGGGTATCATCTACGTAACAATGAAAATTTAAGCAATGCCGTCTAATAATACTGCCTAAGGGAAACATGTATAAAGTGAATAAAATTGGTCCTAGCACAGAACCTTGTGGAACTCCATAATTAACCTTAGTCTGTGAAGAAGATTCCCCATTTACATGAACAAATTGTAATCTATTAGATAAATATGATTCAAACCACCGCAGCACAGTGCCTTTAATACCTATGGCATGCTCTAATCTCTGTAATAAAATTTTATGGTCAACAGTATCAAAAGCAGCACTGAGGTCTAACAGAACAAGCACAGAAATGAGTCCACTGTCTGAGGCTATAAGAAGATCATTTGTAACCTTCACTAATGCTGTTTCTGTACTATGATGAATTCTAAAACCTGACTGAAACTCTTAATTAGCTAAGATAGCTGGGTCAAGTGATGGCTTTTTAAGTAATGGTTTAATTACTGCCACCTTAAAAGCCTGTGGTACATAGCCAACTAATAAAGATAGATTGATCATATTTAAGATCGAAGCATTAATTAATGGTAGGGCTTCCTTGAGCAGCCTGGTAGGAATGGGGTCTAATAGACATGTTGATGGTTTGGAGGAAGTAACTAATGAAAATAACTCAGACAGAACAATTGGAGAGAAAGCGTCTAACCAAATACCAGCATCACTGAAAGCAGCCAAAGATAATGATACGTCTTTGGGATGGTTATGAGTAATTTTTTCTCTAATAGTTAAAATTTTATTAGCAAAGAAAGTCATGAAGTCATTACTAGTTAAAGTTAAAGGAATACTCGGCTCAATAGAGCTCTTACTCTTTGTCAGCCTGGCTACAGTGCTGAAAAGAAACCTGGGGTTGTTCTTATTTTCTTCAATTAGTGATGAGTAGTAAGATGTCCTAGCTTTACGGAGGGCTTTTTTATAGAGCAACAGACTCTTTTTCCAGGCTAAGTGAAGATCTTCTAAATTAGTGAGACGCCATTTCCTCTCCAACTTACGGGTTATCTGCTTTAAGCTGCGAGTTTGTGAGTTATACCACGGAGTCAGGCACTTCTGATTTAAAGCTCTCTTTTTCAGAGGAGCTACAGCATCCAAAGTTGTCTTCAATGATGTAAAACTATTGACGAGATACTCTATCTCACGTACAGAGTTTAGGTAGCTACTCTGCACTGTGTTGGTATATGGCATTAGAGAACATAAAGAAGGAATCATATCCTTAAACCTAGTTACAGCGCTTTCTGAAAGACTTCTAGTGTAATGAAACTTATTCCCCACTGCTGGGTAGTCCATCAGAGTAAATGTAAATGTTATTGAGAAATGATCAGACAGAAGGGAGTTTTCAGGGAATACTGTTAAGTCTTCAATTTCCATACCATAAGTCAGAACAAGATCTAAGATATGATTAAAGTGGTGGGTGGATTCATTTACATTTTGAGCAAAGCCAATAGAGTCTAATAATAGATTAAATGCAGTGTTGAGGCTGTCATTCTCAGCATCTGTGTGGATGTTAAAATCGCCCACTATAATTATCTTATCTGAGCTAAGCACTAAGTCAGACAAAAGGTCTGAAAATTCACAGAGAAACTCACAGTAACGACCAGGTGGACGATAGATAATAACAAATAAAACATGCCTTGCTGCTTTTACTGTTTTATTTTTCTTCTACCATGATCATTTCTCCTCAAAGCAGCAACAGAGTAAAGGAACATGCAGAAGCTGTCAGACTACTCAGTTTAGGTCACCGGAATGAGAAAAGTTGGACCTGCACACACTAAGAACGATAGCACAGCTGTGGAAACATGCAGTACTTATTTTGTGCACCCCTGAAATATGTTTTCTTTGATTTGGTTTCATCACAGACTGTATGAACCGAGATACTTCATGTTTTTGTGGTCAACAAGTCTGTTCATGCATTTAAAGCCTGAAACACATTCTACACTAAGACATTTCCCATCTAATGTTGTTTACAGTAGTGTTCAGAATAATAGTAGTGCTATGTGACTAAAAAGATTAATCCAGGTTTTGAGTATATTTCTTATTGTTACATGGGAAACAAGGTACCAGTAGATTCAGTAGATTCTCACAAATCCAACAAGACCAAGCATTCATGATATGCACACTCTTAAGGCTATGAAATTGGGCTATTAGTAAAAAAAAAAAAAGTAGAAAAGGGGGTGTTCACAATAATAGTAGTGTGGCATTCAGTCAGTGAGTTCGTCAATTTTGTGGAACAAACAGGTGTGAATCAGGTGTCCCCTATTTCAGGATGAACCCAGCACCTGTTGAACATGCTTTTCTCTTTGAAAGCCTGAGGAAAATGGGACGTTCAAGACATTGTTCAGAAGAACAGCATAGTTTGATTAAAAAGTTGATTGGAGAGGTGAAAACTTATATGCAGGTGCAAACAATTATAGGCTGTTCATCTACAATGATCTCCAATGCTTTAAAATGGACAAAAAACCAGAGACACATCGAAGAACCATCAAAATGGATAGAAGAATAACCAGAATGGCAAAGGCTCACCCATTGATCAGCTCTAGGATGATCAAAGACATTCTGGAGTTACTTGTAAGTGCTGTGACAGTTAGAAGACGCCTGTGTGAAGCTAATTTATTTGCAAGAATCCCCCGCAAAGTCCCTCCTTTTAAATAAAAGACGTGCAAAAGAGGTTAGAATTTGCCAAAGAACACATCAACTGGCCTAAAGAGAAATGGAGGAATATATTTTGTGGACTGATGAGAGTAAAATTGTTCTTTTTGGGTCCAAGCACCGCAGACAGTTTGTGAGACGACCCCCAAACTCTGAATTCAAGCCACAGTTCACAGTGAAGACAGTGAAGCATGGTGGTGCAAGCATCATGATATGGGCATGTTTCTCCTACTATGGTGTTGGGCCTATATATCGCATACCAGGTATCATGGATCAGTTTCAAAATACTTGAAGAGGTCATGTTGCCTTATGCTGAAGAGGACATGCCCTTGAAATGGGTGTTTCAACAAGACAATGTCCCCAAGCACACTAGTAAACATGCAAAATCTTGGTACCACACCAACAAAATTAATGCCTCGCAGATGTGAAGAAATCATGACAAACTGTGGTTATACAACTAAATACTAGTTTAGTGATTCAAAGGATTGCTAAAAAAGCAGTTTGAACATAATAGTTTTGAGCTTGTAGCGTCAACAGCAGATGCTACTATTATTGTGAACACCCCCTTTTCTACTTTTTTTTACTAATAGCCCAATTTCATAGCCTTAAGAGTGTGCATATCATGAATGCTTGGTCTTGTTGGATTTGTGAGAATCTACTGAATCTACTGGTACCTTGTTTCCCATGTAACAATAAGAAATATACTCAAAACCTGGATTAATCTGCTGTCTTGGCCAGGTCACAATTGGAAAAGAGATGTCAATCTCAATGAGTTTTTTACCTGGGTAAATAAAGGAAATGAAAATGATATGAATAATCTTTTTAGTCACATAGCACTACTATTATTCTGAACACTACTGTATATTGAATAAATCTTCTGAGTAGGTTTGAACAAACACATGTATATTTGTGACTCCAAGTCCAACAACAGTTTTGAAAAACTGAGGATCATGCAAAACCATTGACAGTTTAATCTGTGATCTGTCCATCTATATGTGACGGAGGGCTGCAGGAGTCGCTGTGAATGTGGAGGTCAGTAGGCCTCAATCCCCAGACACCTAAAGGATTCTCTGGCCACTTGGGTCAGAGCCTGGGTTCTCAGCCGACTGGTCAGAGCGTCTGCCTCCCATGCCAGAGATCGTAAGTTTGTGTCCCGAGGGGAGCGAGTGGGAGAAGTCAAACAAAACACAATGCAGAACAAGCTACTACACGTGGAAATTGTTGATTGAGCTACTTGGATTAGTAAATGGAATAGTTTTGACTGTGCTGAATGCTTGGTCTCTAAAGTAAAGGTCAAATAGTGTTGACGTCCATTGAATTCTATGACATGTGACGTGTTACCCCGTAACGTGATAACCAAGCATGATACATGGTGCAAACTATTCCTTTTTGAAACCCTATTAACTCAACCAATAATTTGCATCACCTCTGAACAAAACTGGAGCAACTCTAACTTTTGACCCCTGAACAAACTTAAACGTTGTCACCATTTTTGTTGTTTTTGTCCCATAAATCTATAGAATTCAGTCATAGATAGGCCAAACTATACCTTTCTGGAATCTTAACAATCAGACAAATAATGTGGTATAATTTTCAATATGACTGGAGCATTTTTATATTTAGACCCCTATGTCGCTGCCTATTGAAAATTCAAGTGGCCTGTCAGTCTTTTCAAAAGAGTAATATATAAGGTGTACTTTTGCCAAATTTGGTGCCTGTATAACCATTTGAAGGATTCCTCTGTAAATATTCTGTTATCTGCTGCACTAGGAGCACAGCTATCGAGCTAATTACTGTCACTATAAGGAGACAACATGTGAGTAAACTTCTTTCTGCCACTGAACAGACGATCATATGTGAGGTGAACATACAGTGTAATTTAAATATAATTTAAACTCCTTTTTAGTGCATTTATAAAATAAACTCACTATTAATTTTCTTCTTGTTAAGAGCTGTCCGTGTACAGTAAAACTCGCATATAATGGATTCAGGTGGACCAGCAAATTTTGTCCATTATAATCAAAATCTGTTATATGTATAAAATGGACAGCATCCATAATATTTATAAAACAGACAAAATTCCTTTTTTTTCTAAGTCCGCTGTGGAGTGGTACTTTAAAATCCTAAAGCTTGATTTGTAGTTCTGTAACTCTGTGGCCATGGAATGGCGTCTACGTGCGCCTGACCCCTTTAAAGCTCTCCATCGCGTCTTTATGCAGATTGCTGCAGGAACAGTGGCTTTTTCTGGATTAGTTTGTCCCTCAACGAGCTCCACTTCTTTATGCAATCATCAACTTCCAAACCAACGATTATGATACATACAGTTTCCCTCTATGAACTGGGGGTCATTTGAGCATCTTTTTCCTCCTTGTTGTAAAGTCATATTTTCAGTCTTTTTTCTGCTAAACGTATTCGATCCATGATCAAAATTTAATCGGCGGGTGCACTGCAAAAACTTGTACAATATGATGGGAAAGGAAAGAGTGAAAAGTCACCAATAACAGCCTTTGCAGTCTCAGTCGTTTAGCAGTTGCATGTCAGGCTCCCGGGAGGGTTCGCAGCCAGGCAGAGGGCTCTGATCTAAAGCGGTTTGGTTCACCACACCCAGGGATATGGGTGAATCTTAACACCATATTACAGTGCAGGCAACAAGCAGCATTTTGATAATAATCGCCGGCCTTGAATTATGCCCTGCCTCATTTAGGTCCCATGTCTCAGCACGGTTTGAAAAAATAAATGCCCAGTCTTTTAATCATGGAAATATGGTACCCAATTATTTCAAATCGGCGAGTGTCAGTGCTGAGCTGCATTTCACACCTTTGTTACTGGCACGTCCAGATTGCTCTGTTCAATATATGCGAGGGGTTTTTAATGTAAATGCATTGCGATCGGACAGGACGTTTTGCCTGATGTGAGTGAAAATCTGTTATGGGTGATTCTTAGACTACGGGCACTTATTATGTCCTTTGATCATATTGTATGAAAAACAGAAAAAAGGGGAAATTTCACACTTTTATAGTTATCTTTACAATGAAAGTGTGTTAAGAAATTTGTTCTAGTAGTCTGTGATGACTTTTTCACCTTTTTTCAGCATCATTATATGCAAATATTGCTGTTTTGTGCTTGTCCCACACCCAGACTTTTGATCTTCAATGATAAAAATTAATGGTAAAGAAACGTTTTTTCTAATGTTTTAAAATATCTCTGAATAAAATATCAGTAAAATAATCAAAACATAATTGGGGTAATCAGTGTCATACAACTGTTGTGATTTTTTTTAAACAAAATGTAGTTGTCCCACACTATTGCCGTAATTTCCACCACAACACTGTAATGTCCCTAAACAGTTTGTATGAAAGATTGTTTGGGTAGTTTCTATGGAGATAAACAGTGACATCAGAGCACATCTATATAGCGCCACATCACAACAAACAGTTGCCCCAAGGTGCTTTATATTGTAAGGCAATGGTGTGGTGGAAATTACATTTACAAGGCCAATAGTGCCCGTAGTTAAAGAATCACCCTTATACAAAATCCATTATATATGCCGTTTATTACATGGAAATCCATACAAAAGCACTGGGACTTTTGTTTTTGTCTAGTGAGTGCAAATATTCATTTTATACAATGACAGTTTGGGCGACTTTTACTGTACTTCCAAACGTTCCCATTGGTTACAGCAAAAACAAAACAAAGGCTAACGTTCCTTGAACTTTTAGGGAACCACCCATATGAAACGTTGGCCAGTAGTTACACTGCTACCACCCCACAACGTTATGTTTAGTTGTTTTTCGGTTGTTTTGAGAACCAGTGCTGACAGTTTTGTTTCCTTGATTTTTACACTAGGCCAGCCTAGTTTCATTAATTTCTTATTATTCATTAATTGCTTATTATTATTGCACCAAAGTGCAAAGAGTAAAATACAAAATGTATATTTGTTTTGAATTCAGTGAAATGGAGACAAGCTACACAAACATGGGTCTACAAAGAATGCAATGCCATACAAAGTTAATTATGTTGTTTAATTCCAAATGGGCCCATTTACTGTGTGTGTGTGTGTGTGTGTGTGTGTGTGTGTGTGTGTGTGTGTGTGTGTGTGTGTGTGTGTGTGTGTGTGTGTGTGTGTGTGTGTGTGTGTGTGTGTGTGGTAGGCAGGAGTGCCTGATAATGCAAGTTTGACTGCTATTAAGATTCCACATATTAAATGGCCGATTAGCTGGCCACTGCATTTTATCTTCTGCAAACATGTTTAAAGACAACATTATTGGTGCTGGATTTGGTGGACCCCTTGCAACAGTTTTTTTCCCCTGATGATTTGGCATGCATTCTCCTTTTTCTCTTGGCTATGAAAAACTGAGCATATTATTATTATTAGTGCAGCCTTCATTCATTGTTTCTCCATTCATTGTTTATATAGCACATTAATTGAACCAAAGATGAAATAGAAAAAGTAAAGTAGGCTACAATAAAATAAGTAGGCCTAGATGTCTCAAGTTGTTTTAAATTCAGTAAAATGCAGACACACTCAAGTCAAGGGCCTAATTACTTGATAATGATAATTGTGAGGCTACTTCTATTCAGATTCCACACATTAAATGGCTGATTAGCTGCCCCCCCCCCCCCCCCCCGCACAGTTAGTGACAAAACCAAACTGAACCAAAGCTGAAATAGAAAGAGTAAAGTACGCTACAATAAAATAAGTATACATGTCGAAAGTTGTATGAAGTCAAGTAGACTGCAATAAAAAGTAAAATGTGGATGTCTCAATAAGTAGCCTATTCCAAACTGAGTTTTAAATTCACACAAAAATAACTAGACCATGAGCCATTATGCTAATGCCTACTTGCCATTCAGAGGTAAATGGCTGGGCTATTAAGGCCAAAAATTCTGGCTTTTGGGAACTGGTTTGACCAGTTTTTGTTTTTGTAACAGACAAAGCAGCTACAGCAACACTTTGCAAGTCCAATAGATTGCCTTGCTGGCTGATTGGCCTCCAGGTTGCCTGACGTGGTGGGGGGTGTGGCTGTGAAGACATGGATAATTGGGCTGATCGCAATGAACAGAATCAATTGCCTTCGGACGCAGAGAGCACCTTTTGGATTCTGCTTGATGATAAGACCTGGGATTCACTCTTGAAAAGGTAACATTCATTTTTGTTGACTAGTTAAAGGTGCACTGTGTAGGATGGTGGCCAGAGTAGGTATACTATGGCAACTATGGCATACTATGCTCACTGAAACTGTGCTGCCTATTGCCAAATTTGATCTTTTCATGAACATTTACTAAATAATAAACTAATATTTACTAGTATGACCAAAGTACAGTAAGTACTGGAGCTAAAAATGTCTATTTCTGGAAATTCAAAATGGCAGCCATGGAGAAGATACACCTTTTCATGTATGAAAAGTGCAATTTTCCCAGTCAGAGTTTGATGGTGGTGGCAAGTATTCGTGAAAAAGGTCATATTTGTGATTGGGCAGCATGAATTCTGGAAAGAAACTGCTAAAAATATTACACAGTGCACCTTTAAAGACTAGCTTATATACACTGTCATTGGCTGGAGCTTCACTGCTCTTTTGCAGTATTGTTCCTTGTGACATTTTTACAAATTTGATCAATGTTAAACGGTGGCACAATAGGCTTGAAATTTTAAATGGCAGTAAAGGCGTTTTTAGCAAAATCAGTGAAATGTGTGTTTTTGGACTATTTTGATCAAAAGTAGTTCTGAGAACCATTTGGCAGAATGCTCCAGTTCTCTTTCCACGTCCCCAGATTTGAAATCCCTAGTGCATGTTTTTGCAGCCTTCCTTTAGCAAGGTTTTAGCCCCTGTGCACTAATCCTTTAGCCATGTTTTGGGTGCTTGATGTTCTGGGGAAGTGGAAAGACAACAGGAGAATTCTTCCAAATGTCTTTATTACTAGCTTTGATCAAAACAGCCTCAAAACAAACTTTGCTCAGATAAAAACACCCATTCACTGCAATTCATAATTTTAAGCTTACTGTGTAACATTCAATTTAACATGAATTGAATTTGCTAGAAATCTGCAAGGAAATTATGGTAGTGCAAAGGAACAATACTGCAAGTGCAGAGTGGGATTTTGTAAAGTTGTAATTTTCAAGGGGCGTTTGATGCAGCCTAATCTATATTGGTCTGTTAGACCATTTTGTTACACATTGGTTTTGCTTTCCTGCTCAATTGAATGCAATGCTATGGTCATATGTCACACATATTCTTACCTCATCCCCAATTTAATCCTGTGTGTATTTTTGTCAAGTGCAAGTATGGTTGCAAACTGAAACACCGTGTTTAAATTTATGTTGGTGCTGTAATGTTGTATTTAAATTTTCCCCATGCACTGAAGTAGACAGGGAGCAGGCACTGTCCCAGACCACCAACAACCAGTAAAAATCTATTTAAGCATAAAAACTCAAAAAGAAAAAATAATATAGCACCTTCAACTGCAACACAGACTAAAACAGTTAAATGTGGTCTATTAAACATTAGGTCTCTCTCTTCTAAGTCCCTGTTAGTAAATGATATAATAATGGATCAACATATTGATTTATTCTGCCTTACAGAAACCTGGTTACAGCAGGATGAATATGTTAGTTTAAATGAGTCAACACCCCCGAGTCACACTAACTGCCAGAATGCTCGTAGCACGGGCCGAGGCGGAGGATTAGCAGCAATCTTCCATTCCAGCTTATTAATTAATCAAAAACCCAGACAGAGCTTTAATTCATTTGAAAGCTTGACTCTTAGTCTTCTCCATCCAAAATGGAAGTCCCAAAAACCAGTTTTATTTGTTGTTATCTATAGTCCTCCTGGTCGTTACTGTGAGTTTCTCTGTGAATTTTCAGAACTTTTGTCTGACTTAGTGCTTAGCTCAGATAAGATAATTATAGTGGGCGATTTTAACATCCACACAGATGCTGAGAATGACAGCCTCAACACTGCATTAATCTATTGTTAGACTCGATTGGCTTTGCTCAAAATGTAAATGAGTCCACCCACCACTTTAATCATATCTTAGATCTTGTTCTGACTTATGGTATGGAAATTGAAGACTTAACAGTATTCCCTGAAAACCCCCTTCTGTCTGATCATTTCTTAATAACATTTACATTTACTCTGATGGACTACCCAGCAGTGGGGAATAAGTTTCATTACAGTAGAAGTCTTTCAGAAAGCGCTGTAACTAGGTTTAAGGATATGATTCCTTCTTTATGTTCTCTAATGCCATATACCAACACAGGGCAGAGTAGCTACCTAAACTCTGTGAGTAAGATAGATTATCAATCAATCAATCAATCAATTTTTTTTTTTTTTATATAGCGCCAAATCACAACAAACAGTTGCCCCAAGGCGCTTTATATTGTAAGGCAAGGCCATACAATAATTATGTAAAACCCCAACGGTCAAAACAACCCCCTGTGAGCAAGCACTTGGCTACAGTGGGAAGGAAAAACTCCCTTTTAACAGGAAGAAACCTCCAGCAGAACCAGGCTCAGGGAGGGGCAGTCTTCTGCTGGGACTGGTTGGGGCTAAGGGAGAGAACCAGGAAAAAGACATGCTGTGGAGGGGAGCAGAGATCGATCACTAATGATTAAATGCAGAGTGGTGCATACAGAGCAAAAAGAGAAAGAAACAGTGCATCATGGGAACCCCCCAGCAGTCCACGTCTATTGCAGCATAACTAAGGGATGGTTCAGGGTCACCTGATCCAGCCCTAACTATAAGCTTTAGCAAAAAGGAAAGTTTTAAGCCTAATCTTAAAAGTAGAGAGGGTGTCTGTCTCCCTGATCTGAATTGGGAGCTGGTTCCACAGGAGAGGAGCCTGAAAGCTGAAGGCTCTGCCTCCCATTCTACTCTTACAAACCCTAGGAACTACAAGTAAGCCTGCAGTCTGAGAGCGAAGCGCTCTATTGGGGTGATATGGTACTATGAGGTCCCTAAGATAAGATGGGACCTGATTATTCAAAACCTTATAAGTAAGAAGAAGAATTTTAAATTCTATTCTAGAATTAACAGGAAGCCAATGAAGAGAGGCCAATATGGGTGAGATATGCTCTCTCCTTCTAGTCCCTGTCAGTACTCTAGCTGCAGCATTTTGAATTAACTGAAGGCTTTTCAGGGAACTTTTAGGACAACCTGATAATAATGAATTACAATAGTCCAGCCTAGAGGAAATAAATGCATGAATTAGTTTTTCAGCATCACTCTGAGACAAGACCTTTCTAATTTAGAGATATTGCATAAATGCCATCCAGAGTAAGGATCTGGTTAGACACCATGTTTCTAAGATTTGTGGGGCCAAGTACAATAACTTCAGTTTTATCTGAGTTTAAAAGCAGGAAATTAGAGGTCATCCATGTCTTTATGTCTGTAAGACAATCCTGCAGTTTAGCTAATTGGTGTGTGTCCTCTGGCTTCATGGATAGATAAAGCTGGGTATCATCTGCGTAACAATGAAAATTTAAGCAATACCGTCTAATAATACTGCCTAAGGGAAGCATGTATAAAGTGAATAAAATTGGTCCTAGCACAGAACCTTGTGGAACTCCATAATTAACTTTAGTCTGTGAAGAAGATTCCCCATTTACATGAACAAATTGTAATCTATTAGACAAATATGATTCAAACCACCACAGCGCAGTGCCTTTAATACCTATGGCATGCTCTAATCTCTGTAATAAAATTTTATGGTCAACAGTATCAAAAGCAGCACTGAGGTCTAACAGAACAAGCACAGAGATGAGTCCACTGTCCGAGGCCATAAGAAGATCATTTGTAACCTTCACTAATGCTGTTTCTGTACTATGATGAATTCTAAAACCTGACTGAAACTCTTCAAATAGACCATTCCTCTGCAGATGATCAGTTAGCTGTTTTACAACTACCCTTTCAAGAATTTTTGAGAGAAAAGGAAGGTTGGAGATTGGCCTATAATTAGCTAAGATAGCTGGGTCAAGTGATGGTTTTTTAAAGTAATGGTTTAATTACTGCCACCTTAAAAGCCTGTGGTACATAGCCAACTAACAAAGATAGATTGATCATATTTAAGATCGAAGCATTAAATAATGGTAGGGCTTCCTTGAGCAGCCTGGTAGGAATGGGGTCTAATAAACATGTTGATGGTTTGGATGAAGTAACTAATGAAAATAACTCAGACAGAACAATCGGAGAGAAAGAGTCTAACCAAATACCGGCATCACTGAAAGCAGCCAAAGATAACGATACATCTTTGGGATGGTTATGAGTATTTTTCTCTAATAGTTAAAATTTTGTTAGCAAAGAAAGTCATGAAGTCATTTCTAGTTAAAGTTAATGGAATACACAGCTCAATAGAGCTCTGACTCTTTGTCAGCCTGGCTACAGTGCTGAAAAGAAACCTGGGGTTGTTCTTATTTTCTTCAATTAGTGATGAGTAGAAAGATGTCCTAGCTTTACGGAGGGCTTTTTTATAGAGCAACAGACTCTTTTTCCAGGCTAAGTGAAGATCTTCTAAATTAGTGAGACGCCATTTCCTCTCCAACTTACGGGTTATCTGCTTTAAGCTACGAGTTTGTGAGTTATACCACGGAGTCAGGCACTTCTGATTTAAAGCTCTCTTTTTCAGAGGAGCTACAGCATCCAAAGTTGTCTTCAATGAGGATGTAAAACTACTGACGAGATACTCTATCTCACTTACAGAGTTTAGGTAGCTACTCTGCACTGTGTTGGTATATGGCATTAGAGAACATAAAGAAGGAATCATATCCTTAAACCTAGTTACAGCGCTTTCTGAAAGACTTCTAGTGTAATGAAACTTATTCCCCACTGCTGGGTAGTCCATCAGAGTAAATGTAAATGTTATTAAGAAATGATCAGACAGAAGGGAGTTTTCAGGGAATACTGTTAAGTCTTCTATTTCCATACCATAAGTCAGAACAAGATCTAAGATATGATTAAAGTGGTGGGTGGACTCATTTACATTTTGAGCAAAGCCAATAGAGTCTAATTGTTGTGAAAGTGTAGTGACACGGACCCACAACAGGGGGCGCAAATGAACGGTCAATAGATGAGCCAAAAGGTAACAATTTAATGTTGTGAAATGTGCACAACGAATATACAGACAATCTCAGAATATGATTACAGTCAAATTACAAAGGGGACGTGTGGGCAGGCTCGAGGATAGAAGACGTCTGTCCTGAGAAGGGCCGGAACCACACGATTTCTGCCACCACCGAACCTGGTGAATACTGGAGCCGCCAAGTCCCGAATTCCCAGGTGATCACCGTCTCCGACTGTCGGATCTGGTACTGCTGGCGAGAACAAAGACAGTCAAATGTGGGTGTGTGTACACCCAGTAACAACGGTGGGAATGCCACCTCCACCTCTCACTCAATATGTGATGAGTATCGCAGTGATTCCTCAGGGGAAAAGAGTGCCGTCCTGCACTCACTCAGCTTCCACAGATAGAGGAACCGGTACTCCTGCAAACACTCACAATATACAGATATATTGTAACACAAAACGGCTGAGGATATTACCTTCAATGAAGTACGATATCTCGGCGATGAGGTGGAGATGACGTCTGGGTTTTATGGAGTGAGGTGATGAAGAATGAGTGACAGCTGTCAGGAAGTAATGAGTAACAGCTGTCACTCCCGGCTGTGTCCGTGGCGGCAGCGCCCTCTCGTGCCTGAAGCCCGCACTTCAGGCAGGGCGCCCTCTGGTGGTGGGCCAGCAGTACCTCCTCTTCTGGCGGCCCACACAACACTAATAATAGATTAAATGCAGTGTTGAGGCTGTCATTCTCAGCATCTGTGTGGATTTTAAAATCGCCCACTATAATTATCTTATCTGAGCTAAGCACTAAGTCAGTCAGTAGTTTTATATCCTCATTGAGGACAACTTTGGATGCTGTAGCTCCTCTGAAAAAGAGAGCTTTAAATCAGAAGTGCCTGACTCCGTGGTATAACTCACAAACTCGTAGCTTAAAGCAGATAACCCGTAAGTTGGAGAGGAAATGGCGTCTCACTAATTTAGAAGATCTTCACTTAGCCTGGAAAAAGAGTCTGTTGCTCTATAAAAAAGCCCTCCGTAAAGCTAGGACATCTTTCTACTCATCACTAATTGAAGAAAATAAGAACAACCCCAGGTTTCTTTTCAGCACTGTAGCCAGGCTGACAAAGAGTCAGAGCTCTATTGAGCTGAGTATTCCATTAACTTTAACTAGTAATGACTTCATGACTTTCTTTGCTAATAAAATTTTAACTATTAGAGAAAAAATTATTCATAATCATCCCAAAGACGTATCGTTCTCTTTGGCTGCTTTCAGTGATGCCGGTATTTGGTTAGACTCTTTCTCTCCGATTGTTCTGTCTGAGTTATTTTCGTTAGTTACTTCCTCCAAACCATCAACATGTCTATTAGACCCCATTCCTACCAGGCTGCTCAAGGAAGCCCTACCATTAATTAATGCTTCGATCTTAAATATGATCAATCTGTCTTTATTAGTTGGCTATGTACCACAGGCTTTTAAGGTGGCAGTAATTAAACCATTACTCAAAAAGCCATCACTTGACCCAGCTATCTTAGCTAATTATAGGCCAATCTCCAACCTTCCTTTTCTCTCAAAAATTCTTGAAAGGGTAGTTGTAAAACAGCTAACTGATCATCTGCAGAGGAATGGTCTATTTGAAGAGTTTCAGTCAGGGTTTAGAATTCATCATAGTACAGAAACAGCATTAGTGAAGGTTACAAATGATCTTCTTATGGCCACACACACCAATTAGCTAAACTGCAGGATTGTCTTACAGACATAAAGACATGGATGACCTCTAATTTCCTGCTTTTAAACTCAGATAAAACTGAAGTTATTGTACTTGGCCCCACAAATCTTAGAAACATGGTGTCTAACCAGATCCTTACTCTGGATGGCATTACCCTGACCTCTAGTAATACTGTGAGAAATCTTGGAGTCATTTTTGATCAGGATATGTCATTCAAAGCGCATATTAAACAAATATGTAGGACTGCTTTTTTGCATTTACGCAATATCTCTAAAATTAGAAAGGTCTTGTCTCAGAGTGATGCTGAAAAACTAATTCATGCATTTATTTCCTCTAGGCTGGACTATTGTAATTCATTATTATCAGGATGTCCTAAAAGTTCCCTGAAAAGCCTTCAGTTAATTCAAATGCTGCAGCTAGAGTACTGACAGGGACTAGGAGAGAGCATGTTTGTTGTGATTTTGGCGCTATATAAATGAAACTGATTGATTTGAAGTTTGCACCACACAGACGGTAAATTAAACTTCAGTCTGTCTTTTATCAGTCGCTGAGTAGTCACAATAATTAAATGAAACGTTGGCACTAAGTTGGTTTAAACTTTTTTGTTTCTTATTCTTTTTAGGTCAGCTGGTCCTCAAGACTGAAAACGCACACCAAAATTTGCACCCATCACCTGTTTTTGCCATTTTTATTCTTATTTTTTGCATTTTATTTATATTGTATTTTTTTTTTTTGCCTTGATTGCATTTTATTACAAAACAGTATTATAATGTTGCACTGTTCTTACCCATGTTGTATTCCTGATATTTTTCTATTAAACATTCTCTCATCCTCAAAACTGAAAACGCACACCAAATTATATGCACCCGCACCCGTTTTTGCCATTTTTATTCTTATTTTTTGTATTTTATTTATTTATATATATATATATATATATATATATATATATATATATATAATATATTTTTGCCTTGATTGCATTTTATTACGAAATAGTATTATAATGTTGCACTGTTACCCTCTTACCCATGTTGTATTCCTGATATTTTTCTATTAAACATTCTTGTCTTGCAACATTTGCCTGGTCATTCATCACTGCTTATGCTCTGAAGTAAATAGCTGTCATGCATGCAAAACGTTTACAATGAATTACAAACTACAGAAATATGACAACATTATGGGAAAGAACATCGGGAACCAAATATGTAACCAACAAGGTTACTAGAATGTAGTAGGGGAACTTTGTGGGAACCAACACATAATAAACAAGGTTGGGGGAACATCAGGAGCACGTCTAGGGAACCAAATATGTAACCAACAAGGTTATGGGAACCATATGGGAACATTGAGGGAACAAACATGACATGAACAAGAATAAAGGGACGGTGTGAGAACAGTGAGGGAACCAAATGGGAACCACATGCGTAACGTTCTGAGAACCAAAATTAAACTTTCCTGCCAACCAAGTGAGAACCAAAACAGAACCAAATATGACTTTCAGGGAACGTAGCAAGAACCGAACCGGAACCAAGGGCTCGTGTTCCAGGAACGTTCTGGGAACCAAAAATTGAGAGCTGTTTGCTACAAAACATTTAACAGGCAGGTACTAAAATTTTTGATTTCAGACTTAACAAATGTTTTTAACTGTTAACCTTTATTGACTCTGCCTGTACAAAAAAAAAAGAAAAAGTTAGCGGTTTAAAAATGATCAGACCTAAATTTATCAGAAGCTGAAGGCTTAAAAAGTTATCTGAAAAGCTAACCTGATAATGATGACATTAGCTTCGATAATTAGCGGTTAGCTGATTAGTTAATGTGTGCCCACCCCTGCATACATACAATGAAATAGTCCTCTGCATTTAAGCCATACTGGGCTGTAACCGTAAAAAAACACATTACAGTATTTCTTTAGAGCAAAGAGCGCTTTTTTTCTTCTTCTTTCTTTCATGACCTTATTCTGGTGGATCTGAGGGCCCCTTCAGGAAGCAAGGCATTTTGTGACAGATTTACAAGGTCTGTCCATAAAGTATTGTACCTCTTTATTTTTTTTAAACTATATGGATTTGATTCATATGTTTTCATGTCAAACAAGCTTGAACCCTTGTGCGCATGCATGAGTTTTTCCACGCCTGTCGGTGACGTCATTCTCCTGTGAGCACGCCTTGTGGAAGGAGTGGTCCCGCCCCGTCGTCGGATTTTCATTGTCTGGAAATGGCGGATTTTCCGGCAGATTTCACTTTTAACAAGAGATTTTGTCATGGAAAGCCGCGCGGAGGCTTCGCGCGTCATGACCGATTCGCTTTGGAAGCGAGACAAAGGAACACACTCCGTTTCGACAAGTTTGGACATGTTTATCTCGGCTTTCAATGCTTACCAGTCCAGTAAGTATCAGTGAAATTGTGGAGAGCTGGACATGTCCAAAGGTGTTCCTTTGTCTCGCTTCCAAAGCGAATCGGTCGTGACGTGCGAAGCCTCCGCGCGGCTTTCCATGACAAAATCTCTTGTTAAAAGTGAAATCTGCCGGAAAATGGCTGATGTCCAGCTCTTGTGATAACCAGAGAAAGAGCACACGACGGTCTCGTATCCACAGAGCCATCAGCTCAGAAATGGTCCGGTGGCTTGTGCCGTGTCATCGCAGTTTGGAGCGTGGCGCGCTGAGCGTCCTTAAAGGGGTCTTTAAAGCTGTACTACCAGACCTTATTCTCTGTGAAGCCCGTAAAATTTTCACCGAAAGCCAGATACATTTTTCGAATGGTTTCCAAGTGCCAGTTTCTAACAGCATCTGAAAAAATTCTGATGGTAAAAAAAGTCCTTTTCATTCCGCCATTTCCAGACAATGAAAATCCGACGACGGGGCGGGACCACTCCTTCCACAAGGTGTGCTCACAGGCGAATGACGTCACCGACAGGCGTGAAAAACTCACGCATGTGCACAAGGGTTCAAGCTTGTCTGACGTGAAAACATATGAATCAAATCCATATAGTTAAAATAAAAAGGTACAATACTTTATGGACAGACCTCGTACACCACACCTTCACTTTGGGCTAAAAGCGGAGCTAATAATAATGTGCTGTGGCGTGGGAGCAGTCGGCTTGTCACCTCTCCCTCTCCCGCTGGCTGAAGGCACAGACCATCGGGCCTGCCTTGCGGGTGGCTTCGCTCTCTGGATGGGCTCCTTTCATGGATCCTCTCAGCTACGGGCCCACCAGGACCACATGTTGTGATCACACAACAGATTGTTTTGTTTTTGAGTCTCTTTCCAGAGCTCAGTCAGCTTTTTGGGTCTTTTCCGCTTCCTCTTTAACTGTGAATTATCAAACGGACTTTTTTAATGAAAGACGTGCGGACGGGTCTGCGCGTCGGGATGCAGCCGGTGCAGTGCGGCGGCACAGGAAAAACACCTCTGTGTTGATAACCATTTGTAAAATCCAGGCGGCTTTTGATGGCTTTCAGTGGAGTGAGTATATGAGAAATTGTTTAACAGCTGGACATGTTCCAACTTGTCCTTAAGGCTTCCAACAGAGGTGTTTTTCCTGTGGCGGAGCGTCGCGGTGGCTGCGAGCCGATGCTGCAATCCGCCCGCACGTCTTTCATTAAATAAATCTTTAACAGTGGAATATCCGGATAAAATGCTGAAACTGACTTCTTCTGAAACTTCTCTGTTCTCTCACGACGTCCTGGATCAATAGAGCCTGAAATGTGGAGGTTTTCAGCTTGAAACAGGCTGACGACGGCGCCTGGGACCGCTGCACGACGTCTCGCTCCGTGGGAAGTCCTTAAAGCGACAGTATCACCTCAAAATCTCTCATCAGCCGTTAAAATTTTCACCGAAAACCAGCTTAATTTTTCGAACCGTGTCCACTTCGATGTGTCTCACAGGTTTAGAAAAAATTTTGATCAAACAAAGCGCCAGTCTCTCAGCAACTTCTCAGACAAAGGAATTCCGACGAGGGGCTGGACGACTCCTCCCACAAGGAGTGCTCACAGGCTAATGACGTCACCGACAGGCGTGGAAAAACTCACGCATGCGCACGAGGGTTCAAGCATGTCTGACGTAAAAACATATGAATGAAATCCATATAGTTTTAAAAAAAAAATAAAAAGGACCTATACTTTATGGACAGCCCTCGTATTAGTGATTATAATATAGTGGATTTTTTATTTAGGATTTTTTTTTCTATGAAACAGGTACATGCATTTCAAATCTGAAACATGTCACGAGGGACTAAAAATATCAGCTATTTTTAAAATATTGTTTCCTTCTTGAAAACAGTAAGTGTACTGTATGTTAGCATAACACGTTATTATTAAATATTAAAACCATTCACAAAAATAATATAGTCTTACCTGTCTGTTTCAGTGAAATCATCTTCAGTCTGATGAAAACGTCTGAAAATAATTTAAGTTGTTGTCCTGGCTGAAGAAAAGTCCATGACTGCTCGAGTCTCTACTGTACCCACCTGGGACCAGCTTGGTCAACTACAGGTGTAATCCATTCATTGCGTCTGCAGCTGATGGATCGAGTCTCTGCTGTGAATGGATCCTCTTGTTCCACTGTGGGTTCTTTGCGCTGCAAGTTAAAAGACTCGCAGTGCCTCATCTGCTCGTAATGTCTCAGTCTACACACGATGAAATTATCCCATGAGCCACAAAACAATAAAATAAAATAATGTACAAATACTCAGTTTTGCACCCGTGTGGAGTGGAGAAGCCGCAGACACCGTACATGGGCGCTCGTCAATATAAGTGTTGTTGCTTGTTGCTTGCTGTTGCAACAACAAGCAACAGTAAGTGTTCCACCTGCCAATCAAAAGGATTCTGCCGTAGAGAATTAACCATTCTGAAACGTATAAAAAACGTGCATCACCGACCCAAACCACTCAGTGGAAACGGGGCTGTCAGTAGCCTGTAAAAATCCATAAATTAATGGGGCTATTAAGATAATGGTTCTGGCGCTGATGTCACTTCCTCCTTTTTCTCCAATGTCGGGACTCGCAAGGAAATTCCTGGTTTTTAGTGATGCGCAGTTCTAAATCCGAATATTTATCTCTTCAGTAATTGCATATCAGGAAAGGCTAAATTTTAAACTGTTGTTTAATTTTAGTCTTAGATACTCAAAAAAAACAAAAACATTACATATCGTGTCACCTACAGTTTAAGTGTAACCTGACTTGGTTTTAAGTGCGTGCTGAAAGTAATCAAGCCCTGTTAGGAAGTTTCCACCTCCTGTTTTTTTTTTTTTTTTTTTAACAAAAAGCTAGTTTAATGGTGTGTTTCTCATTTCAAGTGTAAAGAAAATTTGTGGTCATGAATCATGCTTTTTTCCGCATATAAGTTGCACTGCACTATAAGTCGCAGGACCTCTCAAACTAGGAAAAAAAACTTGACTTATACTCCGGAAAATATGGATTATAGACTGTGTACAAGATCACACGCAGTAATTTTGTATTTTACGCCTGTGGAGATGGTCATTTTTACCAGCTTGAGTTGGTCTGTGGTTCTGCCGAGGAGAATGTGAAGTTTGAAATGTTTTGTACTTCTACTAATCTTAACCCTCTTTGGCCTCTATTGTTGTGTTTATGAAACAGTTTTCTTTGCCCTTGTGCAGTAGAGTAAAACCAGTGACCTGCTTTGGCCTCAGCTGCAAAAAGCTAAAAACTTTGATTTTTTTTCCTTTCCTCTTGTTGCCAGAGGAAACAACTTACCACACACTGGAGGAGGGACGAGTAGTGGAGTACTGCACCACCACTGTCACTGATGCCACGCCCACCGTAGTAGCAGCTGTCGAGACGCCGGTGGAGATGCTCGCCCCGTCTTCGGTTTCCCCCCCGTCACCTCAGGGTCAGGCCAAACCGAAGGAGCTGAAGAACCGGATCGCTCTGAACTCAGCACGCCTGCTACAGGAACAGAGAGTCACCAATGTTCACATTCGACAGATCGCCCAGCACTTAGAGGGCCAGAACGAGATACTGCAGATGATGCGGCGCTCTCAGGAAGCTCAGGCGTACGCCCAGGAGAGGCAAGCCCAGGCACTGGAAGGGACCCAGGCTGCTCTGCTGGCATTAGTGCAGATGCTCCGGCCTGCTCTTAAAGACCTGCGCAAATTCCTGCAGAGTGGGACCGAGGTCGCCACCTCCAGCAGCGTGCCAGCGAGCGCGCCCACTGATGAGGGCAGAGCAGAGGAACAGAACCGGCCCAAAACCCCACCACCGCCAACACAGCAAGCCGAGGAGCCACAGTAGATGCTGTGTGTGTGTGTTTGTGCACATCATAACCTTCTGTCAGACTCTCAAAACCAAAACTACACAAACATGATGTGAGTAGCACGCAGACAGAGGTTTGGCGGTGTGTAATCTGAACATTCATGGAAATGGAGAAAAGTTCATGTTGAGGATATTCCTGGTTGACCACTTTTTCAGAATCGAGCCCATTTTATTTGATACCGAGTACGACACAGGAGACCATCCTCCAGACCCCCTGAGTGAACGTGAGCATTTTTCTGGTGTCTGCCTGAAAGTTGTTCTGCAGTTTAATCTGCATGAAGAATCATCAGTGGTTTGTAAGATTAGAGACACCTGCAGCCTTCAGTTAGTGTCGTCAGGACTCGGCATCTTCAGGACTAAATAACACCTTAAGACTGACACCACTGCAGACTGTACTTTAATCAACCAGAATGTGTGAGATTCTGGCTTAGAAGGTTCACTCATGTAGTTATAGGTAAAGTAACATGTATTATACAGTGATACACTGTATCATTTTCTTTTTAATTAAATATTACATCATCCACTCTGACTTTTGGGTACTAAGATAAACACCGTATTTTTTCAGAATATGTTGCATTTTTTTAACGAGATTGAAGGTTTTGCAGCTTATACTCTGGTGCAGGTTATACAAAAAGATTCTTATTATTATTATCATCATCATGATCATCATTATTATTTATATAGGGCTTTCCCAGAATCATCACACTGAACAAAATAAACAAACAATAAAAGTAATAATAAAAGTACACTTCAACAATGCACAAGAATACCAAATTAAGTAACATATTATGGACAAAATGTTGTCTATTGGATGTTTTTTGATCATCTTGCTTATTTTTGGAATTTAAAAGTCCTTGTGGTACACACCACAGGATGAGGGCTTTCGGCATAACTCCACTGTTCACTTCTCCATGTGTCATCTGACAATTCTTTTTGTACAAATGTTGTTACAGTGCCCTCCAAAAGTATTGGAACACTTGGTATTTCACACATTTTAATATGTTTATGCCAGTTCAAATACAAAAAAAAAAAAAACAACAAAAAAAAACAAATGTCTAAAATGATTTTGCTTAAACTCAGGCAGAAAGTGAATCTCTACAACTTGATGTAAATTAATTAAAAATATAAAAGCTAAGATGATGGTTGCATAAGTAATGGAACCCTCTAGTACAACCCCAATTCCAATGAAGTTGGGACGCTGTGTGAAATGTAAATAAAAACAGAATGCAATGATTTGCAAATCCTCTTCAACCTATATTCAATTGAATACACCACAAAGACAAGATATTTAATGTTCAAACTGATAAACTTTATTGTTTTTGTGCAAATATTTGCTCAATTTGAAATGGATGCCTACAAATCATTGTATTTTTTTTATTTACATTTCATACAACATCCCAACTTGATGTCTCTGAGTTGGCAGTGACACTGAGCACACAGGACTCTGAGGGATCTTGAGCACCACACCGCACTGGTTGATACCCACCAAACACAGGACCTTAATGCTACGGTTACGTTAGCTACAAACGACGGGGACACGCAGATGGCTTTGTCATGCACATGACATCTCCTTAATATGTCTTGTAAATCACATCAGAGTGTTTATTTCTCATTATATAATGGCTGAGTGGATCCTTGTCATTTGATTGGTGCTTTGTATGTCACATGACACGGATTATTCACCCTGTTTGTGTTGTGCTGCATTTACTGTACAAATTAGCTTCCATTTATTGTGCAAATTTGGTTCCATATGTTTTGTACCATTACACCCGCACCAGCACATGCTAGTGGGGGCAGCATTTAGCTAAACATGGCGGAGTTTGTTTTGCTGATGGACGAGGATTTGAACAAGCTAACTGACTACGCTAATTCTTCTAACACACGCAAAAAAACAAATCCACTGCTGTAAGCCATCTGGAGACATGAAGAGCTGTTAGGATGAAGATGAAGTTAGGATGAAAAGCTGGACAAATTTCTGACGTGATTTTTCGCTGGACTGAAGAAGTGCACGGAGTCAGTGCACGGCATCGCAGACTACATCGTCAGAATTATTTTTTAACTATCTGACTGTTTTTGTAAGTTGACCGAGAACAAATTTTGGACTCCTATTTAAAGTTCGTGTTGGACTGTTGGACCAGTGATGAACACCAAAATGTAAGTCCATTTTCTGTTGTTTATAACTTAATAAAATATCAAATGACAAGGATCTATTTTAGCCGTTATATAAAACAAATAATGTTTTTTAATTTATTCAGTGGAAGGAACATTTCATTGAATGGAACATTCCATATTTCACCTCATGAAATATTCGTACCATAGAACTCATAACCATTCATTATTTGTATGCAGTCTTTTACAAAACATATGAGAAACAGCTGATTGGGAATGTTTTCTGCCGTTGTGTGATCAATTTGTTTGAATGAACGATCAGCTGACATTATGCTGCCTATTCACTCTGATTGGAAGTCACAGTGTCACGTCACTCAGTATTTGTAGAAAACAGACTTCAGGACTATTTTGGCGTCACCTAGCTGGTGGCGTAGTGACTGTTGTCTTGTGCTGTTGCAAAACACCCACTCTGATTAAAAATGAATGGTTTGCTGCCGCTTTGCTGTTAATGTGATCATCACGTTAGAGCTCACCAGTGGTTTCTCCTTTCCCTGCAGCTTCCTTCCACACCTGAAAGCAGATAAATGCGCGGTGCGCTGTAATTGTCTTGTAGACTTAAATGCATGTAAATAAGCCGGTCTGCTCTGTGTAACCTTGATCCCGCCAGATCTCAGAAGCTAAGCAGTGTGGCATCTGTTTAGTACTTGGATGGGAGTCCTCTTTGGAACTCCGGCAGCTGTGTGTGTTTCTCCAGGTATAACTAGAGTTGCATCAGGAAGGGCATCTGGCGTAAAACTTATGCCAAATACCAATGTGGACCTGGCTGTCTCCGCTGTGGCGACCCCGACCCAAAAAATGGGAGCAGCCGAAATGACATCACACACTTGAATGCATGTAAATGTGCTGTAATCATCTTCCATACTTGAATGCATTTAAAGGGTTGTAATTGCTTTTCATAACTGAAAAAGTGCAGTAATCACCTTCTGTATATGAATGTATTTAAATGCAGTCTTCTATACTTGAATGCGTTTCAGAGCACTGTGGGCCATAATTGTGTTCCATGCATGTAAATGTGTTGTAATCAACTTTCATATTTGCAGTGGCAGTTCTACACTGAATTACTCCCCAGGCAAGCCCCCGCACCACCATTTTTTTTGTTGCACAAACAGCCATTTAAAAAAAAAAAAATTAATTTATGATTATTTTTAATATTTTAGAAGTCCCTCTGAAATTGCAATTGAAATTGACATCAAAAGACCGCAGGCTACAAAACATCCATGAATTGCAATTGTGAATGAACATGCCCTGCTATCTGGTTGTTAAGTGTGACGTAACACATCATATGATTTTCAACTTCCAGGTCCAAACAAAAAAGGTGCGCTGTCATTAACATTAAGAACTTCACTGAGACGCTCTGATCAGGCTGCACTTAAACTGCTGCACACGGACAACAGCGTTAACATCGCAACATAAAACTCTTTGTATATTGTGCCTAAAACTCTCCTGGACATATGGGTTTTTAGATGTTGTTATTGCATTTGTTTTATGTAAAAATGCCAGAAGCTCAGGTCATTTCTCCGTTATTTTCAATGGGAGTTGCTGTGAGCTGCGATCGCTTCCTGTTCATATGGTTCGGGGGGAAAGTGAAGTTTGCACTTTAACGTCCTGTTTATTGTAATAAATAATTTTTTATTAACAAACAGACATGTATATTTTACCTGTGCATAATAAAATATATAAAGTAAAAGAAAAAAGTTTTATTAAGTGTTCTTACCTTAGAAACAGACGAATGCGGTTAACGGAGATGGAGGCAGAGAAGGGAGGGACGGGTTTCTACGCACACTGTAAACACAAACTAAACTTAAACTGTAAATTATTAAAAGGATCATACAGACGTAACTTTAATTGTAACCTTGCAGGTCTTTGGACCTGGAAACAGCTTTATCACGGGATGCGTTACGTCAGAGCTTAACAACCGGATATTCACTTAATCTAGTTCTGTCCCACACACCTCGGTTGTTTAAATATTAAACAGAATATATTGTAAAATACAATACAATTGATTGTATATTTAGTTAAATTAATTCTATATTTGTGAAACAACCATATTATATATATAATATATATCTTGTAATTTGTTAAAGTGTACACTGCATCACATGCAGGCACAAAAAACAAGGTCAGATTCAAATCACTTCAGCTAATAATGTGAACGCAGCTCAAGTTGTAAACCCTCCTTACAAACAGACAGGCTCTCCTTTCTGCAAACTTTTTTTCCCCCAAGTGGTCAGATTGTCCTCTCGGGTGAGATTCAAACCCGTTCTTACCCCCTGTCTGTCTGAACAGCCTATAATTGTTTGCACCTGCGCATAGGTTTTCCCCTCTCCAATCAACTTTTTAATGAAACTACGCTGTTCTTCTGAACAATGTCTTGAACGTCCCATTTTCCTCAGGCTTTCAAAGAGAAAAGCATGTTCAACAGGTGCTGGCTTCATCCTTAAATAGGGGACACCTGATTCACACCTGTTTGTTCCACAAAATTGACAAACTCACTGACTGAATGCCACACTACTATTATTCTGAACACTACTGTACATGTCAAAAAATAAAGACATTCCTTGAAGCGCAAACTCAGCATTACTGCTTGGAAAGTCTTGCAAGCCAGGTGCAGCTGATACAGCCACAGCAGCGGACACCATATTTAGGTCACACGTGTGTATCTAATGTAAACACGCTGTAATGCTCTTCCATACTTGTGTCCAGAGGCAGATCCAGGAGACTCAGCTAGATGCATTTACACCAGACCATAATTCAGCAAGGTGTAGGGCCCCTTCACACAGAGTGCGAAGTTTGGTCGACGTGTGCACGAAGCAGGAATTTTTTGCAGAACGTGTAGAATTGTACCTGCCTACAATGCCTCGTACACCTGTTGCTACAACTGTTTAGGCACACCAGCAGCTGAAAGACAGTGTGCGCTGTGCGAACCCATTGCACCCTCTCGAGGAAGGTGTCAGCCAAATTCCAGGTGACACGCACGATCATCTAACACCACTTGCATAGCACTTAGAAAAATGTGTGGCCAGTTGCACTCTTCACGCGACAACAGACTGCAGACAATCACTGTCATACTTGCAGTGAAATCTGTCTAAGTTCCCCACGAGTATGACTTTGCAAACACACACACACCGGCACATGGATGTGTGCGCTCCACTCACAGGAGGCGTGGCTTCCGACAGAAGCAGCTGTGAGAATCTGTGGTTCTGGACTTTCCAGCTGGACAACACCTACTGTGTTTAGACAGACATGGACTAACAACTGTCCACTGTGAGGCATGTGTGTCTGATTGCTGTACTTATGTGGACATAAATAAAAACATATATCAGCGTGGTGACAAGCATAGTGAGCGAGTGCATGCACGGAGTGGACATTGACAGGTTGCCAGGTTGAAACGGACCATCAGATCAGAACACGCATCGGGCAATCTGACCGTCATGTCACCCACGTGAGCTCTGTTCCACATGACGTGGTGTCTGTGCCCCTAGACACGTGATGGGCAGAACACGTGTGCGCGGGGCGACTGGATACACAGGACCAGTAGATGTGGACATGATCAGAGAACTGCTTCTCCTTCATGTCATTTCATGACTGTATGTCTGTCATCACCAGAGGAACAGAAGGATCATATTTGTATTGCTCACTTGATAAATGCAGTGTTTTTATATGGTGTGTGATTTTTATTTTTTAATGATTCCATGTCCTTCCTGATATGAGGCAGATTCCTGCAACTTTCAAAGAACAGCTCTGTAGCTCAGTGGTAAAGTTGCTGACTGGTAATCAGAGTTTTTGGAAGGCGCAGGTTTGCATCCAGTGGGTGGTTGTGTTTTTCTTTTTAATTTATTCCACATAAGCGGTGCGATGTGGGCCCACAAATACCAGCTAGTTTTATTTTTTATTTATTCCACATAAGCGCTGCGATGTGGTCCCACAGGTACTGGCTGTTTTTTTTTTTTTATTCCCCGTGCACTGTTCCTGCTTGAAAGACACTGTTGTATGCACTCGCAGTGGGATCGTGCATGCCTGCCCATCTGCATGATGTTTCATGGTGCGCAAATTCGAACTGTTTTACACTGTTTTGCTATATTTGTCCAAACGTCATCCAAACTTTGCACTATGTGTGAAGGGGCCTGTAACAAAGGTGCTCACTTTTTTTTAGCCACAGACATTTCATATGTTCTCTGTTACTTGTCATGATAATGTTATACCATTAAAAATTGTACAATACAACTTTAAATTACTTTTAAAAAAACACTTTAGAAAGTTTATTTTCTCTGTGGTGTATTTTGTGGCATAATATGGGCCAAAATGCAAGAAATGGCACTTAAAAATTCTAAAATTCTTTGTTTACAAATACATACCCCCCCCCCTACAAAATCATGGATCCGCCCCTGCTTTGTGTGCGTTGATATTCATGTCTTCCATATCCACATGAATTTGTGTTGCATGCGCAGCTGTGCTGACACTTTGTGGATGTTACCTAAAGTTTGCGGACGTTCCCTAACTGACTGTTGAACTTTGAAGAAGCCGAGGCGTCGGATCCGTGACCGCAGTCGTCCCACGTCACGCTGAGTGGTTTTCGCGCTCGAGCTCGCTCGGGGATTCATTCTGGTGTTTGTGTGGCAGCTGTTCTTCTTCCTGTTCGAAAAATGAGAGCCAGCGACCCGGATTTCGATCCAGAACCTGATTCAGCTGAACACGTGACCGCGCCGTGTTCGTCACAGGTTGTTGTTCCAGGTGTGAACCTGCACAGGTGACTCGATCCCGCACGGCCACAGAAAGACTTTCCACCCCAACGACCAGGCAGCAGTGCGCCAGCTCCAAACAAATGTCTTTTTTAATGAAGAAGAAGAAATTCAAGTTTCAGGTGCACTTCACGCTGGAGGAGCTGACGGCGGTTCCGTTTGTCAACGGGGTGATTTTCTGCAAAATCCGGTTGATTGACGGCGGAGACTTTTCCATCCTGTCATCCAGGTATTGCCACCGAGCGCTTCCTCCTTCCAGCTGCATGTAAAGCAGGAAAGCTTCCCGTTAGAGGCCGAACCGAGCTTCATGACGCTCGTGGATTTGTGGCGGATTAGTTTTTTGGCACTAAATCTCCACCGGCTCACCTTGCATTTGTGGAATGTTGGCTTCGTGTTTTTCTGCGCGCCACCCTGTTGCTGCACTGCAAAGGGATCAAAATGGTTCAAAATGTCTTTTTATCAAACTTAGTTGCATTTAAATAAGTGGCGGATCGAGCGAGAGGGAGGGAGAGGTGAGAATACAATCCTACAATGACTAGAGAGAAATTATTTCACTTCCAACATGGCTTTAGATTGCAGGAAAAGGTATGGTGGCTTTGAAGTGCAAATCAAAACTACAAAATGTAAAAACACTTCTACAAACGGCACAACACTTTTATACAATTCCCGGAACAAATGTACAAACACTTTTACGCAAGTCCTGGAACAAATTTACAAAGGACAGAGCACTTTGACGCAAGTCCTGGAACAAATTTACAAAGGACAGAGCACTTTGACGCAAGTCCCGGAACAAATTTACAAAGGACAGAGCACTTTGACGCAAGTCCCGGAACAAATTTACAAACGGCAGAGCATTTTGAAGCAAGTCCCGGAACAAGTTGACAAATGGCAAAGCACTTTGACGCAAGTCCCGGAACAAATTTACAAACGGCAGAGCACTTTGACGCAAGTCCTGGAACAAGTTGACAAATGTCAAAGCACTTTAACACTAGTCTTGCAACAAATTTGCAAAGACAGATTCTGATGGAAGAGGAATGTACCAAATGACAGACATTCCCCTTCCATCACTTTTGGCGTTTGGTACATTCCCTTTTCGTCAGAATCTGTCAAATGACAAACAAGAAGTGTTCTACCATTTAGAAAAGTGTTATTGCACTTCTCAGCCACCATACAAAAAAAGGCTTTAGATTGCCCTTCTAATCGCAATTCTTGAATCTAAATCCACCCTGTAACTGGAGTTTCATATGGGAATAGATAGGTAAATTTAGGGCCGGGCTGAAGATGTTTGGATCGACTTAACCGTTGCGCGGACAGATTACCGTAAGTAGCATATGGGTAATATTTTGCACGGATCCTCTGAAGCAAGTGACGACAGTTCTTACATCTGTGCTGAATAATGGGCACAAGCTGTTAACAACAAATAACCAAGTGAGATGACAGATTGAAATGCAGATTTTTAGTGTGGGCTTTTTTTTTTTTGCTCTTATTTTGCGTGGCTGTGGATTTTTCAGTTGCCTGGAGGCATACGTTTGCGCAGATGCAGATAGATTTTGTGGGGAAAACTGCACAGGGAAGAATTTCACATGGATATGACGTAAGTTATAACGTCATTACTCTTCTGGGGAAAAAAGGTGACTATCTGTTAAACCATACTACTACTACTAATAATAATAAAATATGTATATATACATATTGTAATGAAAGCCACCTCTCTGAGATTTTGCAGCATTTAAATCCTCAGTAGGGTGAATTTGATTTCTGTAGTCATTTCACTGCTGCAAAGTCTCTGCCCCCCACCCCCCCAAAAAACCTTGATTGGCCACGTAAATTTTTCAATAGGCACCCAGATGGGGTGCCTATTGAATTACACAGGGCTCAAAATTTAAAAATGGTCCAATCATATTGAAAACTATACCACATTATTTGTCTGAACATAAAGGTTCCAAAAAGGTATAGTTTGGACTATGACTGAATGTTATGGGGTAAAAACAGCACGAATGGTGACAAAGGTCAGTGTCAGTTTGTACAGGGGTCAAAAGTTAAAGTTGCTCCAATTTTGGTAAAAAGTGATGCAAATTGTTGGTTGAACTAATATGATTAATACATGGAATAGTTTTGACTGTGTTGAATGTTTGACCTTTACTTTGGAGACCAAGCAATGTCAACGTTCATTGGATTCTATGTCATGTGACATATGTTACGCTGTAACGTGATAACTAAACATGACACATGGTGCAAACTATTCCTTTTTAAAATCCTATTAACTTGACAAGTAAACTAAAAAAAATACTTAAATAAGGTACAAATGCTTCACTGAGTATGTGAGAGCAGGTGGCTCTATGGCATAGAAGTTTACTTACCAGTCTATAGACTGGGGATTGATTCCAGTTCTGTGCTTCAGTCTGCCTGTCTGTGTTATTGGACAAGACATGTCTACATTGTCCCAGATCACCCAGCTGTAAATGGCTACTGGCCTCGGCTGTGGTAGTAACCTGTGGTGGACTGGCCTCTTGTCCAGGGAGAGTCATGGACTCACATTGGTGTCAGGCTGATATGTTGGGGTAAGAATGGGCCTAATGGATGTCACGGTCAACATAAGACTTGAGTATGTAAAATGTTTTCACTCGAAGAGAAAACTTTTCATTTTGGCCACCTCCAGTAGGGTTGAGCTGGATACTCGTTTCAGACGAGTATCCAGTACGGATAAAGCATTTTTGATGAGTACGAGCATGATACAAGTAAAACTCATCAATATCTGCTCATGCTGACTGTCTTCACACTCTGTGATTGGCCAGTCACACACAGCGCCCACCCCTCCCACGCGTCTGTCTGCAGCTTCTCTCTCTCACACACACACACACACACACACACACACACAGGATCTCTGTGCTTGGCTTCCATGCTGTGCGTGCTCTCTCTTCAGCTCGCCTCTTTTTTGGTTTGTAGATTATTTAAAGTTACTTGGTGAACTTGTTTTGTATCGTATGTGGACCATTTGACAAGACAGAGCTGAAAACAGCTCGTGTCGCGTCGGTCACTGCCTCCACTCTGGTCGGGTTTTTTTATTTATTTATTCATTTATTTTTTAACCGTTTGTGGGTGATTCTTTAACTACGGGCACTATTGGCCTTGTAAATGTAATTTCCACCACACCATTGCCTTACAATATAAAGTGCCTTGGGGCAACTGTTTGTTGTGATTTGGCGCTATATACATGTGCTCTGATGTCACTGTTTATCTCCATAGAAACTACCCAAACAATCTTTCATACAAACTGTTTAAAGGGACATTACAGTGTTGTGGTGGAAATTACGGCAATAGTGTGGGACAACTACATTTTGTTTAAAAAAATCACAACAGTTGTATGACATTGAATACCCCAATTATGTTTTGATTATTTTTCTGATATTTTATTCAGAGATATTTTAAAACATTAGAAAAAATGTTTCTTTACTATTCATTTTTATCATTGAAGATCAAAAGTCTGGGTGTGGGACAAGCACAAAACGGCAATATTTGCATATAATGATGCTGAAAAAAGGTGAAAAAGTCATCATAGACTACTAGAACAAAGTTCTTAACACACTTTCATTGTAAAGATAACTATAAAAGTGTGAAATTTCCCCTTTTTTCTGTTTTTCATACAATATGATCAAAGGACATAATAAGTGCCTGTAGTCTAAGAATCACCCTTGTTTGCTCTTCGTTTTGTTGCTGATATAAAGTCAGTTGGAAAACTTTGCTCCTACTGAACGCGGTGCTTTTGAGAAGAACGCAGTGAACAAGGCTGACATGTTATTTCCTTGTTTGCCATCACTGGATGTTTGCATGAATCACCAAGTTCACACAGATCATTAAAAAATAAACAGTCTTACAGACCACTTACACACATACACACATATAGCTGAACACACAAAGTAGCCTATATTAATATTTTTATTGAAAATGGCTGCATGCAGTATCTGACACTTTCTCACTGCAGTTTATAAAATAAATTGGTCAGTAGAACAACCTCTCTCTCTCCCTCAGTCACACACACATACACACAGTCTTGCAGACACACCTTAATCAATATTGTTTAACTTTGTGTGGGGAAAAATGCCAAGAACGTTAGGTAGTAAAAATAAATTGGAAAAAAGACAGTTTGATCATAAAATTAAAAAAAGGAAGTTGTGTTGAGTATGACAACTCTTGTTCATGCATACTTAGTAGTTCATAATTTCCTACTACATTGAATGTCAATTCTGAGATTCATTCACTTAAGAATATTCATGTTCTGAGTTTATAAAAAAAAAAACCTGTTCGGTAAATAGTTCCTTTACTATTGTGATCAAAAACATATTCATGTTCTGAGTTTATAAAACAAACGTGTTCTGTAAAATAGTTCCTTTACTGTTGTGATTAAAAACATTGAATCTCAATTTTGAGGCTGTTCTGTAAATAGTTTTCATATAAACAATAAATATAGCAACTTCTGATCAATCCATATCAATTTCAGACTAAAATAATGTACTGATTTAAGCCCTATAGCCATTTCTGGTTAAGTCACGCCCACATCCGGTTTACGTCATGCCCACTATGAATGCAGATACGGATACAGATAATTTAGATGGTTGAACAGATACAGATAGTGGCATACTCGCTCATCCCTAACCTCCAGCACCTGTACTCCAAGACCCCGTTCATATTGGGGTTGGTAATCCATCTCAAGTCGTATTCAATCTCAGACTCATCGTACGCACAGGTTGACACTCAATTAGACTCTAACTGAATTCTTCTGCTTCTTGCTTTGTGATCCTTCACCCTTTTGAGACTGAATGAATATAAGAACCAAGAATTTAGTTTTTTAAAGTGATTCATTAATTCTAACAATGTTACTGTTTTCTGACTAGGACTAATTTAAATTAGATTTAATTTAAAATGAACTGTGTCTAAATACAGGTAGTCATATTTATTATTCCAAATATTGTCTTTCTCCCCAATGCTAGTCTGATGTCAGTTATAGATGACAGTCTGGTGCACTTTAACACTGCATACATTTCCTTCTTAACAATAAAAGTGTAGATAGCAGAATGTTTTACTGTGAAACAGGAAATACTAACAAACTAATGCAATTAAAATAGTTTTTTGTAAGCTCTCCTGTCTTAATAAGGGAAAAAACATTATTAAACAGATTTTGTCAGTAAGTAGTTTTGAAATGCTGCATGTGTGACAAAGCAGGATAAGTGGAAACAAGACTGACATTGTCACTGTTTGGCTTCCATACTAATTACTGGTGTGTGTGTGTGTGTGTGTGTGCGCGCACGCGAGAAAGAGAGAGAGCGAGCCACTGATCGATGAAGAGATGCAGATAATAATAAATAAATAAACTAATAATAAATTTTATTATAATGCACCTTTCATTAATACAAATCTCTAAGTGCTACAGGAAGAATAAATAAAACCAAGGATAAACAAGAGACATTCAGCAGAATAGAATAAAACCAAAATAAAATAATAAAATGGAATAAAAAGACTAAGATGCAACAGACCGAAATGATTGAGACCTGTGATAGGCCAGTCTAAACAGATATGACTTGAGGCTTTTTTTTTAAAAAAAAAAGCTTCCACAGTTTGTGGAACCCTCAGATGATCAGGGAGGAAGATCCAAATATGAGGGGCAGCTGAACAGAAAGCCCTATCTCCCTTGGTGTGAAACTTGGTGCAAGGGGGACGGAGAAGGTTAGTGATGTATGCAGAAAGGGAACTGGAGGATGTGTGGGGAGTGAGGAGATCTTTGAGGTATGTGGGGGCACTGCCATGGATGCATTGGTGGGTGATGAGTGGCAGCATGTACAAAATAAATAGTAATGGGCCAAGGACAGAACCTTGAGGTACACCATAGGAGACAGGGGCTATCTGGGATCTGGCGTTTCCCAGGCTGAAATACTCAGTCCTGTTGGTGAGGTATCACCAACAGGACTGAGTGAAATATGGGGGTGGAAACATCATACTCTGGGGGTGCTCTTCTGTAAAGGGGACAGGACGACTGCACCATATTGAAGGGAGGATGGATGTGGTCATGTATTGCGAGATTTTGGCAAACAACCTCCTTCCCTCAGTAAGAGCATTGAAGATGGGTCATGGCTGGGTCTTCCAGCATGACAATGACGCCAAACACACAGCCAGGGCAACTAAGGAGGGGCTCCGTAAGAAGCATTTCAAGGTCCTGGAGTGGCCTGGCCAGTCTCCAGACCTGAACTCAATAGAAAATCTTTGGAGGGAGCTGAAACTCCAAACCTGAAAGATCTAGAGAAGATCTGTATGGAGGAGTGGACCAAAATCCCTGCTGCAGTGTGTGCAAACCTGGTGGAAAAATTACAGGAAATGTTTGACGTCTGTAATTGCAAACAAAGGCTACTGTACCAAATATTAACACTGATTTCCACAGGTGTTCAAATACTTATTTGCAGCAGTAACATACAAATAAATTATTACAAAAATCATACATTGTGATTTCCGGATCTTTTTTTTTTTAGATTATGTCTCTCACAGTGGACATGCACCTAAGATGAAAATTTCAGACCCCTCCATGATTTGTAAGTGGGAGAACTTGCAAAATCACAGGGTGTTCAAATACTTATTTTCCTCACTGTACTTTAGAGACGTAAGTTCGCACACACCATGGCAAGTTATGATGTCTACTTTATTTCTGTATAAAGGTGTGTGTGTGTGTGTGTGTGTGTGTGTGTGTGTGTGTGTGTGTGTGTGTGTGTGTGTGTGTGTGTGTGTGTGTGTGTGTGTGTGTGTGTGTGTGTGTGTGTATAAAGTAGATTTATACATACATTCACCAAACTGGCTTCCTCTTTAAATAGTGTGAAATATTCCAGAAACTTCTAAATAGCATCATTGGGGGTTACTTTTTGGCAACTGGCTGTATTTAAATGTCTACAATGCATCCGGAAAGTATTCACAGTACTTCACTTTTTCCACATTTTATGTTACAGCCTTATTCCAGAATGGAGTAAATTCATTTTTTCCCTCAAAATTCTACTCACAAAACCTCATAATGATAACATGAAAGTTTTTTATTTATTAAAAATAAAAAACTAAGAAATTACATGTACATAAGTATTCACACCCTTTTCTCAATACTTTTTGATGCACTTTTGGCAGTAATTACAGCCTAAAGGCTTCTTGAATATGATGCCACAAGCTTGATTCACCTATCTTTGGTCAGTTTGGTCCATTCCTCTTTGCAGCATCTCTCAAGCTCCATCAGGTTGGATGGGGAGCATCGGTGCACAGCCATTTTCAGATCTCTCCAGAGATGTTCAATCAGATTCAGGTGTGGGCTCTGGCTGGACCACTCACGGACATTCACAGAGTTGTCCTGAAGCCACTTCTTTGATATCTTGGCTGTGTGCTTAGGGTCATTGTCTTGTTGAAAGAACAACTGTCGCCCCAGTCTGAGGTTAAGAGCGCTCTGGAGCAGGTTTTCATCCGATTACGTTTACATGCAGCCAATAACCCTTTCATAACTGGTATCTTGGCAATTACCTGGTTGCGCATGGCCATGTAAACACCTTCAAAAACCAAAATATGCTTATAGTCCAGTTTTTATAAACACGAATAAGACCCCTGGGTTACTCCTTTTCTAACCCAGGTCATCAGGTCATATAAACGCGCATCGGAATATCCCCATAGAAAGGAACATTATTTTGTGTTCTGCGCATGTCCTCTCCACAAGGAATCTTGGTCTTTTGAGTATGGGAACTACTGGTATGCAGTGCGCACAACCCACCTGACACCACAGAAGCAGATGTAAACAGCGCATTGTGTTCTGCGTCCTTATCAGGCGGGCCAGTCGCGGCACCGGTCGGCATCACCGCAATTGTTCTCACTGCCTCCGATGCGCTTACTGAGTCTGCGGGCTCGGTAAACGCCACAGCAGGCCACTCACACCGCCCCCTCTCTGCTGTGCGGAGCTGCACCAACTGTGGCAACAGGTCCAGAGACTATGCTCGCTGTTTTGATGTGGAGGCAGCCCGCAAGGATAGACTTCATGCAGAAAAATCCGCAGAGCCCGCTGCACGGGCTCGGTAACCGCAGCCGAAGAGCTCCATGGCCATGACTTGGATTCTTTGCGGGTCTTGCATCCGTACCCCCGGAGGCAGTGAGCGAAGGGAGAGCACACACAGTGTTCTGCATGTGTCTGTTTATAATCTTCTTGCCCAGAAGAAAAAAGAGTGTTTACACAGGAGAGAAAAGTGAGAAAATGTTATTGCCTGTTTGAGAAAAGTGTATAAAGTGTGTAGTGAGGAGTTTTACATGAAGCAGGATTTGCACGAATGCCAAACCAAATCAAGCACCGGTGGAAGACGTGCGTCGCTGTTTAGATGGGGATATTCCAAATTATACCAATATATATATACCAGTATGCAGGAGTAACTGTCTGCTTAAGCATGTAAACGGGTTATTCCTAATGATTCAGAAACCAGAATATTAACCTTAACCCGAATATTAATGGCACGTAAACATAGTCTATGTCTCTGTACATTGCTGCATTCATCTTTCCCCTCAATCCTGACTAGTCTCCCAGTTCCTGCTGCTGAAAAACATCTCCACAGCATGATGCTGCCACCACCGTGCTTCACTGTAGGGATGGTGACTGGTTTCCTCCAAACATGACGCCTGACATTCACACCAAAGAGGGGTGGTGTCTCTAGGTGGGCTTCCATGTGTCTTTTACTAAGGAGTGGCTTCTGTCTGGCCACTCTACCATACAGGCCTGATTGATGGATTACTGCAGAGATGGTTGTCCTTCTGGAACATTCTTCTCTCTCCACAGAGGAAGGCTGGAGCTCTGACACAGATTGAGAATTGGGTTCTTGGTCACCTCCCTGATTAAGGCCCTTCTCCCCCGATCTCTCAATTTAGATGGGCGATCAGTTCTTGGAAGAGTTCTGGTGGATCTGAATTTTTCCATTTACAGGTGATGAAGGCCACTGTGCTCATTGGGACCTTCAAAGCCCTAGAAATGTTTCTGTACCCTTCACCAGATTTGTGCCTTGAGACAATCCTGTCTCTGAGGTCCACAGACAATTCCTTTGACTTCATGCTTGGTTTATGCTCTGACATGCACTGTCAACTGTGGGACCTTATATGTACATAGGTGTATGCTTTTCCAAATCATGTCCACTCAACTGAATTTTTACCCCAGGTTGATTCCAGTTAAGTTGTAGAAACATCTCAAGGGTGGCATTGTGGCTTGGTAATTAGCACTGGTGCCTCTCAGCAAGATGGTTGTGGGATCAGTTCCCAGCCTTTCTGTGTGGAGTTTGCATGTTATCCCCGTGTCTGCATGGGTTTCCTCCGGGCTCTCCGGTTTCCTCCCACAGTCAAAAACATGCTTATTTATGGTCTCCTCCTTTCTCTGCCCCTGATCAAGGCAGCATGCTGGGCTGTGGCTGCCCACTGCTCCTAGTGGTTGGATTGTGTCTAACTGTAATTAGGATGGTTTAAATGCAGAGAACATATTTCATTGTACAACCCCAATTCCAATGAAGTTGGGACGTTGTGTAAAATGTAAATAAAAAAACAGAATACAATGATTTGCAAATCCTCTTCAACTGATATTCAGTTGAATACACCACAAAGACAAGATATTTAATGTTCAGACCGGTAAACTTTATTGTTTTTGTGCAAATATTTGCTCATTTTGAAATGGATGCCTGCAACACATTTCAAAAAAGCTGGGACAGCGGTATGTTTACCACTGTTACATCACCTTTCTTTCCCTCTTTTGTCCAGAGGACACGATGTCCATGATTTCCAGAAACAATTTGAAATGTGGACTCATCAGACCACAGCACACTTTTCCACATTGCGTCTGTCCATTTCAAATGAGCTCGGGCCCAGAGAAGGCTGCGGCGTTTCTGGATGTTGTTGATGTATTGCTTTCACTTTGCATAGTAGACTTTTAACTTGCACTTGTAGATGTAGCGACGAACTGTGTTAACTGACAATGTCTGTTTCTGAACTGTTCCTGAGCCCACGCGGTAAGATCCTTTACGCAATGATGTCGGTTTTTAATGCAGTGCTGCCTGAGGGATCGAAGGTCACGGGGATTCAGTGTTGGTTTTCGGCCTTGCCGCTTATGTGTAGAAAGTTCTCCAGATTCTCTGAATCTTCTGATTATATTATGGACTGTACATGATGAAATCCCTAAATTCCTTGCAATTGAATGTTGAGAAACATTGTTCTTAAACTGTTGGACTATTTTTTTTTCGTGCAGTTGTTCACAAAGTGGTGATCCTCGCCCCATCTTTGCTTGTGAACGGCTGAGACTTTTGGGGATGCTTCTTTTATACCCAATCATGACACTCACAATTAGTGTCCTCAGTTCCCAAACGCTTACCGAGTGTTGTTAGAAGGAAAGGTGATGTAACACAGTGGTAAACATACCACTGTCCCAGCTTTTTTGAAATGTGTTGCAGCCATCCATTTCAAAATGAGCAAATATTTGCACAAAACAATGAAGTTTAACAGTTTGAACTTTAAATATCTTGTCTCTGTGGTGTATTCAGTTGAATATAGGTTGAAGAGGATTTGCAAATCATTGTATTCTGTTTTTTTATTTACATTTTACACAACGTCCCAACTTCACTGGAATTGGGGTTATAATACATCAAATTAGGTAAAGACAGGCCTCTACTGAGGCGACATTTATGTACAAGGTCTTTTTATTTTTTGTCTAACACTCCTCGACCTGGACAGGTGAAACAACCTCTAAGATGAGCCTTTAGAGGTTAATGGTGATTGAAATGGCATCAGATTTATTAGCAATTAAAAAGTTATCAATAGAAGATGAGATATACTCACAGAAGGTAGAAGCAGCATGTAGCAAAGAGTTTAACCTTCAAGGAGGTTGAGATGTATGGTAATTGGACAAAGCAATATCAAGAGCCAAAGATGCATGATCTGAGATGAGAACTGGAAGATATTTGGAATTATGAATTTTTGGAATGAAAGAACCATAAATAAAATAATAATCTATATGAGAATATGTGTGATGAACAGTCACATCCACAAGCGAGAGAAAAAAGGATTCTCTCGCTTGTGGATTTTGAAATCTCCAAGGATCAATTATCCATTTGGGTCATAAAGTCTGAAATTGATTTGGACATAGCAGAGGGGACTTTTATGCTGGAGGCAGATCTATCAAGTAAGGGTTAATAACGCAATTTAGAACACCACCAAAAATCAGAAGGTTTGTATTTAAATTAGGGATCATCCCCAAAAGGTTATCAGCAAACTTGTCCATCAAAATTTGGAGCATAGGCATTCACCAGAACAACAGGATTGTGCAGGATAGTCCCTACAATAATTAAATATCTTCCATTTGTGTCTGTGACCATTTTAGAAAGAGAGAAATGTTTTGTTGCTAATTAAAATTGCAACACCTCTCTTGCTCTGGAGTCAAACTGTGAATGATAGATGTGGCCTATCCACAGCTTTTTAAGCCTGTAATGGTCTTTAATACATAAATGAGTTTCCTGGAGAAAAATCACATCTGTTTTAAGATGTTTGAAAGGGGTGAAAACCCTAGATGTCTTTACAGGACCATTTATCAATCAATCAATCAATTTTTTTATATAGCGCCAAATCACAACAAACAGTTGCCCCAAGGCGCTTTATATTGTAAGGCAAGGCCATACAATAATTATGTAAAACCCCAACGGTCAAAACGACCCCCTGTGAGCAAGCACTTGGCTACAGTGGGAAGGAAAAACTCCCTTTTAACAGGAAGAAACCTCCAGCAGAACCAGGCTCAGGGAGGGGCAGTCTTCTGCTGGGACTGGTTGGGGCTGAGGGAGAGAACCAGGAAAAAGACATGCTGTGGAGGGGAGCAGAGATCGATCACTAATGATTAAATGCAGAGTGGTGCATACAGAGCAAAAAGAGAAACAGTGCATCATGGGAACCCCCCAGCAGTCTACGTCTATAGCAGCATAACTAAGGGATGGTTCAGGGTCACCTGATCCAGCCCTTACTATAAGCTTTAGCAAAAAGGAAAGTTTTAAGCCTAATCTTAAAAGTAGAGAGGGTGTCTGTCTCCCTGATCTGAATTGGGAGCTGGTTCCACAGGAGAGGAGCCTGAAAACTGAAGGCTCTGCCTCCCATTCTACTCTTACAAACCCTAGGAACTACAAGTAAGCCTGCAGTCTGAGAGCGAAGCGCTCTATTGGGGTGATATGGTACTATGAGGTCCCTAAGATAAGATGGGACCTGATTATTCAAAACCTTATAAGTAAGAAGAAGAATTTTAAATTCTATTCTAGAATTAACAGGAAGCCAATGAAGAGAGGCCAATATGGGTGAGATATGCTCTCTCCTTCTAGTCCCCGTCAGTACTCTAGCTGCAGCATTTTGAATTAACTGAAGGCTTTTTAGGGAACTTTTAGGACAACCTGATAATAATGAATTACAATAGTCCAGCCTAGAGGAAATAAATGCATGAATTAGTTTTTCAGCATCACTCTGAGACAAGACCTTTCTGATTTTAGAGATATTGCGTAAATGCAAAAAAGCAGTCCTACATATTTGTTTAATATGCGCTTTGAATGACATATCCTGATAAAAATGACTCCAAGATTTCTCAAAATATTACTAGAGCTCAGGGTAACGCCATCCAGAGTAAGGATCTGGTTAGACACCATGTTTCTAAGATTTGTGGGGCCAAGTACAATAACTTCAGTTTTATCGTGCTCCAACGCCTAAGGAAGACCTCTAACGGTCGAAGCATCGCGACGGAGCTCTTTTATCAGCTGGCCTTCATCAGCGTTGGCAGGCTAACTAGCTTGCTAACGCTTTCGTTTTTATTTTTGTTTTATTTTTTAGCACTGTTGTCGTGTGTTACCTGTGCTGCTCCACAGCCTGTTCAGTGGATTTTTATTTTATTTTTTAGCACTGTTGTCGTGTGTTACCTGTGCTGCTCCACAGCCTGTTCAGTGGATTTTTATTTTATTTTTTAGCACTGTTGTCGTGTGTTACCTGTGCTGCTCCACAGCCTGTTCAGTGGATTTTTATTTTATTTTTTGGCACTGTTGTCGTGTGTTACCTGTGCTGCTCCACAGCCTGTTCAGTGGATTTTTATTTTATTTTAGCACTGTTGTCGTGCGTTACCTGTGCTGCTCCACAGCCTGTTCAGTGGATTTTTATTTTATTTTTTAGCACTGTTGTCATGTGTTACCTGTGCTGCTCCACAGCCTGTTCAGTGGATTTTTATTTTATTTTTTAGCACTGTTGTCATGTGTTACCTGTGCTGCTCCACAGCCTGTTCAGTGGATTTTTATTTTATTTTAGCACTGTTGTCGTGCGTTACCTGTGCTGCTCCACAGCCTGTTCAGTGGATTTTTATTTTATTTTTTAGCACTGTTGTCGTGTGTTACCTGTGCTGCTCCACAGCCTGTTCAGTGGATTTTTATTTTATTTTTAGCACTGTTGTCGTGTGTTACCTGTGCTGCTCCACAGCCTGTTCAGTGGATTTTTATTTTATTTTAGCACTGTTGTCGTGCGTTACCTGTGCTGCTCCACAGCCTGTTCAGTGGATTTTTATTTTATTTTTTAGCACTGTTGTCATGTGTTACCTGTGCTGCTCCACAGCCTGTTCAGTGGATTTTTATTTTATTTTTTAGCACTGTTGTCGTGTGTTACCTGTGCTGCTCCACAGCCTGTTCAGTGGATTTTTATTTTATTTTTTAGCACTGTTGTCATGTGTTACCTGTGCTGCTCCACAGCCTGTTCAGTGGATTTTTATTTTATTTTTTAGCGCTGTTGTCATGTGTTACCTGTGCTGCTCCACAGCCTGTTCAGTGGATTTTTATTTTATTTTTTAGCACTGTTGTCGTGCGTTACCTGCGCTGCTCCACAGCCTGTTCAGTGGATTTTTATTTTATTTTTTGGCACTGTTGTCGTGCGTTACCTGTGCTGCTCCACAGCCTGTTCAGTGGATTTTTATTTTATTTTTTGGCACTGTTGTCGTGCGTTACCTGTGCTGCTCCACAGCCTGTCCAGTGGATTTTTATTTTATTTTTTGGCACTGTTGTCGTGCGTTACCTGTGCTGCTCCACAGCCTGTCCAGTGGATTTTTATTTTATTTTTTGGCACTGTTGTCGTGCGTTACCTGTGCTGCTCCACAGCCTGTCCAGTGGATTTTTATTTTATTTTTTGGCACTGTTGTCGTGCGTTACCTGTGCTGCTCCACAGCCTGTCCAGTGGATTTTTATTTTATTTTTAGCACTGTTGTCGTGCGTTACCTGTGCTGCTCCACAGCCTGTCCAGTGGATTTTTATTTTATTTTTAGCACTGTTGTCGTGCGTTACCTGTGCTGCTCCACAGCCTGTCCAGTGGATTTTGATTTTGATTTTATTTTTTTTTAGCACTGTTGTCGTGTGTTACCTGTGCTGCTCCACAGTCTGTCTAGTGGATTTTTATTTTATTTTTTACCACTGTTGTCGTGTGTTACCTGTGCTGCTCCGCAGCCTGTCCAGTGGATTTTTTTTTTTTATTATTTTTTTTATTTTATTTTTTTTTTTTTAGCACTGTTGTCGTGCGTTACCTGTGCTGCTCCACAGCCTGTCCAGTGGATTTTGATTTTATTTTTTAGCACTGTTGTCGTGCGTTACCTGTGCTGCTCCACAGCCTGTCCAGTGGATTTTGATTTTGATTTTTTTTTTTTTTGGCGCTGTTGTCGTGCGTTGCCTGTGCTGCTCCACAGCCTGTCCAGTGGATTTTTGTTTAGCGCTGTTGTCGTGCGTTGCCTGTGCTGCTCCACAGCCTGTCCAGTGGATTTTTATTTTTATTTTATTTTATTTTTTAGCACTGTTGTTGTGCGTTACCTGTGCTGCTCCACAGCCTGTCTAGTGGATTTTTATTTTGTTTTAGCACTGTTGTCGTGCGTTACCTGTGCTGCTCCACAGCCTGTCCAGTGGATTTTGATTTAGCACTGTTGTCGTGCGTTACCTGTGCTGCTCCACAGCCTGTCCAGTGGATTTTTATTTTGTTTTAGCACTGTTGTCGTGCGTTGCCTGTGCTGCTCCACAGCCTGTCCAGTGGATTTTTATTTTTATTTTATTTTTTTTTTAGCACTGTTGTTGTGCGTTACCTGTGCTGCTCCACAGCCTGTCCAGTGGATTTTTATTTTTATTTTATTTTATTTTTTAGCACTGTTGTTGTGTGTTACCTGTGCTGCTCCACAGCCTGTCCAGTGGATTTTTATTTTATTTTATTTTTTAGCACTGTTGTTGTGCGTTACCTGTGCTGCTCCACAGCCTGTCTAGTGGATTTTTATTTTGTTTTAGCACTGTTGTCGTGCGTTACCTGTGCTGCTCCACAGCCTGTCCAGTGGATTTTTATTTTTATTTTATTTTATTTTTTAGCACTGTTGTTGTGCGTTACCTGTGCTGCTCCACAGCCTGTCCAGTGGATTTTGATTTAGCACTGTTGTCGTGCGTTACCTGTGCTGCTCCACAGCCTGTCCAGTGGATTTTTATTTTGTTTTAGCACTGTTGTCGTGCGTTGCCTGTGCTGCTCCACAGCCTGTCCAGTGGATTTTTATTTTTATTTTATTTTATTTTTTAGCACTGTTGTTGTGCGTTACCTGTGCTGCTCCACAGCCTGTCTAGTGGATTTTTATTTTATTTTAGCACTGTTGTCATGCGTTACCTGTGCTGCTCCACAGCCTGTCTAGTGTCGGATTCCCTGTTTGGGAATCCGCTAGCTTAGCGTAGCTACTAGCTCTTAGCCGTTTTAGCATGGCGGCTTCTCCTGTCTCTCCCGTACTTTTCTGCTCTGGGTGTGAAATGTTTAGTTATTCCTCGGCCTCTTTTAGCAGTAACGGTACTTGTAATAAGTGCAGCTTATTCGTAACTTTGGAGGCCAGGCTGGGCGAATTGGAGGCTCGGCTCCGCACCGTGGAAAATTCTACAGCTAGCCAGGCCCCTGTAGTCGGTGCGGACCAAGGTAGCTTAGCCGCCGTTAGTTCCCCCCTGGCAGACCCCGTGCAGTCGGGAAGGCAGGCTGACTGGGTGACTGTGAGGAGGAAGCGTAGCCCTAAACAGAAGCCCCGTGTACACCGTCAACCCGTTCACATCTCTAACCGTTTTTCCCCACTCGACGATACACTCGCCGAGGATCAAACTCTGGTTATTGGCGACTCTGTTTTGAGAAATGTGAAGTTAGCGACACCAGCAACCATTGTCAATTGTCTTCCGGGGGCCAGAGCAGGCGACATCGAAGGACATTTGAAATTGCTGGCTAAGGCTAAGCGTAAATTTGGTAAGATTGTAATTCACGTCGGCAGTAATGACACTCGGTTACGTCAATCGGAGGTCACTAAAATTAACATTGAATCGGTGTGTAACTTTGCAAAAACAATGTCGGACTCTGTTGTTTTCTCTCCCCAATCAGACCGGGAGTGACATGTTTAGCCGCATGTTCTCCTTGAATTGCTGGCTGTCTGAGTGGTGTCCAAAAAATGAGGTGGGCTTCATTGATAATTGGCAAAGCTTCTGGGGAAAACCTGGTCTTGTTAGGAGAGACGGCATCCATCCCACTTTAGAGGGAGCAGCTCTCATTTCTAGAAATCTGGCCAATTTTTTGGGATCCTCCAAACTGTGACTGTCTAGGAGGCAGAGCTGTGGTCTTATACACCTCTCTGCAGCTTCTCTCCCCCTGCCATCCCCCTATTACCCCATCCCCGTAGAGACGGTGCCTGCTCCCAGACCACCAATAACTAGCAAAAATCTATTTAAGCATAAAAATTCAAAAAGAAAAAATAATATAGCACCTTCAATTGCACCACAGACTAAAACAGTTAAATGTGGTCTATTAAACATTAGGTCTCTTTCTTCTAAGTCCCTGTTGGTAAATTATATAATAATTGATCAACGTATTGATTTATTCTGCCTAACAGAAACTTGGTTACAGCAGGATGAATATGTTAGTTTAAATGAGTCAACACCCCCGAGTCACACTAACTGTCAGAATGCTCGTAGCACGGGCCGGGGCGGAGGATTAGCAGCAATCTTCCATTCCAGCTTATTAATTACACTAGAAGTCTTTCAGAAAGCGCTGTAACTAGGTTTAAGGATATGATTCCTTCTTTATGTTCTCTAATGTCATATACCAACACAGAGCAGAGTAGCTACCTAAACTCTGTAAGGGAGTTAGAGTATCTTGTCAATAGTTTTACATCCTCATTGAAGACAACTTTGGATGCTGTAGCTCCTCTGAAAAAGAGAGCTTTAAATCAGAAGTGTCTGACTCCGTGGTATAACTCACAAACTCGTAGCTTAAAGCAGATAACCCGTAAGTTGGAGAGGAAATGGCGTCTCACTAATTTAGAAGATCTTCACTTAGCCTGGAAAAAGAGTTTGTTGCTCTATAAGAAAGCCCTTCGTGAAGCTAGGACATCTTTCTACTCATCACTAATTGAAGAAAATAAGAACAACCCCAGGTTTCTTTTCAGCACTGTAGCCAGGCTGACAAAGAGTCAGAGCTCTATTGAGCTGAGTATTCCATTAACTTTAACTAGTAATGACTTCATGACTTTCTTTGCTAACAAAATTTTGACTATTAGAGAAAAAATTACTCATAACCATCCCAAAGATGTATCGTTATCTTTGGCTGCTTTCAGTGATGCCGGTATTTGGTTAGACTCTTTCTCTCCGATTGTTCTGTCTGAGTTATTTTCATTAGTTACTTCATCCAAACCATCAACATGCTTATTAGACCCCATTCCTGCCAGGCTGCTCAAGGAAGTCCTACCATTATTTAATGCTTCAATCTTAAATATGATCAATCTATCTTTGTTAGTTGGTTATGTACCACAGGCCTTTAAGGTGGCAGTAATTAAACCATTACTTAAAAAGCCATCACTTGACCCAGCTATCTTAGCTAATTATAGGCCAATCTCCAACCTTCCTTTTCTCTCAAAGATTCTTGAGAGGGTAGTTGTAAAACAGCTAACTGATCACCTGCAGAGGAATGGTCTATTTGAAGAGTTTCAGTCAGGTTTTAGAATTCATCATAGTACAGAAACAGCATTAGTGAAGGTTACAAATGATCTTCTTATGGCTTCGGACAGTGGACTTATCTCTGTGCTTGTTCTGTTGGACCTCAGTGCTGCTTTTGATACTGTTGACCATAAAATTTTATTACAGAGATTAGAGCATGTCATAGGTATTAAAGGCATTGCGCTGCGGTGGTTTGAATCATATTTGTCTAATAGATTACAGTTTGTTCATGTAAATGGGGAATCTTCTTCACAGACTAAAGTTAATTATGGAGTTCCACAAGGTTCTGTGCTAGGACCAATTTTATTCACTTTATACATGCTTCCCTTGGGCAGTATTATTAGACGGTATTGCTTAAATTTTCATTGTTACGCAGATGATACCCAGCTTTATCTATCCATGAAGCCAGAGGATACGCACCAATTAGCTAAACTGCAGGATTGTCTTACAGACATAAAGACATGGATGACCTCTAATTTCCTGCTTTTAAACTCAGATAAAACTGAAGTTATTGTACTTGGCCCCACAAATCTTAGAAGCATGGTGTCTAACCAGATCGTTACTCTGGATGGCATTTCCCTGATCTCTAGTAATACTGTGAGAAATCTTGGAGTTATTTTTGATCAGGATATGTCATTCAAAGCGCATATTAAACAAATATGTAGGACTGCCTTTTTGCATTTACGCAATATCTCTAAAATCAGAAAGGTCTTGTCTCAGAGTGATGCTGAAAAACTAATTCATGCATTTGTTTCCTCTAGGCTGGACTATTGTAATTCATTATTATCAGGTTGTCCTAAAAGTTCCCTAAAAAGCCTTCAGTTGGTTCAGAATGCTGCAGCTAGAGTACTGACGGGGACTAGCAGGAGAGAGCATATCTCACCCGTGTTGGCCTCCCTTCATTGGCTTCCTGTTAATGCTAGAATAGAATTTAAAATTCTTCTTCTTACTTATAAGGTTTTGAATAATCAGGTCCCATCTTATCTTAGGGACCTCATAGTACCATATTACCCCATTAGAGCGCTTCGCTCTCAGACTGCGGGCTTACTTGTAGTTCCTAGGGTTTGTAAGAGTAGAATGGGAGGCAGAGCCTTCAGCTTTCAGGCTCCTCTCCTGTGGAACCAGCTCCCAATTCAGATCAGGGAGACAGATACCCTCTCTACTTTTAAGATTAGGCTTAAAACTTTCCTTTTCGCTAAGGCTTATAGTTAGGGCTGGATCGGGTGACCCTGGACCATCCCTTGGTTATGTTGCTTTAGACGTAGACTGTGTTTCATAATTATTGTATGGCCTTGCCTTGCAATGTGGAGCGCCTTGGGGCAACTGTTTGTTGTGATTTGGCGCTATACAAGAAAAAAGTTGATTGATTGATTGATCTGAGTTTAAAAGCAGGAAATTAGAGGTCATCCATGTCTTTGTCTGTAAGACAATCCTGCAGTTTAGCTAATTGGTGTGTGTCCTCTGGCTTCATGGATAGATAAAGCTGGGTATCATCTGCGTAACAATGAAAATTTAAGCAATACCGTCTAATAATACTGCCTAAGGGAAGCATGTATAAAGTGAATAAAATTGGTCCTAGCACAGAACCTTGTGGAACTCCATAATTAACTTTAGTCTGTGAAGAAGATTCCCCATTTACATGAACAAATTGTAATCTATTAGACAAATATGATTCAAACCACCGCAACGCAGTGCCTTTAATACCTATGGCATGCTCTAATCTCTGTAATAAAATTTTATGGTCAACAGTATCAAAAGCAGCACTGAGGTCTAACAGAACAAGCACAGAGATGAGTCCACTGTCCGAGGCCATAAGAAGATAATTTGTAACCTTCACTAATGCTGTTTCTGTACTATGATGAATTCTAAAACCTGACTGAAACTCTTCAAATAGACCATTCCTCTGCAGATGATCAGTTAGCTGTTTTACAACTACCCTTTCAAGAATTTTTGAGAGAAAAGGAAGGTTGGAGATTGGCCTATAATTAGCTAAGATAGCTGGGTCAAGTGATGGCTTTTTAAGTAATGGTTTAATTACTGCCACCTTAAAAGCCTGTGGTACATAGTCAACTAACAAAGATAGATTGATCATATTTAAGATCGAAGCATTAAATAATGGTAGGGCTTCCTTGAGCAGCCTGGTAGGAATGGGGTCTAATAAACATGTTGATGGTTTGGATGAAGTAACTAATGAAAATAACTCAGACAGAACAATCGGAGAGAAAGAGTCTAACCAAAAACCGGCATCACTGAAAGCAGCCAAAGATAACGATACGTCTTTGGGATGGTTATGAGTAATTTTTTCTCTAATAGTTAAAATTTTGTTAGCAAAGAAAGTCATGAAGTCATTACTAGTTAAAGTTAATGGAATACTCAGCTCAATAGAGCTCTGACTCTTTGTCAGCCTGGCTACAGTGCTGAAAAGAAACCTGGGGTTGTTCTTATTTTCTTCAATTAGTGATGAGTAGAAAGATGTCCTAGCTTTACGGAGGGCTTTTTTATAGAGCAACAGACTCTTTTTCCAGGCTAAGTGAAAATCTTCTAAATTAGTGAGACGCCATTTCCTCTCCAACGTACGGGTTATCTGCTTTAAGCTACGAGTTTGTGAGTTATACCACGGAGTCAGGCACTTCTGATTTAAAGCTCTCTTTTTCAGAGGAGCTACAGCATCCAAAGTTGTCTTTAATGAGGATGTAAAACTATTGACGAGATACTCTATCTCACTTACAGAGTTTAGGTAGCTACTCTGCACTGTGTTGGTATATGGCATTAGAGAACATAAAGAAGGAATCATATCCTTAAACCTAGTTACAGCGCTTTCTGAAAGACTTCTAGTGTAATGAAACTTATTCCCCACTGCTGTTTAGTCCATCAGAGTAAATGTAAATGTTATTAAGAAATGATCAGACAGAAGGGAGTTTTCAGGGAATACTGTTAAGTCTTCTATTTCCATACCATAAGTCAGAACAAGATGCCCTTCACATTCCAGGATAAGACTCTAATAGGACTACCCATAGTACTACCATCAGTCACGTGTACTTTTCCAGCAGTATTACTAAATAAAAACAAATGGTATAAGACAAAACGAGATGGAAATAACAAATGATAACAAACACACGTACGAGTCAGAACACCCTCACTCCCCACCCTCTTGGTCCCCTTCCCAAACAAAGAAGACTGCAGTTTAAATCAAACATCTGTGACTTCCTACTGCAGGCTCCAGCCACACTGTCCCCATGACTTTATAAAAAAAAGGTAACCTCAGGTTATAAAGGTCTCAATATAAAGAACAACAACAAATAGTAAGTCCCTTCAGCTGCTCCCTTGTTTGCACTCGGGGTCGCCACAGCAAATCCAAGGTGGATCTGCATGTTGAATTGGCACAGGTTTTACGCCGGATGCCCTTCCTGACACAACTCCACATTACATGGAGAAATGTGGCAGGGGTGGGATTTGAACCCGGAACCTTCTGCACTGAAACCAAGCGCAAAAGAACAACAAATGATTTTTCAAAATCAGCCATTTTGCAAATCAGGTGTTATGTAGGGCAACTCTATACAAATTGGGGTCCTTTAGTACTGTTCTGGGTAAGACACTTTTTTTGCCCTCTTTCTCCCGTTCTTCTTCCTTCAACAATCACAGGAACATTTTTGGCAGAGGCAGTTGTGCTCGATCAACAAAGTTAACACTGAAGGGGGAAAGAAAAAAAAAGGAATTAATTACAAAAAGGAACTGAACACTCACCACAGTGTCTCATATTGGCCAACAAAAAGGCAGAAACAGCATTTGCCACAATTGCTCCACTTTACGAGGTCTGTTAGAAAAGTATCGTACCTTTTTTATTTTTTTCAAAAACTATGGATTCGATTCATACACTCAACAAAAATAAATGCAACACTTTTGGTTTTGCTCCCATTTTGTATGAGATGAACTCAAAGATCTAAAACTTTTTCCACATACACAATATCACCATTTCCCTCAAATACTGTTCACAAACCAGTCTAAATCTGTGATAGTGAGCACTTCTCCTTTGCTGAGATAATCCATCCCACCTCACAGGTGTGCCATATCAAGATGCTGATTAGACACCATGATTAGTGCACAGGTGTGCCTTAGACTGCCCACAATAAAAGGCCACTCTGAAAGGTGCAGTTTTATCACACAGCACAATGTCACAGATGTCGCAAGATTTGAGGGAGCGTGCAATTGGCATGCTGACAGCAGGAATGTCAACCAGAGCTGTTGCTCGTGTATTGAATGTTCATTTGTCTACCATAAGCCGTCTCCAAAGGCGTTTCAGAGAATTTGGCAGTACATCCAACCAGCCTCACAACCGCAGACCACGTGTAACCACACCAGCCCAGGACCTCCACATCCAGCATGTTCACCTCCAAGATCGTCTGAGACCAGCCACTCGGACAGCTGCTGAAACAATCGGTTTGCATAACCAAAGAATTTCTGCACAAACTGTCAGAAACCATCTCAGGGAAGCTCATCTGCATGCTGGTCGTCCTCATCGGGGTCTCGACCTGACTCCAGTTCGTTGTCGTAACCGACTTGAGTGGGCAAATGCTCACATTCGCTGGCGTTTGGCACGTTGGAGAGGTGTTCTCTTCACGGATGAATCCCGGTTCACACTGTTCAGGGTAGATAGCAGACAGCGTGTGTGGCGTCATGTGGGTGAGCGGTTTTCTGATGTCAGTGTTGTGGATCGAGTGGCCCATGGTGGCGGTGGGGTTATGGTATGGGCAGGCGTCTGTTATGGACGAAGAACACAGGTGCATTTTATTGATGGCATTTTGAATGCACAGAGATACCGTGACGAGATCCTGAGGCCCACTGTTGTGCCATACATCCAAGAACATCACCTCATGTTGCAGCAGGATAATGCACGGCCCCATGTTGCAAGGATTTGTACACAATTCTTGGAAGCTGAAAATGTCCCAGTTCTTGCATGGCCGGCATACTCACCGGACATGTCACCCATTGATCATGTTTGGGATGCTCTGGACCGGCGTATACGACAGCGTGTACCAGTTCCTGCCAATATCCAGCAACTTCACACAGCCATTGAAGAGGAGTGGACCAACATTCCACAGGCCACAGTTGACAACCTGATCAACTCTATGTGAAGGAGATGTGTGGCACTGCATGAGGCAAATGGTGGTCACACCAGATACTGACTGGTATCCCCCCCAATAAAACAAAACTGCACCTTTCAGAGTGGCCTTTTATTGTGGACAGTCTAAGGCACACCTGTGCACTAATCATGGTGTCTAATCAGCATCTTGATATGGCACACCTGTGAGGTGGGATGGATTATCTCAGCAAAGGAGAAGTGCTCACTATCACAGATTTAGACTGGTTTGTGAACAGTATTTGAGGGAAATGGTGATATTGTGTATGTGGAAAAAGTTTTAGATCTTTGAGTTCATCTCATACAAGATGGGAGTAAAACCAAAAGTGTTGCGTTTATATTTTTGTTGAGTGTATGTTTTTACGTCAGCCAAGCTTGAACCTTTGTGCGCATGCGTGAGTTTTTCCACGCCTGTCGGTTGCGTCATTCGCCTGTGGGCAGGCTTTGAGTGAGCACTGCTCCACCCCTCTCGTCGTTGTTTCATTGCGAGGAAATGGTGGAATGATTTGGGCTTTTTTTCCATCAGAATTTTTTCAGAAACTGTTAGAGACAGGCAGCTGGAAACCATTCGAAAAATTTATCTGGCTTTCAGTGAAAATTTTACGGGCTTCACAGAGAATAAGGAGTGTTACTACAGCTTTAATGATGGCCCACAATGGCGCACGGCGCGCCGCGCTCCGAGCCACCATCGAGAGGCAGAAACCATCACATCATTTCTAAACGGATGGCTGTGTGGAGCCGGGACCGTCATGTGCAGTTTCTCTGGTTATCACAAGAGCTGGACATCAGCCATTTTCCAGCAGATTTCACTTTTAACAAGAGATTTTGTTATGGAAATCCGCGTGGAGGCTTCGCACGTCACGACCGATTCACTGATGAAGCGAGACAAAGGAACACCTCCGTTTCGGAGTGTTAGAGGACAAGTTGGGACATGCCCAGCTCTCCACAATTTCTCTTATACTCACTCGACTGGTAAGCACTGAAAGCCGAGACAGGCGTGGAAAAACTCATGCATGCGCACGAAGGTTCAAACTTGGCTGACGTAAAAACATATGAATCAAATCCATATAGTTTTTGAAAAAAATAAAAAGGTACAATACTTTTCTAACAGACCTCGTACCTGCAACAGTGTAGTTGCAGGGGTGGTGGCCAAGTGGTTCAGTGCGGAAGGTTCCTGGTTCACTCCTGCCACATTCCTCCGTGTAATGTGGTGTTGCGTCGGGAAGGGCATCTGTTGTTAAACTTGTCAATTTAACATGCAGATTATCCTTGGATTTGCTGTGGCGACCCCGAGCACGAACAAGGGAGCAGCCAAAGGGATTTACTTTTTTACTAGTGCAGATAGCGGTTATTGAAATAATAATAATAAAAAAACACCTCTGGTCTTTGCACAGGTCCTGCATAAAGTTGTCAGCATCCAATGCAGATTGCAGCTTCTAGAGTTCTGACATGGCACCCTTAAACTACACATGCGATTTCACCACGTCAGAAGTGTAGTCTTCATAGAACCAAATCTTATGTCCATTGTAGGTGAGGTCACCCTTCTTACATGCCTTGCAAATCACCAGATCTTTCATTTAGAAGCGATGAAAGTGCAGGATCACTGGTCATTGTTTTACTCCAGGAGCCGCTTTAGGCGCTAAGCTCCAGTGCACCCTGTCCTATTCCGTCATTTTACACAACGTCCCAACTTCATTGGAAATGGGGTTGTAATAGTCGGACCTCCCGAATTAGTGAAAAAGCCACAATTTATACTCTGGAAAAATATGGTGTGTAAATTTTTGACCAATTGAAAACCTGATAATCTGCGGATACAGAGTCCTGATCAGATAGTTGTATTTTCATCAAAGAGTAGATTGAAGGTACAATAAAGTCGGTGCATTGTATATGTTTGTCATGGGTTCAGTTAAAAAAGAGACAGCTTCAATTCAAGCTGCTTCTTAATGTTGGTATTAATTTTTTTTTTTTAAAGTAACGCAACAGATTTTTTTTTATGTTTCATCAATTCCACTTGGTGCAGAACTGTAGTAGTAAAACTATAGCATCGTAGTAGGGCATAATCCAGGGTTTTCATGTATCCCATAATCCCTTGCACGCCAGAGAGTCGCTGCAGTCAAAACAACATATAGAGAATCCACATGATGACAGTTGTAAATTAATATTATACTACAAAATGTATTTTTTATGCTTTTCATCACGTTAATAAGAGACTGCTGCATGATACCCTGAAAACTTGCTAAAACAATTATAACGAATAATCTGTGTCTGCTACATTTAATCTGCTTGGAATTTAATAAACAGAAACCGAATTTCAGACATATATATTAGTTTGAAACAAAGAGGACAAACAGTGTTGTAAAGAACAATAATCAAGACGATAAAGAGCAAACTTCACTTTCCCCCAGAACGACATCATCAGGAAGCGAGCGAAGATCACAGCAGCTCCCATTGAAAATAACAGAGAGACAGCCTGTGATTCTCACGTTTACATAAAACAAACGCAATAACAACGTCTATAAACCCAGAGAATATATTCATGAGAGTTTTAGGCACAATATAAAAATAGTTTTATGTTACGATGTTATTGCTGTTGTCTGTGTGCACCGGTTAAAGTGCAGCGTGATCAGAGCGTCTCAATGCAGTTCTCAGTGTTACTGAGGTTTTGCGGGATTTGAAACCTGAAAAGGGCGGATAAGGAGTGATGTTTTTGTTGTTAAAATACTTTAATTATTATTATTGATGTATGTAAAAAGAAAAGAGACTTAAAAGTGGAACTATACTCTAACAAGGGGGGCAGTGGGTTTAACCCCTCTGGCCACGCACCTGTACTGTCTCAATAAATAGGAGGAAAACAGCAACAACACGGGAAAAAACTATTTAAAAAATATTTTAAGTCGAAATGTCTACATCAGGGGTGGCCAAGTTCAGTCCTCGAGATCTACCTTCCTGTCACTCTTAGTTGTCTCCCTGCTCCAACACACCTGAAGCCAATGAAAGACTCATTAAAAGTCTGCTAACGAGTCTTTCATTGGATTTAGGTGTGTTGGAGCAGGGAGACAACTAAGAGTGACAGGAAGGTAGATCTCGAGGACCGAACTTGGCCACTCCTGGTCTACATGGTTGGTTGGTAAGAAAGTCATATCACATTCACTGTCAATCAGAACAGACATTGACAGTAAACTGTGAAGTTTATGTATGCTCAAACTATGGAAAATATTAAATTGACCATTGCGAGCATCCATGTTTGAGACACTGAAGCATACCATTACACTCAGAGAAGCCTTTCCATTTCTTGGCTCCTTAATGCCAACTATACTGGCTATGAAATATGTAAATTTGGCATATCTGTGGTAAACAGTTATTGTGGGAGAAACCTCTGAAATTTGAAAAAAAAAAAAAAAAATTTGTGGTTGAATTTTATTAGAAGAAAAGCTCATGTGGGCAGTAAATAAAACTCTTCAAACTGATTCCATTTGAAGGTATTGATATCTACTTTATGTGTTATAAATATTGCCTTCTTTATGAAACTCCTTCCTGGTTAATTTAAGCATCTAATTATGGCTAATTTGTGCACTCTCTAATGTATTTCTAGTGCTGAAATGTGCACTCATTTTAATTGTGTGCACACACTGCATTCATATGATTCATGGCACACCCCAGAATGCTTGCACATACGAGGTCTGTTAGAAAAGTATCGGACCTTCTTATTTTTTGCAAAAACCTGATGGATTTGAATCACGTGTGCTTGCATGAGCCAAACTTGAACCTTCGTGCACACGCGTGAATTTGTTCACGCCTGTTGATTGCGTCATTTGCTGGTAAGCAGCCTTTGTATGAGGACGTGTGTCGTGCTCTCGGCAGAATTTCATTGCAAGGAAAATGGCGGAAACAACTGGAGCAGCACTACTGCATCAAATTTTGCCAGAAACTGGGCGACAGCCAGGTGGAAACCATCCTGACGCAATCAACAGTCGTGAAAAAGTTCACGAATGTGCACGAAGGTTCAAGGTTGGCTCATGCAAGCACACGTGATTCAAATCCATCAGGTTTTTGCAAAAAATAAAAAGGTCTGATACTTTTCTAACAGACCTCATAGATCAGCCAAGGGGATTCCTCAAGGTTTCCACGGTTACTAGGCTTATAGCCATCTGCATGATGAGCAATGCAGTGAATGGGGTACTGCATGTTTGGACATGTTCAAAGCTGCTGCTGTTAGTCTGGTTGGAGTAAGAATGGCTGCACGTCTTCCTCCCTGTTCTTTTTGGTCTGATAAAAGTGAATGTCATCACACTTCTTTCTGCAGGTGAATATTTTGATGATCTACATTTCAGATTTCTTTAAACAGACCAATAAACACTGAATGCAGTTTTTCTATTGGTATTGATCAGTCTTGTCTGAGTCTAGTGCAGCAGATAACAGAATATTTACAGAGGAATCCTTCAAATCTGAAAAGAAGCACCAAAGTTGGCACAAATACTCCTTAGACATTACTCTTTTGAAAAAACTGAGTAGCCACTTGAATTTTCAGTAGGCGGCCAGGTAGGGGTCAATTGAAGAATTACACAGGGGTCAAAATTTAAAAATGTTTCAACCATATTGAAAGCTATACCACATTATTTGTCTGATCACAACAATACCAAAAAGGTATAGTTTGGACTATCTATGACTGAATGTTATGGAGTTATGGGGTAAAAACAGCAAGAATGGTAACAAAGGTCAGCATTAGTTTGTACAGGGGTCAGATGTTAAAGTTGCTCTAAATATTGTATAATATGATGCAAATTATTGGTTGAGTTAATAGGGTTTTAAAAAGGAATAGTTTGCACTATATGGCATGCTTAGTTATCATGTTACAGGGTAACATATGTCACATGTCATAGAATCCAATGGATGTCGACGTTGCTCTACCTTTACCTTGCAGACCAAGCATTCAACACAGTCAAAACTATTTCATTTATTAACCCTATTAGTTCAACCAATAATTTGCACCACTTTTTACCAAAAATGGAGCAACTTTAACTTTTGACCCCTGTACAAATTGAAGTTGACCTTTGTCACCATTCTTGTTGTTTTTACCCCATAACTCCATAACATGCAGTCATAGATAGTCCAAACTATACCTTTTCAATATGACTGGAGCATTTTTAAATTTTGACCCCTGAGTAATTCTTCAATTGACCCCTACCTGGCTGCCTACTGAAAATTCAAGTGGCTACTCAGTTTTTTCAAAAGAGTAATGTCTAAGGAGTATTTGTGCCAACTTTGGTGCTTCTTTACAGAAATGAACAATTGTTACAGTTATCTGGTCCACTATCATGTAATGCTTTGGAATAACACTTTCAATTTCATGGTTTCTTTCACTTTAATGTTTCCGAGCGTTTAGGCCTGAAACGGAGCCCTTTTCCACATCAGACCTCGCTGTGTAATGTTAGCATAGCATATGCTTTGAAGAAGTGGCATAATAGGTGTGCACACTCAGACGTGCGTGTTCATAACATGACATTTAAGGACCTCAGCATAGTTTTGAAGCAAACGAGGGCTTTTCATGCACTTCAAAGTGTTGTTCTTCCCCTGCAGGTTTTTAAGCTTGCACAGACTTGAAGCTCACTTGCATGAGGCGTTCATGCAGATTCATCATGAGTCATCACCTTTTTAAAGCGTGATCTTAATCTTGGCGTCATGTTGTAACTGTTGCTCAAAGTCCTCCACCTCATGCATTTACTGTCAAAGTTTTGTTGAAGTAAATAAGATGAAATTTTATTTTTGTGTGTAATTTTTTTTTTTTTTTTTTTTTTAACACCAAATCCAACTGTGCAGGAACCTTTAGGTTGAACAGGGAAAATAATTATGTGCTTGTGCACATTCAGACCCTGTGCTGACTGTAGTCTTTACATATGAATAATTAAATAATTCAATATGGATGCACAGTCTTGACGTGTCCAGCAGGAGTCTTTGTTCAGCAGGTGGCCACACAACAGGTGACATAGACTCCTGAACAATGTTCAAAGCTCAAGCTGAGACCTTGGAAGATGGAATGGAAGATGTCCTGTGAGAACAAAGAATCGAAAAGGTTAATATCATGGTATTGTTTAACTCAGACTCTAGATTAAGGGGAACATTTTAACTTATTTTTATTTTTAGATAAGAATCATACTTGGAGTCTCTCTGTACACTCTTGTACAGTAGGTGGCGATAAGCATGTGAGGTCAGTTGCAGTCTCATTTCACTGAGATGAATTTTAAATGTTTTAAAGGACATGTTGCATGTTATTTAACATCCCATTTAGCAACACAACATCAATGTATTCATGATTTTAAGTCTATCTGTGCACATGCAGTAAGACTTAGTGGTCGCTGATGTATTTTATTGCTAATTATTCCCCTCGGCCTGAGAGTTAGCAGGTGCATTTCCGGAAAACGTCTTACTCTGCATTTCTCAGTGTGTGATGTGCATTTTAGAATAAGCAGAAACATCCCGATGGCTGACAGAGTGACAGAAACCTACTATGTCTGATAATGAAGCTTCTGAGCTTTCATTCAAAAGTGATGGCTTGGATTTATGGAGGAGATGACACGTTTCACCCCAAAACTCTTACCTTTTTCACAGTCTGTCAGAACCTAACGTGGTGACGCTACTGTCTGTCACAGGACGCTGTTTTGCTGCCCCTATGAACATGGACATGGAATGTCTCCACAACGCTGTTTTTACAGCCTGCCTAGACACGTAGATTTATTTTTTTGCATTGGAAAATGTCAGACGACTTTATTTTTAGGAGATAATGGACTTTCATGTTTCATGGACTTGCATGTTTGCCGAACATCTAGCGGAAACTGTTAAAGTCTTATCACAGTGGACAGTGGCTGTTCCTTCACTTAAAACCGAGTCATCATAATACGACATCACACTTATGTAAACTGGAATGAATCTGTGGCTCCATTCTTAATGTGAGTAGCTACATTCCATTCAAGCGTGCTGGGATGTTTCTAAAAAGCTACGTCACCACGGTCGGAAACGCTCAGAAAAACAAGTACTCATGAGTACTTCATTTTTGGCAGTCTCCGTAGCTGTTTGTTGCAAATGCCATATACTTTGAAACCGGTCACGGAAGTGCACAAAGTAATCCCAGTCTATCACTGGGTGGTCACTAACAGCCTAAATCTAAATTAGGATGATTTCGGTGCAACATGTCCTTTTTAAAGCAGTGAGTCAGGTTAACCATTGCATTGGCACCTATGTCACATGCTCTATTTATTTGTTAGTTCTAGTTTTACACCCCCCCCCCTTTTTGTTGTATAGTTTAGCGGTTGTGTTGTGAGCTCAGTAAGGCTTTGTATTGTCAAGCAAAACCCAGCCTTTCATAGTAAAGCTTCTTACTGTGCAGCTTCACGTCTTGGTGCTTTTATTTTATAAAATTATTAAAACTGTATTAATCTGTCCTGTTGCCTTACCATTGTGCTTTCTTTATGCACACTGGGTTCAGAAGAAGATGCTTTTTGCTATGCATCTTGCATGATCTAACGGGATCTGAAGTGGACCTGTGGAAATGTACCCCCATAGCCCTTCTTCTTCTCCTCCTTCTCCTGGTTTTGTCTTGGTGGAAGTGTCAGATCTTTGCTGGGGAAATGGTTTTCTATAAACCTTTTTTTTTTGTGGAAAGTGGACACACACTTGGGTCATTGTTGTTCATTTTGAAAAAAGCGATCATACATTGTACTGTTAGAGGCCGTACTTATTGCAAAGTTCTAAATTTTATGATCTTGCACATTGCTTTTGTTATTTAAAAGAACAAGAGTCTCATCAGTTCTTACATCAGTGCCCCCCCCCCCCCCCCCCACAGCTAGCTGTTGTGAACGCCTGTGTCTGTCCCTTTTGAACATTTTATTACAAGTATCTGTAATAATATGGCTTTTTGTGTGGTTAATTGTTTTAACAGATCTTCTAAGAATTATGTGCACCAGTATTTCTGCTGAATGAAATTTTCATGTTAATTTTTGTGTATTAGTGGCTTTAGAACATTTAGAAGCTATCAGTAGCTTGATGACGTTAGGTCCAGTTAATTCACCATTTCTGAGGAACTAAAATGGTGAAAATTTAAAAATTCCTTCACGAGAACCACTGCTCTGTTTCCTTAAAATATGCTTTAATAAAACTGCCAAACCATGGTTAGCCTGTTAGCTTTAGCTTGCTTGGTAACTCTAAGATGGGGCTTTATTTGTCCTGCCCACACTCCACTGCTTTACACGTTTATGGCTTGGCCGAGACGTCGTGGGGTAAACGCTGCTAACATGGCGACACCCCAGCCCACTCGCACGCTTTTTTTTTCATGTTCCCGTCATGAAATGGCACATTTCAGTGATGTTTTTTAAAATTGTGCTATTTCTAACCCTACGCCTTCCCCTAAACCTAAATATGTAGGACTGCTTTTTTGCATTTACGCAATATCTCTAAAATCAGAAAGGTCTTGTCTCAGAGTGATGCTGAAAAACTAATTCATGTATTTATTTCCTCTAGGCTGGACTATTGTAATTCATTATTATCAGGTTGTCCTAAAAGTTCCCTGAAAAGCCTTCAGTTAATTCAAAATGCTGCAGCTAGAGTACTAATGGGGACTAGAAGGAGAGAGCATATCTCACCCATATTGGCCTCTCTTCATTGGCTTCCTGTTAATTCTAGAATAGAATTTAAAATTCTTCTTCATACTTATAAGGTTTTGAATAATCAGGTCCCATCTTATCTTAGGGACCTCATAGTACCATATCACCCCAATAGAGTGCTTCGCTCTCAGACTGCAGGCTTACTTGTAGTTCCTAGGGTTTGTAAGAGTAGAATGGGAGGCAGAGCCTTCAGCTTTCAGGCTCCTCTCCTGTGGAACCAGCTCCCAATTGAGATCAGGGAGACAAGACACCCTCTCTACTTTTAAGATTAGGCTTAAAACTTTCCTTTTTGCTAAAACTTATAGTTAGGGCTGGATCAGGTGACCCTGAACCATCCCTTAGTTATGCTGCTATAGACGTAGACTGCTGGGGGGTTCCCATGATGCACTGTTTCTTTCTCTTTTTGCTCTGTATGCACCACTCTGCATTTAATCATTAGTGATCGATCTCTGCTCTCTTCCACAGCATGTCTTTTTCCTGGTTCTCTCCCTCAGCCCCAACCAGTCCCAGCAGAAGACTGCCCCTCCCTGAGCCTGGTTCTGCTGGAGGTTTCTTCCTGTTAAAAGGGAGTTTTTCCTTCCCACTGTCGCCAAGTGCTTGCTCACAGGGGGTCGTTTTGACCGTTGGGGTTTTTACATAATTATTGTATGGCCTTGCCTTACAATATAAAGTGCCTTGGGGCAACTGTTTGTTGTGATTTGGCGCTATATAAATAAAATTGATTGATTGATAAACCTCACCATAACCCTCAAAGACCACCCCACATTTTGTGATACTGCCACAAAATGAATTTGTGCTCCCATCATGAAAATGTGGCACTTTTCGTGACATATCCTTAACCAGTAGATTAATTTACTTTTTGTCATGCCATCATGAAATGGTGTGAGATTGGGTTGGACACCTGCAGCAACACTTTTTGTACTTTAAATGGTTCTTCAGAAAATTTATAGGTGGTGTTACAGAGTGTTTGTGCACTATATATATATATATATATATATATATATATATATATATATATATATATATATATATATATATATATATATATACAGTCTCTGGGTAAAACCCAGCTTGTGCCCCTGTAGCTCTTTTCATACCGGACTTGTCTAGAGGTGCATTGTGCTGCATATCTAGTACACAGAAATGGCTGCGTAAGTTGTGTGCAGGGAAAAAACAAAAAGTTGTACACAGGGGGAGAAGCTTGGCTCCATGACGCTGTTTTTACAGGCTGTCTGGACACGCAGATGGATTTCATACATTGGCAAAAGTCAGAATACATTATTTCCAGGAGTTAATGGACTTTAGTTAATATGCCACAATCGTGAGAGAACTTGAAGGTGAAAGAAAGCTGCAGCCGGTGATTGCGCTGGCGATTCATCCGTGAGGAGTTAGTGGACATGGACATGTCCTCTCGCTGGCGATCCGTCCGTGAGGAGTTAGTCCTCTCGCTGGCGATACGTCCGTGAGGAGTTAGTGGACGTAGAAGGTTGGCCCGCCTCTTCTTCTTCCATGGTCTTGAAGCTTCACTGCCAGCAAAGTCCAGCGACATGAATAAAATCTAGCAATGCAGGTATGTACAGATAAAAACAAAAACCTAAAAGGATTTTTCACCCTGGTGTGGGTTTGTGTACAAATGTGGTTTCCTAGTGTACAGTAGCAGTGTTACATAGATTTACGAGGTCTGTATAAGTCCTTTTTATTTTTTTCAAAAGCTATATGGATTTCATTCATATGTTTTTACATCAGACATGCTTGAACCCTCGTGCGCATGCGTGAGTTTTTCCACGACTGTCGGTGACGTCATTCGCCTGTGAGCACTCCTCGTGGGAGGAGTCGTCCAGCCCCTCGTCGGAATTCCTTTGTCTGAGAAGTTGCTGAGAGACTGGTGCTTTGTTTGATCAAAATTTTTTCTAAACCTGTGAGACACATCGAAGTGGACACAGTTCGAAAAATTAAGCTGGTTTTCGGTGAAAATTTTAACGGCTGATGAGAGATTTTGAGGTGATACTGTCGCTTTCAGGACTTACCACGGAGCGGGACGTCACGCAGCGCTCCCAGGCGCCATCGTCAGCCTGTTTCAAGCTGAAAACCTCCACATTTCAGGCTCTATCATCTTGGTGCATTTTTGAGAGACCCAAATTGTGCTCTCTCGTGTGTGATGATTAAATGTAGAGTCCGTGATCATCAGCAAAACCAAACTTGTTCCTCACCTTTATGACGACCAACATGAATAAAGATCAGTTGAGTTTCTGTGTGTGGGGGTTGAACAGTCGAGTTTATTGTCGGATTAGTTTGGGCTGGTTGAGACTCACGGAATACAAACACTCCCATGATTCAGTCAAAAACGCCATCAGGCACAGTTGCTAAATGGTCAAATATCAGTCTGACAAAAGAACTACTCCCAGACGGAGAAGAAGTAAATACACCCCCAGTAACATTCTAACAGTGAGAAATACCTGCAGAGTCACAACGTTATCAAAGGTCTGACCTACATTCAGTGCAGCTTCCATGTGACCAACATAAAAATGAAATTTTGTGTTTGGCAGCTGATTCTTAACTGCATTGATCTCACAGAACCACTTACACTCTGAAGCCACTTTGTCAAAAATATACCAACTTTGGAGAAAGACAAATCACAGAAAAAGACTAAGATATTGGTCCTGAAGGACCTGACGTTCAGTCTGAGTTGGTTCTCTCAGGGAACAAATAGTGTTCAGATGCTTTAACATTTGAATCCTCCCTGATTTGACCCACAAATAAATGAGTTATTGTGAAGAAGACAAGAGGGTTGTCAACCTGTATCCCAAAGCTGTCTGATTTGGTGAAATGAACTTAAATTCCAAATATTTTTGGTCTGTGATGGTGTTGAATATGGGCTCGGAGATGTTTAATGCTTGGATGGAGGCCATTTCTACAGCTACTGTACCTAATATCGGTGGTGATCAGGTCCTACAATTACAAAGATGAACATTTAATTTAACGTACAGTTTGAAGTTCTGTTCAACCCAACCCTCATAAATTATATAAATTCTCCAGTCCTGAGAATTGTCACCACACTGATCACCTTGGGTTCGGGATATACAGTAGTGGTCAGAATTACTGAAACCCTGATATTTTATGTACACGTATTAAAATATGGTCAAAAATAAATGCAAACTGTCAGGGTTTGATATTATGGCTGTTTTTCTGTTTTGGTTTTGGCCTGTTTATTCATGCATTGCTTTTCTGTGTGTTCATTTTCTTGTTGGGTTTTTTTGTGCTTGGGTCTCTCTGTAGCTTTCAATCTTGTCTCTTGGTTTTTTATGCGGGCTCTCTCTCTCTTTCTGGCCACGCCCTGTTTTCTGGTGCTTTCCATGCACACCTGATCTTGATTTGCTAATTGTCACTTGGGGTTCTTTAAGCTCACTGGTTATTTGTTCCTTGCCAGATTGATGCGCCTTGTGCCTTCTCTCCAGCTCTTGTTCTCGTGTTCCATAGTCCTCCCTGCCTCGTTGTGTTCTCGACCTCCTGCCCGTTTGTTCCAACCTCGCCTCAGCCTGATGATTGTTGTACTGCTGCTGTGTTTTTCGGACTGCCTTTCCGTGTACCGACCATTGTTGTCCTCCCCACTAAAAGTCTTTCTACAACCAGAGCTGTTTGTGTGAGTGTCGCATGTGTGTCCAAACAAACCCGCCTGTCGCAGACAAAGCTATATTGTTGAATCAAAATATATAAAAAAAAAAAAAAAAGAAAATGAACAAAGTTATTTGGCAACATGAGAAAATGCTTTCATGAAGTGAAACAAAAAAATCCTGACATAAAATATATGCTGGACAAGGTTATTGGAACCCTTTAATGAATCAGTTTTTGAAAACTGCCTCCTCCAGACAGATTTACCAAACGGTACCATACTAGTTGTTTTGGCAAAGCTGGCAGGTGCCACGTCCTGCTGGAGAAGGAAGTCTGCATCTCTGTAAAGCTTGTCAGCAGATGGAAGGTTGAAGTGCTTTAGAATCACCTGGTACACAGCTGCGTGGACTTTGGACTTGATAAAACATAGTGGACAAACACCAGCAGATGACAAGAGCAGGTTACAGGTACACTTTTAAACACACACACACACACACACACACACACACACACACACACACACACACACACACACACACACACACACACACACACACACACACCCATAGAAACCAAAGCATGGGTCCCCATGTCAGTATAAGGAACAGTGATGACTGTGGAAGGACACTTAAACTGTCTCATTCCTCAGGTTCTTCTGCCAAAAATGAAAGGAAACATTCAGAGAGAGTCCAATAAGAACAAAGATTTTTGAAAAGGAGTTTCAACGCAAATACATTGTAAAAGCGCTGTAATAAATATGCGGTCTGGAGCATGTTTGAGGGCTGTGCATCACTACATCCATGATTCTACAGAATGTTCTTGGGTCCTGGATGGCAGACGACTGGTCATCCCCACCCCGCAAAAGTAACATCTGTCGTTGTGGGTGTATAAGGTGAAGAGTTTGGGACTGAGGCAGCAGCCATGAGGTGATCCGGTGCTGATTATGAGCTTAGCAGAAACCATTCCTCCTCTCCGTACACCCTTTGGTCTGTCTGTAAGAAAATCCACAACTCAGTCACAGGTGGTGGTCGGGACCCCCAGATCGGATAGTTTTCTAATCAGTTTTTTTGGGCGGACGGTGTTGAAGGTAGAGGTGTCATCGAGGAAGAGCATCCTGACATACATCCCACTACGGTCCAGGTGTTGGATGGTGTGGTGGAGGGCTGTGGCTACCACATCATCCGCTGATCTGTTTGGACAATAGGCAAATTTAAGAGGGTCAACGTTTCCGGCTCTATGGAGTTGAGATTACTGAGCACCAGCTTTTGCAGTCATTTCATGGTGACTGATCTGAGTGCCACTGGTCTGAAGTCGTTTCAGGTGGATGCATCTGGTTTCTTAGGTACGGGGCTGATGGCGGAGGATTTGAAGATATGCAGGACTCTTTTCTGTGCAAGAGGGGTGTTGAAGATGTCTGTGTACACACCTGCCTGTTGTTCTGCACAGGCCTTTAGGACTCTGGGTGAGACACCGTCTGGACCTACTGCTTTTTGGCGGTTCACCTGTTTCAAAGCCCTTAAAACCTGAGTGTGTGACACCTGAATGACAGTCGTCGGGGTTACAGGTGAGTTTTGTGGGAGAGTCTGTGTTAGGTCTGTCGAATCTGGCATGAAACCCGTTGAGACTGTCTGGGAGGGTGCTGTCTCTGACCTCTGTGTCTGAGTTTCTCCAGTAGTTAGTGACTGATTAGATTCCCTGACACATACTGTGCTTGTTGCTGTCTATGTAGAAGCCTTCAGGCTTTTAGGAATATGCCCTTTTAGCTGCTCTGATGGTTTTACTCAGCTCATAACGGGCCCACTATTTTTCCCTGTCTCCTGACTTGTAAGTCACATGTCTATTCCTAATTTTCTTGCTGACATCTGCGTTACACCGTGGTTTTTGATTTGGGAAAACACAGACTGTTCTGGAGGGGACACAGATGGACGGGCACCAGCTGATGTAATTGCTAACTGTCTCTGGCTGTGGCATCTTTGAGTACTCATGTCTGTTAGTTCTAAACAGCTTTCCAGATGTGCCAGTGTGTCGTCAGACCGGGTGTTGGTGGTTCTGGTTGTGGCTGGTTCAGCTTTCAGCTGTTTGATGTAATTGGGTTTCAGAAGGATTGTCGGATGATTGAATTTGCCAAAGTGCGGTTTGTGCTCGGCTTTGTTTGCATTTCGGATGTTACATGTTATTCATCATGTCCTAATGCAGTTCGTTCAGTGCACTGTCCTCTCTGGCACGTGGGGGGGGGGGGGGGTCGTACACCACACACATAATGATACAATGCAATTCCCTGGATAAATAAAACAGTCTGCACTTTACAGTCAAATATTCCACATCTTCGGAACAGAACTGTGAAATCGCTTGGCAGTCGGTGCACCAGGATTGCTTTACTGTGATAACTGTTCCCCCACTGCGGGTTTTACTGCTCTTCATCGCTTTGCGGACGGCCCTAAACATGGTGTAGCCTGCAGGTGTTGGGGCTCGTCAGGTGTATTCTCACCAAGCCACGTTTCACAGAAGCCCAGTACGGAACAGTTCCATGTGTAGTGTTTCTCGGTTAAGCGAGTGTGCAGGTCATCTTTCATACATAGTTTGATATATAATACGAAGAAGTATTAGTAAGTAATATATAAGTAATAAGTCCAGTGCTTTGTTGCAGTACTGTGTTTGTCAGAATGGTTTTTTTTTTTTTTTTTTTTTTTACACTGTTCTCCTGAAGGCAGCAGGTTTCTTTGTAGTCGACTTTTGAGTTTGCTGTGAACACCAATGAGTTCAGTTTGCTGCATCACAAATTAGAACTGGCCAATCACAGGGAGGTGGGTGGGGCTTGGGATCAGTTCATTTATTCCAGTGTTTTCCAGTGAGGGTGCAAGCCAAGATGTGACATTTTATTTATGGATATATTTAGTTTTGTGAACATATGATTATTTCTGCATGCATTAAAATGTCGTAACTATACATAACTCGCATTTCAGCTTTACTCGAGGTCGATTTATGGACCCCAAAATTTTAGACTACTGTATAAAGACTGCTGTATGTTTTTGGTCAACCTCATTAACTCGCGGTTTCAGATAACTTGCGGTTAGATTTTGTGGGCCCCACCTTGCGCGGGTTAATGAAGTTCACCTGTACTTCACTCAGGCTGATGATGTCTGACGGGTTGCACTTTGTGCAGCGGTTGTGAACCGCTGATGTGGCAACTGGATGTTTATGGTACTTTAGAGGATCCTCCTTGGGTACCGCTGGAATGACTAAGTGCCAAATGAACGGTTACTTCGGGAGCCTCAGATGAGTGAATATCGCTTGGATTGTGAGGGAACGTCAACTGTGATGTTTTAGTGATGTGGCACGTTTCTCTGTGCACGACCCAGCACACAGGTGCCACAGTGTTGAGGATCCAACAGCAAAAACAGGTCAAGGGGACACTGACATTCCACTGGGCTGCACCAGATGGGTGGTTGTTTTCAGTAGAAGGGTGTCAGACTGGTTGCCTGTAGAGATCTGGGGTCCCTGACCCGACCTGACCTGGCAGTGGGACTTTCACTTTTCCTCTGGTGGTTTGTCATCACCCATTCCAGCATGTTGTGTTAGATTGTTGTTAAAATGTCTTTTTTGTTTTCTATATAATAGTTGCTGAGACTAAAAACTCTCCGTTAACTGCGGCCGTGACTGCAGCTTGGATCCAAACAGCCCCTCGGGGTGGTGACGTCTCAGTTGATTAAAGCATTGCTTGATGGAAGGAGTTTGGGTCACTTGTGTCAAGCTGCTGTACAATGGTGTGTTTGTTCAGGCAGAATGTGCTGAAGGACACGCAGCAGAACCGGCTGGGCCGCTTTCTGCCGCTCTCTGGCTTTCGGCAGCCTCCAGGCATGTTGTGTTCGGAGCTGCAAGCTTCACATCAGACTTCTCACGAGTGCAGAGTCCACATCCTCTGTGCAGACGATGACTTTACACAACAGTCACTTATCATTTTAGAGTTTAGAGTGGGCTGTTTTGGGCAAATCCAACATATTTCTCGTTTTGTGTGGTCATCTTTATTTCATGTGTTAATATACATCTATTCAATACATGAAAAACAAATTGGGATGAGGGTAATCTAAATATAAGGGTTAAATCATCACATTGACAACCGATGTGACACAAACATTTCCAAGTCACTGAATCTGTCTTGGACTTCATTTACATCAGACAGAGCTTTAATTCATTTGAAAGCTTGTCTCTTAGTCTTGTCCATCCAAATTGGAAGTCCCAAAAACCAGTTTTATTTGTTATTATCTATCGTCCACCTGGTCGTTACTGTGAGTTTCTCTGTGAATTTTCAGACCTTTTGTCTGACTTAGTGCTTAGCTCAGATAAGATAATTATAGTGGGTGATTTTAACATCCACACAGATGCTGAGAATGACAGCCTCAACACTGCATTTAATCTATTATTAGACTCTATTGGCTTTGCTCAAAAAGTAAATGAGTCCACCCACCACTTTAATCATATCTTAGATCTTGTTCTGACTTATGGTATGGAAATAGAAGACTTAACAGTATTCCCTGAAAACTCCCTTCTGTCTGATCATTTCTTAATAACATTTACATTTACTCTGATGGACTACCCAGCAGTAGGGAATAAGTTTCATTACACTAGAAGTCTTTCAGAAAGCGCTGTAACTAGGTTTAAGGATATGATTCCTTCTTTATGTTCTCTAATGCCATATACCAACACAGAGCAGAGTAGCTACCTAAACTCTGTAAGGGAGATAGAGTATCTCGTCAATAGTTTTACATCCTCATTGAAGACAACTTTGGATGCTGTAGCTCCTCTGAAAAAGAGAGCTTTAAATCAGAAGTGTCTGACTCCGTGGTATAACTCGCAAACTCGTAGCTTAAAGTAGATAACCCGTAAGTTGGAGAGGAAATGGCGTCTCACTAATTTAGAAGATCTTCACTTAGCCTGGAAAAAGAGTCTGTTGCTCTATAAAAAAGCCCTCCGTAAAGCTAGGACATCTTTCTACTCATCACTAATTGAAGAAAATAAGAACAACCCCAGGTTTCTTTTCAGCACTGTAGCCAGGCTGACAAAGAGTCAGAGCTCTATTGAGCTGAGTATTCCATTAACTTTAACTAGTAATGACTTCATGACTTTCTTTGCTAACAAAATTTTAACTATTAGAGAAAAAATTACTCATAACCATCCCAAAGACGTATCGTTATCTTTGGCTGCTTTCAGTGATGCCGGTATTTGGTTAGACTCTTTCTCTCCTATTGTTCTGTCCGTTATTTTCATTAGTTACTTCCTCCAAACCATCAACATGTCTATTAGACCCAATTCCTACCAGGCTGCTCAAGGAAGCCCTACCATTAATTAATGCTTTGATCTTAAATATGATCAATCTATCTTTATTAGTTGGCTATGTACCACAGGCTTTTAAGGTGGCAGTAATTAAACCATTACTTAAAAAGCCATCACTTGAACCAGCTATCTTAGCTAATTATAGGCCAATCTCCAACCTTCCTTTTCTCTCAGAAATTCTTGAAAGGGTAGTTGTAAAACAGCTAACTGATCATCTGCAGAGGAATGGTCTATTTGAAGAGTTTCAGTCAGGGTTTAGAATTCATCATAGTACAGAAACAGCATTAGTGAAGGTTACAAATGATCTTATGGCCTCAGACAGTGGACTCATCTCTGTGCTTGTTCTGTTAGACCTCAGTGCTGCGTTTGATACTGTTGACGATAAAATTTTATTACAGAGATTAGAGCGTGCCATAGGTATTAAAGGCACTGCGCTGCGGTGGTTTGAATCATATTTATCTAATAGATTACAATTTGTTCATGTAAATGGGGAATCTTCTTCACAGACTAAGGTTAATTATGGAGTTCCACAAGGTTCTGTGCTAGGACCAATTTTATTCACTTTATACATGCTTCCCTTAGGCAGTATTATTAGACAGCATTGCTTAAATTTTCATTGTTACACAGATGATACCCAGCTTTATCTATCCATGAAGCCAGAGGACACACACCAATTAGCTAAACTGCAGGATTGTCTTACAGACATAAAGACATGGATGACCTCTAATTTCCTGCTTTTAAACTCAGATAAAACTGAAGTTATTGTACTTGGCCCCACAAATCTTAGAAACATGGTGTCTAACCAGATCCTTACTCTGGATGGCATTACCCTGACCTCTAGTAATACTGTGAGAAATCTTGGAGTCATTTTTGATCAGGATATGTCATTCAATGCGCATATTAAACAAATATGTAGGACTGCTTTTTTGCATTTGCGCAATATCTCTAAAATTAGAAAGGTCTTGTCTCAGAGTGATGCTGAAAAACTAATTCATGCATTTATTTCCTCTAGGCTGGACTATTGTAATTCATTATCAGGTTGTCCTAAAAGTTCCCTGAAAAGCCTTCAGTTAATTCAAAATGCTGCAGCTAGAGTGCTGACAGGGACTAGAAGGAGAGAGCATATCTCACCCATATTGGCCTCTCTTCATTGGCTTCCTGTTAATTCTAGAATAGAATTTAAAATTATTCTTCTTACTTATAAGGTTTTGAATAATCAGGTCCCATCTTATCTTAGGGACCTCATAGTACCATATCACCCCAATAGAGCGCTTCGCTCTGACTGCGGGCTTACTTGTAGTTCCTAGGGTTTGTAAGAGTAGAATGGGAGGCAGAGCCTTCAGCTTTCAGGCTCCTCTCCTCTGGAACCAGTTCCCAATTCGGATCAGGGAGACAGACACCCTCTCTACTTTTAAGATTAGGCTTAAAACTTTCCTTTTTGCTAAAGCTTATACTTAGGGCTGGATCAGGTGACCCTGAACCATCCCTTAGTTATGCTGCTATAGACTTAGACTGCTGGGGGGTCCCATGATGCACTGAGTGTTTCTTTCTCTTTTTGTTCTGTATGCACCACTCTGTATTTAATCATTAGTGATTGATCTCTGCTCCCCTCCACAGCATGTCTTTTTCCTGGTTCTCTCCCTCAGCCCCAACCAGTCCCAGCAGGAGACTGCCCCTCCCTGAGCCTGGTTCTGCTGGAGGTTTCTTCCTGTTGAAAGGGAGTTTTTCCTTCCCACTGTCGCCAAGTGCTTGCTCACAGGGGGTCGTTTTGACCGTTGGGGTTTTTCCGTAATTATTGTATGGCTTTGCCTTACCATATAAAGCGCCTTGGGTCAACTGTGTGTTGTGATTTGGCGCTATATAAATAAAATTGATTTGATTTGAAGAGAAACGTCCTCACGTCAAGCAACCCAGTCCAGTCAAAGATTCAAGCTTCTCTACTATGGAAACCACCTGGACAACTGAGAGCCTACACAGAAATCATTACCATGAACAAAAGACTGAAACTGCTTTGACCTGAGTACTCCATTGTAAACAGGGGACAAAGCGTGTCTCAGACCCCCTCCCTGGTTAAGGCTGGGTTTCAACTGTTTCACGTAGAATGCCTCCTTGACCCCTCTCTCAAACCATTTCTTCTCTCTGGCTAAGATTTTAACTTTCTTGTCCTTAAACGTGTGGTTAGTGTCTTTAAAGTGGAGATGAACTGCAGACTGGGGTCCACTGGTGCCCTCTCTGCGGTGCTGGTATAACCTTTTGTGTAAAGGTTGCTTAGTCTCTCCTATGTAGTGTTTGTTACAGTTTTCCTGACATCTGATATAATACACTACATTGCTCTGTTTATAACTAGGGATCCTGTCCTTAGGGTGAACTAATTTCTGTTGGGATGGTGTCGTGACACGGACCCACAACATTGGGCACTAAGGAATGGACAATGGATAAGCCAACGAGTAACAATTTAATGTTGTGAAAACACACAACAGAATACAGACAGAAATATGGATTGCCAATAATACACCAGGTGACGTGTGGGCAGGCTCGAAGACAGAAGACCTCTGGCGAGAGAAGAGCTGATTCCCACACATTTTCCACCACCAACGGGCCTGAAGAACACCGGAGCCGCCAAGTCCGGAGTCCCCAGGTGGCCTCTGCCTTCGGCTGTCGACCCTGGTACTGCAGGCAGAGAATAGAGAAAGTCCAGGTGAGTGTGAGTCCGCGCACACAGTAGTCCACTCACAGTTAATGTTCTTTTATGGAGGGAGCACCTCCACCTGCGAGGAGAACTGGGGACCACGATCCGATACGATGTCCGATGGTATCCAATGCAGATGCACGATGTGGTGGACCAGGAGGTCTGCCGTCTCCTGGGCCGTCGGGAGCTTCGGGAGGGCCACGAAGTGGGCCGCCTTTGAGAACCGGTCCACAATCGTGAGGATGGCGGTGTTGCCCTGGGACGGCGGGAGGCCCGTGATGAAGTCCAGGCCGATGTGGGACCAGGGGCGATGAGGCACCGGCAGGGGCTGGAGGAGGCCCGTGGTCCTCCTATGGTCTGCCTTGCCCCTTGCACATGTGGTACAGGCCTGGACTTAGTCCCGGACGTCGGCTTCCAGGGATGCCCACCAGAAGCGCTGCTGGACAACTGCCACAGTCCTACGCACTCCGGGATGACAGGAGAGCTTGGACCCGTGACAGAAGTCCTAGACAGCAGCTCTGGCTTCTGGTGGGACGTACAATCTGTTCTTAGGGCCGGTCCCCGGGTCTGGGTTCCTTGCCAGGGCCTCCCGGACGGCCTTCTCTACGTCCCAGGTGAGGGTCCGACAGCTCAGCCTTGGCTTCCTCTTCGTGCACCTGGGACAGTGCATCCGATCGTTGGTTCTTAGTCCCGGGGCGGTATGTAATCTGGAAGTCAAAGCGCCCGAAGAACAGAGACCAGCGGGCTTGCCTGGGGTCCGGATGTACTCCAGGTTCCGATGGTCCGTGAAAACCGTGAAGGGCAACGTCGCTCCCTCCAACAGGTGTCTCCTTCACCGCGAGGAGTTCCCGATTGCCCACGTCATAGTTGCGCTTGGCTGGGGTCAACCTGCGGGAAAAATAGGCACAAGGATGGAGAACCTTGTTGGCCTCCACGCTCTGGGACAGCACGGCTCCTATCCCTGAGTCAGAGGCGTCCACCTCCACTATGAACTGGTGATTAGGATCAGGCTGCACCAGAACTGGCGCAGACAAGAACCGGCGTTTCAACTCCCTGAACGCGGCTTCGCACCGATCCGACCAGGTGAAAGCGACTTTAGTGGAGGTCAGTGCAGTCAGGGGGCTAACTACCTGACTGTACCCCTTAATGAACCTCCGGTAGAAATTCGCAAAGCCGAGGAACTGTTGCAGCTTCCTTCGGCTTGTTGGTTGGGGCCAATCTCTCACCGCCGCAACCTTGGTCGGATAAGGGGCAACGGAGTTGGAGGAGATGATGAACCCCAAGAAGGACAAAGACGTACGGTGGAACTCGCACTTCTCGCCCTTCACGAACAACTGGTTCTCTAACAACCGCTGTAGGACCTGACGTACATGCTGGACATGAGTCTCAGGGTCCGGAGAAAAGATGAGTATATTGTCCAGATATACGAAGACAAACCGATGCAGGAAGTCCCGCAAGACGTCATTTACCAAAGCTTGGAACGTCGCGGGGGCGTTCGTGAGGCCGAACGGCATGACGAGGTACTCAAAGTGACCTAACGGGGTGTTAAATGCCGTCTTCCATTCGTCTCCCTTCCGGATCCTAACTAGGTGGTATGCATTCCTAAGATCGAGTTTAGTGAAGATTTTGGCTCTATGCAGGGGCGTGAACACCGAATCCAACAGAGGTAATGGGTATCGGTTGCGAACCGTGATCTCGTTCAGCCCTCTGTAATCGATGCATGGACGGAGTCCGCCGTCTTTTTTGCCCACGAAAAAGAAACCTGCACCCATCGGGGAGGTGGAGTTCCGGATCAGCCCGGCAGCTAAGGAGTCCCGGATGTAGGTCTCCATTGATTCGCGTTCCGGACGTCAGAGGTTGTACAGCCAACTGGACGGGTACTCAGCGCCCGGGATCAAATCGATGGCACAATTGTACGGTCGGTGCGGGGGAAGAGTGAGCACCAGATCTTTGCTGAAGACGTCAGCAAGATCGTGGTACTCCTTTGGCACCGCCGACAGATTGGGGGGGACTTTAGCCTCCTCATTAGCCGTCGTGCCGGGAGGAACCGAGGATCCTAAACACTCCCGGTGGCAGGTTTCACTCCACTGCGTCACAACCCCAGACGGCCAATCGATCCAGGGATTGTGCTTCACCATCCATGGGAACCCCAAAATCACTCGGGAGGTAGAAGGTGTTACATGAAACACGATCTCCTTCCTGTGATTCCCAGACACAACCAAGGTCACGGGCTGTGTCTGATGTGTGATTAATGGAAGTAGGGTGCCATCTAGTGCCCGCACCTGCAATGGTGATGGCAGAGCCACCAGGGGGAGCCCTACCTCCCTTGCCCATCTGCTGTCCAGCAGATTCCCTTCCGACCCCGTGTCTACCAGTGCTGGGGCGTGAAGGGTTAAATCCCCACTCAGGATCGTTACTGGGATTCATGCAGATTTGCGGGGCTTCCCCGCATGTGTGTTATGGCCCACCCTTAGCCCAGTTTCTAAGGACGGGCGTTGTAGTTTGACCGTTTGGGGCAGTCTTTTTGCATGTGCTCACAAGAGCCACAGAAAAAACACTCCCCGCAGGCCAGCCTCCTTTGTCTGATGTTTGCTTTCACTTTGGCCCTGCTCGTGTCCATAGCTTCGTCAGCAGGGGGAGCTGTTGCCACACGGAGCTCTCTGGCAGTGAAGCGTGGGGACGACGGCACCCTTTCGGAACCGGAAGAGAGAGGGACGGCTCGTGCCCGGCCACGCCCCCCGGCCTGCTCCCGACGGTGTTCATCCAAACGGTTGTCTAAGCGTATAACCAAATCGACAAGCCCATCAAAATCCCGCGGTTCCTCCTTAGCCAGCAGATGCTCCTTCAGGACCGGAGACGGTCTGTTTATGAAGGCAGCGCGGAGCGCAACGTTATTCCAGCCGGACCTCGCTGCCGCGATGCGGAAGTCGACTGCATACTCAGCTGCACTCCGGCGCCCCTGTCTCATTGACAGTAGCACGCTCGAAGCACTCTCGCCTCTGTTGGGATGCTCAAAAACCAGTTTGAACTCCCGCACAAACCCAGCGTAAGACGTTAGGAGCCGTGAGTTCTGCTCCCAGAGCGCCGTAGCCCAGGCGCGTGCCTCTCCTCGAAGCAAATTGATCACATAAGCCACCCGGCTAGCGTCTGAAGCGTACATAATTGGACGCTGTGCAAAAACGAGCGAACACTGCATGAGGAAGTCTGCGCACGTCTCGACACAACCTCCGTACGGTTCCGGGGGGCTTATGTATGCTTCAGGGGACGGTGGGGGGGGGGGGTCGTTGAACGACCAGTGGAATGTCTGTGTCGGGCCCAGGACCAGCAAGAGGAGGGACTGCAGCAGCGCCCTGATCGTGCGCTTCCACCCTGGCGGTGAGAGCCTCCATCCTCCGATTAAGGAGTACATTCTGCTCGGTCACCAAATCCAACCGAATATGCTGCAGATCACTCAACACGCCTCCCGCTGACGCCTGCGCCTCTTGCTCTTCCATTGGCCATTCAGGCTCTGGTTGACACCCCTCAGGATCCATGACGATTGGCCGAGAAATCCTGTTGGGATGGTGTCGTGACACGGACCCACAACAGGGGGCGCTAAGGAACGGACAATAGATAAGCCAATGAGTAACAATTTAATGTTGTGAAAACGCACAATGGAATACAGACAGAAATATGGATTGCCAATAATACACCAGGTGACGTGTGGGCAGGCTCGAAGATAGAAGACCTCTGGCGAGAGAAGAGCTGATTCCCACACAGCTTCCACCACCAACGGGCCTGAAGAACACCAGAGCCGCCAAGTCCCGAGTCCCCAGGTGGCCTCTGCCTTTGGCTGTCGACCCTGGTACTGCTGGCAGAGAATAGAGAAAGTCCAGGTGAGTGTGAGTCCGCGCACACAGTAGTCCACTCACAGTTAATGTTCTTTTATGGAGGGAGCACCTCCACCTCCAATCACACACTCGTGCAGCTCCTGTTTAACCACTTATCTGAGATGGAGTGTGATGCGAAGTCGTCGCGGTCACGCCTTTACGCCAGCTCCAATAAGGACACCACAGGGCAAACGGCTGCAAAGAAGAGTTCAGTGGTAATTTAGCAGAGAAATTTCAATAGAGACAGATTACCTCTTGGTTGCTGATTTCTCGGCGGGGAGGTGGAGTTGCAGTCCGGCTTTTATGGTGATGTGGATGATGAGTGACAGCTGGTGCTGGTAATGAGTGACAGCTGTCACTCTCTGTTGCTCCGACGCCCTCTCGTGCTTGAAGCCCGCACTTCAAGCAGGGCGCCATCTGGTGGTGGTGGGCCAGCAGTACCTCCTCTTCAGCGGCCCACACAACAATTTCTGTCTCAAGGTGTTAACCGGTTTAAAGTAAACTGGGATTTTGTACTGTCTGAAGATTCTCTGTAGTTTTTCCCCTACTCCTGCTAAATAAGAGAGAGACACGCCTCTTCTTGTCTCTGTCTCCTGTCTATCTGGTCTCTTTGTTCTCTGGGACTTCTGCACTTTGTCCAGGGACTATCGTGGGTACCCACATACCCACATTCTTAAACTAGATTCATCCACTTACATTTTTTCCGCAAATCTGGTTGGTTAATTGTGTGAGATTTCAGACCATAAAATATCACTTGGGTGGTGGCAAAATATTTGACCGTTTCACATTTAATGTATTGGTCCACGCTCTGACTGTGCGCTGCTACGCAGATGTAAATAATTGTCACCTGAGAGCGACAGAAACTAGTGCAGCAAGGACGATGCCGAAATGTGTGGATTTAATGGATTTAACTGGATTAATTGATTTGATTTACTGTGGATTTAACTCAATGCAGCTGACGAGATGGAGAAATCTGTGGGTCTGCTCACAGAATTTCCAGTTTGGCATGAAGACACTGTTGCTCCGGTAAGCTTTGACGAGCCGACCACACCCTTTCACAACTATTCGCCGACCGAATTACTTACAGAAAAATAAACCGTGCAAATGTTGGAATTGGATTAGAATGGGAATAACCCACTTGTGTCTGATGATTTGCAGACGTTAATACTGGATTTTACATTTGCAAATAGCCATAAAACTCAATTTGCAACTGTAAAATCCAGCATTAACGTCCGCAAATCATCATACACAACAGGGTTATTCCTGAAGTAAGTTGTTGGTTTCAGTTGCTCCACCTCGGTGCTGCTGTTGATATTCCTGCTTGTTTCTCTTTCTGCATTTTGTCATCACATTCCCAACACCAACCACGTGGAACCATGTGTTGTCAGCACAGGAACCAGCTCTTGTGTAATTGAAGTGTCCGTCCTACAGAAGCCTGGACAGATCTGAAATGCATGGTCTGAAATGAGCCATGAAGGAATGGATACCATCTGGATTTACCAACCAGGTTGGGACACGTTTAGTTTTAAGTTTTCGTGTTCTCTCTGGTGATTACATCAACCCGCACAGACTGGAGCTATGGGACGCTCTGATTTTACCTTTATTGACTTGATCCCAATTTTCCTGACTTCCAAAGCTACGTGCTTCCAAGCTCCATTGTTGGGTCGAGAGCCTTGCACAGTGACACGTCAGTAGATACTAATGTAGACAAGAATGTAACTATTAATTTATAAACTATAATGCATCTGTTTCAAAAATTCAGTTCCCTGCTTCCTGTCGACTCTCCTTAGGAGGAGAAATATTTGCTCACATTCTCTGCAGATCCGGTGCATCCGGTGCAGCGTGAGTTAACGTGGTGACACCCGGTCACCCGGTCACATGCTGCTGATCTCTGAGGAAATAAATACATAATATATTAAGAATGGCAGCTATACGCTGTATCGGCTAACAATTTCACGTAATTTCAAAATATCCTACTCTACTTGTGTATTAGTTGTTCTAAAAACATCAATGTGGTTTGAAATGAGACTCAATAATTTACTGGATCGTGCAGTATATCCTATATGAGATTTTACACTTATGATTCGGTGTTTTTTTTTTTTTTTTAATGGCCATTGAACTAGCAGCTAAGCTAATTAGCTGAGCTAATCCTGAGAGTGGCTGTCGAGTCAGCTAGCTTGGCTATAGCTACGGCAACACAGCTGGTTTCTGCTAACGTGTGTTTGGACTTGGTCACATTGTTGCCACACAGTTAGTAAAAAAAAAAAAAGAATGCACAGTTGTGTGTTGACCGTTTCCCACCGTATTTACCACAGTGATGTAAGTTAGAAATTCTTGGAAATCGTTATGTTCCCAATCCGTGGCAGACTTTTTTGTTCCTCCCTGTTTTGTTTCCAGGGGCAGAACAATGTATTTGTTTGTGAAATTGATTGGCATCGATGAGACGCCATAGTAGATATGAAGTCTTGTGTTTAGGGCTGCAACAAACGATTATTTGGATCATCGATGAATCTGATAGGGTTTCGACACGATTAATTGGATTAGCGGGAATTTTTTTTTAAATGTGCCAGGGAAACAATTTTTCTCTCCTTCCATCACTTTATTTAACAACAGAACATTATTTGAAAACTTAAAATACTTGAAAATCAACAATTTGTCAAATGTCCCTTGGCTGTTGAAATATAAAATAATAAATAATAAAACAGTTTATAATAAAGAACAAAAATAATTATTTCAAATGACATTGTTTTATCAAAGTGCTGAGTTGCCATAAAACATTGAAACATATAAATGTTATAAGATATATATGGTGAAAAAAGAGGTACTTTTGTTGCTGCAAATGAGCAATTAGCATAACCAGTTAACCGTAAAACCTAAATCAAAAACTGTAGCCTGACTCATATGTGCAACATTCTCTGTATAACTTGTAAACTATGTGGTCATTTCACAATGACACGTGACTCATGTCTCTTTTTCTAAAATTGTATTGTACCATTATTAGTTATTATTACTATTATTGTTGCTATTATTAATATATAAATAAAAATAAATTTAAAAAATATTATAATTTTAATGCGTTTAACTCTTTTACGACAACAAATGCTGAGCCATTAATTATTATACAGAAAACAAATGCACAAACATGCTGAAATGCCAGCAGTATTTCTTTTTCACATTTCTTTTTTCTTTAACATTGAAAACGCCATAGACATGCTAACGCGTTAGCATCGGCGTTAGTATAAAATACATCTATCAACTGTTTCAGAAGACCGTAACAGGTCAGTTTAACATAAAAAGGTAAATATTCCTCAGACATATGCTCTTTAGGGTTTTAGTGGGGAAAAATTAAGATAAAGTGAAATAAAACAAATGAGACCAATGAAGCAGCTGCTCGAAGCACTCCTTCATTGGTTCAAGATTCTCAGCAAAGCTCGGTTGATTATATGGAAGAAATGAAACATTTGCAGTAAAACAAAGTTATTTAGCAACTAATCGATGACTAAATTAGTTGACTACTATTTTAATAATCGATTTTAATTGATTAACTCGATTAGTTGTTTCAGCTCTACTTGTGTTTTCACATCTTTATCCCAAACATCGGAGACTGAATAATAACTGTAACGCACAGTCCCATTTATTAAGAGCCGCTGATTGTACATGCAGCATCCAATGAGAGAGACATTCTAAATTTTACTGTGAAATCTGCGGTGTTCATTGTGTTAAAACGACAAAGCAAATCATAGATGGAAACACTGATCTGCAGCAGGAAAACTGCTTAAAGTGCAATATTTCTATCAAGAATAAACTCAAGTGGCTCTGATTCCAGAAGGACCAAGATGGTAATGTTCACGTAATTTTTTAACCATTGTACATATGAAACCCAAACAGCCACGCGTGTCTATTACAATTGCACATCGTATTATATTGTATTATTAAAGGCACAATCAGCAGTACACTTTTACGTGTCAGTGTTCACAATATGTAAATTGTAGTCCAGAAATGCATCAGCACTGGGTGGGGAAAAAATGGTTATTCCCCTTCATGTTTATATAAGTGGCTAAGAATAAAATTTGTACATAAATCAGTATTGGCAACTGAAAGTGCAGCTTTACTTGTCTGTTTTTCCCCACATATTAAGATACTCTCAGTTGTGTTATAAAATACTTTAATCTGTTTGCTTAGGATAAGTGTCAAGCAACAACAGGAATAATTCAATGCAAAACTGAGGTTTTATGAAATAGCAGTAAGACTGTATTCTAACTCGTGGCAGATTTTGTATTATGTGCCTATCATTGTGCCAAAATGGAAAAATATTCTTTTTCTGACAACTGAGCAAGAAAATGGGACTGAGAAATGTCTTTCATTGAGCTTATGAATTGTACCAAATTACATGTAATATTTCAAAATTTTCTAGGGGAGGTGTCCCATACCCCCCAGTAGGCACTGCAGCCCTGCAGGGTATGAATTTTTTTTTTTTTTTTTTTTTTTTTTTTGGCTTTTGCAAGGGACACTCACATCACTGTTGCTGTGGCATTAACATATTGTTGGTTTAATCAGTTAAATTAGCTGATATTAAGTGTGAGATTTATTTTATGTTCTGATACTTTATTTGGAACAAGCAGTTGTGTTGCTGACCTAACCACTTGGAAGTTTATGATTTATGTTGGCTAAATAGTGAAGTTTTTTTGTTTGTTTTTTGAAAAATAGCGACCTGACAAAAAACAAACCAAACATCCAGCCTATGGCTGGTTGGAGATGAATTCTAACAGTTAATGCTCTATTGAGTAAAGTGGAGTCTTCTTGAAACTGGCCCAAGATCAAAAGGAGCTGGGATGACCCCTGCCCCCCATTCCCACCCCTCGTACTTGAGGCCAGTTTTTTATTTTTGGGAACATTCTGCTTGTGTCTTGTGGTCGTTTAATGAACCTAAAAATGTTGGTTTGGCTGTTTTCTGGGTTGTGCGAGCTTTCCTTTAGTTTACGATGTAAATTTATGCAATACATTTGCTCAAGTCGTTCAGCAAATGAGAATCCGATAGTGCTCAGTACCTGTGACTGATGGACACTGTGGGCAGGAAAAATTTAACGTGTGCACAAGAAGGTTTCTTACACCCCCCCCCCCCCCCCCAATCAAAGGACAACTCGCATGCTTTAGTTGTTTCTGTGGGATAAAGTAAGGTCAGACACTTTTTGACTCACTTCATTGGGTGAACATCTTGGGGAGGGAGTTGTCACAGGTACAGGAATAGGGATGGGTATTGAAAACTGATTCCTGTTAAGAATTGTTAAATTATTCGATCCACCAACACCAATAGCCTTTTTGCTTAACGATTCCCTTATCAGTTCTTCAGTTCACATAATGCCCGACCGGCCGTTGTTTATGAGGAAAATTATCATTTTTCTATGTTGATTGCACATGTAAACCGTGAGTCACCTTTGTGTGGATTAAAGTCACTAACTTGGACTCGTCTTGGTGCAGGCAAGAAACGAGAATCGTCCTCCATTCCATTCTTGTTTTGTGGGACTACAGCTCCAAACACTGCATGGTTCTCTGCTGAGTAAAGGTGGAAAGATAGATTCCGTTGGAATTAATAACTTCCAAGTGATTCGCTGTTTTAAATCAAATGACACCTCTTTCCAAACATTGTAATACAGACAACAAACTACAACAGCCCAAAACCATTTTTTCCTCCCAAAATAAGACGTTCTTTTTGTTTATTTCTATTTATGTCCAGAGATCTAGGATCCATCATGTGCAGACTTTATTTTTATTTATGTCCAGAGTTTAAGGATCCAGTGACCAATTTCATATTTATTTACTTTAAGACTCAATAAAATGTTGTTGATATAGAAAACCTGTAAAGCCTGCTTTTTGTACAATGAAAATTCATAAGAGGAATCGATAATAGCATTAAGATTTTATCAATCTCAATGCTATTATCAATACCCATACCTATACAGGAATCGTATCCTGTTCAGTAAAGTGGGCGGTCCTTGAGTAGTCTCTTCCTCCAGTAGTGAAGTGAACCATCTGGTGATTCTCTGGAATTCTCTTATTTTTGCAGTGACATTTCTGCAGGATGAGTTCACTCTGCTGCATCAGAGCCAAGACAAGAAAGCAACTCTGATCAAGATCAGTTTAGTTTTCCTTCACTGCAGAAACACATTTGCTGTGTATGTGTATGTTTAAACTGAGTTATCTGCTTGGTAGTTAGACCTCAACCTTGTGAAGCACCTTGTGATTTGTTGTTATGTAACTTGAACTGAATTAAATGCATGTGTGAAGGAGAGGTGCAGACAGGGAGAAAAAGAACTGTCAAAGAACAAACTACATCAAAAATCAATCTGTTTTCAATTTCTGTGAGTGGAAACCCCCTCAGACTCCATCAGTGTGACGTGTCACTGAACGATGTCATGATGGGCTTGTTTTTGTCACGAACAGATCAAGAAAGACTGTCAGTGAAAGCAATGAGGAAAATAATCACTTCATATTTTTTTAAAACACACCCAGTTTTTACTTTTATTTGTCCAAAGTCATTTACATTTACATTTTTGCAGGTCAGATTTATCCATTTATTTTTCAAATCTGCATATTGTTCTTAAAATATGTGAAAATATGTATGATGCTCGTTACCCCAAAACCATGAAAATACAAAAAAAAAAGAATAATCAGCATACCATGTGGATCCTCTTTATCCAGAGTATGTACAGTAGTGTTCAGAATAATAGTACTGCTATGTGACTAAAAAGATTAATCCAGGTTTTGAGTATATTTCTTATTGTTACATGGGAAACAAGGTACCAGTAGATTCAGTAGATTCTCACAAATCCAACAAGACCAAGCATTCATGATATGCACACTCTTAAGGCTATGAAATTGGGCTATTAGTAAAAAAATAAGTAGAAAAGGTGGTGTTCACAATAATAGTAGCATCTGCTGTTGACGCTACAAACTCAAAACTATTATGTTCAAACTGCTTTTTTAGCAATCCTGTGAATCACTAAACTAGTATTTAGTTGTATAACCACAGTTTTTCATGATTTCTTCACATCTGCGAGGCATTCATTTTGTTGGTTTGGAACCAAGATTTTGCTTTTTTACTCGTGTGCTTGGGGTCATTGTCTTGTTAAAACACCCATTTCAAGGGCATGTCCTCTACAGCATAAGGCAACATGACCTCTTCAAGTATTTTGACATATCCAAACTGATCCATGATACCTGGTATGCGATATATAGGCCCAACACCATAGTAGGAGAAACATGCCCATATCATGATGCTTGCACCACCGTGCTTCACTGTCTTCACTGTGAACTGTGGCTTGAATTCAGAGTTTGGGGGTCGTCTCACAAACTATCTGCGGTGCTTGGACCCAAAAAGAACAATTTTACTCTCATCAGTCCACAAAATATTCCTCCATTTCTCTTTAGGCCAGTTGATGTGTTCTTTGGCAAATTGTAACCTCTTCTGCACATGTCTTTTATTTAACAGAGGGACTTTGCGGGGGATTCTTGCAAATAAATTAGCTTTACACAGGCGTCTTCTAACTGTCACAGCACTTACAGGTAACTCCAGACTGTCTTTGATCATCCTGGAGCTGATCAATGGGTGAACCTTTGCCATTCTGGTTATTTTTCTATCCATTTTGATGGTTGTTTTCCGTTTTCTTCCACGTGTCTTTGTTTTTTTTTTTGCCCATTTTAAAGCATTGGAGATCATTGTAGATGAACAGCCTATAATGGGGGGGGGGGGGGGGGTGGTGATGGTCTAGTGGTTAAGGTGTTGGGCTTGAGTCCAGAAGATCATGGGTTCAAATCCCCCGCCTGACTGTAAAATCACTTTAATCCCCTATTGCTCCCGGTGTGTAGTGAGCGCCTTGTATGGCAGCACCCTGACATCGGGGTGAATGTGAGGCATTATTGTAAAGCCCTTTGAGCGTCTGATACAGATGGAAAAGCGCTATATAAATGCAGACCATTTACCATTTATAATTTTTTGCACCTGCATATACGTTTTTCCCTCTCCAATCAGCTTTTTAATCAAACTACTCTGTTCTTCTGAACAATGTCTTGAACGTCCCATTTTCCTCAGGCTTTCAAAAGAGAAAAGCATGTTCAACAGGTGCTGGCTTCATACTTAAATAGGGGACACCTGATTCACACCTGTTTGTTCCACAAAATTGACGAACTCACTTACTGATTGCCACACTACTATTATTGTGAACACCCCCTTTTCTACTTTTTTACTTTTTACTAATAGCCCAGTTTCATTGCCTTAAGAGTGTGCATATCATTAGGGCTGTCACAATTATTACAATATTCGTCAATCGCGATTATTTTTCATATTCGTGATTACCATGAATTATTTATTTTATCCACAAAGCATAAAACGACTCAGAATCTGACATCATTGTGAATTGAGCCACAAAAAACAAAAAACCCTGACATGGAGAAGCTGTGATGTTCAGACGCACAGATCACAAAAAGCAGGTGAGAACTCTGAACTTTAACAGCTGTTATTTTCCAAAGGTATTTATTTGTTCAATCTTGAGCTTAATGCAGTGTTTAAGCACAAAACGTGACTGATGAGGAGAAACAATTTCAGAAATGCAACAGAAACAACCACAAATCAGAAAAAGTTGGGACTGTATGTAAAATGAAAACAAAAATGTTGCACCATTCCCAGTTTCTCCACTCACAGAAGCCAAACATTCTTCCAGAGTTGTGTAATTATACTACAATAGTAGAATATAAAGAAGGGGAAAAAAGAAAAAAAAATAGACAATATATTCGTCAGTCGCAATTATTTGTCTGACAATTAATCGTCTCCAGAAATTCCTAATCGTGACAGCGCTACATATCATGAATGCTTGGTCTTGTTGGATTTGTGAGAATCTACTGGTACCTTGTTTCCCATGTAACAATAAGAAATATACTCAAAACCTGGATTAATTTTTTTAGTCACATAGCACTACTATTATTCTGAACACTACTGTGTGTCACAGCTCTTTGCTACGGACTGCCAGATCTTGTCTGGGTTGTTAAGTAGTTCTCCTCTGAATAATAACGTTGTCATTGATTCCCAGGCTTTGGCGAAAGCCTGTAAATTGCAGTGAGTGAATGGATAGGTGAATAAGTCTGAAAACATTTATGATACAGTACATGTATATGGAAATTGAAGTAGTGATGATGAATGTCATCAGTGCATATGCCTTACAGGTAGATTGTGAGATGAATGACAAAGAAGATTTCTGTGTGAGTTAGATGAAGTGTTAGGGAGTGTGTCCAGTCATGAAAGAGTGGAGATTGGAGTGGACTTTAATGACTATGTTGGTGAAGGGAACAGAGGTAATGAGGAAATAATGGGTAGATATGGTATCAAAGAGAGGAATGTGGGATGGAAATGATAGAGTTCACAAATAGGATGTAAATGACTGTCATGAATACTTCCTTTAAGAAAAAGGAGGAGCACAGGATGACGTATAAGGGTGGAGAAAGGTACACACAGGCTGACCACTTCATTTGTCAGAGATGCAACCTAAAAACAATTGGAGACTGTAAGGTGGTGGCAGGGGAGAGCGTCGTTGGACGTCATGGGATGATGGATTGTTGGATGACTAGGAAGGTGCTAAGTGCGGTATCTGGACAGTCGAAGAAAGACAAGGAGACTTGATGGTGGAACAAAGATGTTAAAGAAAGCTGAAGGGAAAAGAGGTTGGCCAAAAAGAATTGGGATAGTCAGAGATGAAAAAAGTAGACAGGAGTACAAATAGATAGAAGAAGAAGAGCAGCCTTTATTGTCATTGTACATGTACAGTATACATACATACATACAACGAAATTTGTCCTCTGCATTTAACCCATCCTAATTACAGTTAGACACAATCCAACCACTGTGAGCAGTGGGCAGCCACAGTCCATCAGATTAGTGCCAAAAGCACTAGTGGGCACAGTTCCACTAACCACTAATTATCAAAGCTAATTTTTTTTGTTAGCGGATTAGCTTTTTGGCTAACTTCAGAAACCATCAGCTAAGCAATTAGCTTCCAATAAATTTAGTTCCAATAGCTTTTAGACCGCTAATGTTTTTTTTACATGGTTAGTAACAGTGAAAAGCATTTATAAACCCTGTTGGCTGCTGTCTGCTACATATTTTGCAGGAATCAAGAATGATTTATCAAGAATGGTCCATTATAGACAGCCATACCTGATTTCTGTCTCTCTTTGCAGGAAGGAGGTGCAGCAGAACTGTGTCCGATGGGGGAAGAGGTTCTCCTTCATCTGTAAAATGAGCGCTAATCCGGTCACTGGAGTTCTGGATCCCTGTATCTGTAGGGTGTCTGTACGCAAGGTACACTGCATGCGTGCCTCATTTCTCTGGCATGTGAATAATTTTGTCCTCAAAATCTCACAGTAATTGACTAACTGAATAAACTCATGGATCTTCTTGTTATTTTGATTTAATCAGAGTGGATCCCACAGAGCACAATGATGCACGTTGTTCGTCCTTCTTTGTCTTTCAGCTGCTCCCATTAGGGGTTCACCACAGCAGATCATCAGTCTACATCTCTCCCTATCCTCTGCATCTTAATCTGTCACAGCAGCCTCCCTCAGCACATCCATAAACCTCCTATTTGGCCACCACCTTTTCTTGCTGCCTGATGGCTTCATTCTCAGCATCCTTCTCCCTATATACCCTAGGTTTCTGTACTGCACCATGTCAGTCCCGCCTCTCTGACTTTGTCTCAAAACCATTGTATCTGCGCTGTTCTTGTCATATGTTCATTACTCATCATGTCCATCCTTACCACTCCCAAAGAAAATTACAGCATCTTCATGTCCACTTTGAATACATCTGTCATTCCTACTGCACATCGCATCACTGTCGTAGTGTCCTTGTACCTATCCTGCACTGCCCTCACATACTACTCTGCCACTGTAGACTTCCTCATACAATACCACATCTCTTCTCTTGGCACTCTATCTTAAGCTTTCTTTTAATCCACAGTCACACAGTGCAGCTTTTTCTTGCCTTATCTATGCTTCTCCATCAGCACTCTCAGAGCAAACTTTGCATCTGTAGTGCTCTTTCTCGGCATTAAACCACATTGCTGCTTATAGATGTTCACTTCTTTTCTAAGCCTACCTTCCACTATTTTCCACAGCTTCATGCTGTGGATGGTCAACTTTATGCTTCTGTAGCTTTTGCAGCTCTGCACATCACCCTTGTTCTTAAAAATTGGCACCAGTACACTTGTTCTCCACCTCTCACTTTCTAAGATTTTATTCAACAATCTGATTTAAAAAAAACAAACAAAAAAAAACAAAGAAGAAAATCCACTGCCATCTCTCCTAAACATTTCCATTCCTCCACTGGTATACCAGAAACTACCTTTCCTGATTTACTCTGTCCATATTATCCAGCCTTCTCTCTAAGTCTCTCTTCATTCATTCATGAGCTCCTCAAAATAGTCCCTCCACCTTCCCAGCACACTGTCCTCACTCGTCAACACATTTATCAACATCCTTTATCATCTTTACCTGCTGCTGATGCTTTCCAGCTGGGTCCCTTTGTCTGGCCAAGTCCCTTTCTCCTTCTTTAGTGTCCAACTTCATGTACAGCTCTTTTCATAGCCTTTGCCACATCACTTTTCACCTTACTTCTTGTACTCGTACTTTCATCTCACCGATGTTTCCACATCTTTTGCCAATCTCTTTGTCTTTATTCCACCATCAAGTCTCTCTGGCTTCCATGCTTTATGTAGATGTTACAACCAGTACATTCCTGGCTGTCTCCCTCATCACTTCTTCAGTAGTTTTCCAGGTGTTCAGAAACACATCACCTCTATTTAGTACCTGTCTCACATCTTTTCTGAATTTTACATGACTTCCTCCTTCAGCTTCCACCATCTCATTCTCTTCTGCTTCTTCACCTCCAAAACTCACCCTACAAATGACCAACAGATGCTATGTAGCTATGCTCCCCCTGCCACCACCACCTTTGTCTCCAATTTCTTTTAGATTGCATAGCCTGCACAGGATGTAGTCTATCTGTGTGCACCTTCTTCCACTCTCATACAGCACTCATGCTTTTTCTTAAAATAAATTCTCACAACAACCATTTCCATCCTCTTCGCAAAATCTGGCATCATCTGTCCTTCCACATTTCTCTCCTTGATACGATATCGACCCAGTACTTCATCACTGCTTTTTCCTTTACCAACATGCCGATTCAAATCCGCTCCAATCACCACTCTTTCTTCCTTGGGTACACTGTACCACCTCACTGCATGTCATCTCACAACCTACCTGTGGGGCATATGCACTGATGACATTCATCATCACCCCTTGAGTTTCACCTGTCACACTCATCAACCTGTCACACTCTCTTAATCTACAGGGCAATCTAAATATACTCTTCCTTTCAATGCCCAGCATGTTTTCAGAGTCTCGCTGCTCCACCCACAGCTATTTAACTCAGTCAGGTGTGCTCAGCCAATCAAGAGCTGGAAAAAACCAATGTTAATTGACCAGGTGTGACCAGAGCAGGAAAACATGGAAAAAATGTAGCACAGGTGGTCTCCAGGAGCAGGGTTGGAGACCCCTGCTCTAGACACGTTCTCCACCTCTTCGTCTACTTTGTGATGTCATATAAACATTTAATTGATGTGATTATGCTTTTGATGCAGTTATTCTTTGTCTCCTTTTACTCTTCTTTACAGGAGCTGAAAGGAGGAAAAACCTTCTCAAAGGTATGACTAATTTCCAAATTCTACAGCAGTTGCAAAAATATGCTCTGGTCTTAAATCTTACTCCAGCCACAGTGTAATGACCAAATTAAATAAAGTATTTATGACATGTTTTGTCATGTGTTAGAGTGACTAATCGATGCATGTCAATGACAACTTAACATTTTGTTTTTGCATATTTTAAACTATGTAAAAAGGAGAGTAATGTGGTATACAGTCAGACGTCTTACAAGTTGATTTATTTACAATGTGCAGATGAGCTGTACAGATGGGAGGGTGACGTGGTCCAGGCTGACAAGACGGGGCTGAGCTTGACTTTAAATCAGACACTTGCTGCTGCAACACGAACAAATTGGATTTTGATTTACTGTGACGTTTGTTCAAGAGTGCAAATGGCTAAGATAGACCTGGGTTCAATTCCTAGTCATGCTACCTGTTTGGGTCCTTGGATAAGCTGTTTTATCTGCTTCATCTCAGTCCACCCAGCTGTAAATGGGTGCCAGCCTTGGCTGCAGATGCAGCCTTCTTCATACTGACATCACATCCAGGGGGCGCTGTTGGCTCTCATTGGCTCCATCCTATGGAACAAGTGGGTAAGAACAGACACCAAGAAGCCTCAGGGCCTGTATAGGTCTTACAAGTTCTTACTGTTGGTGAAAGACAGACAGCAAGATATTGTTTTCACACAGACACAGTATGAGTTAGACAAGCGTTGGTCTGCCTGTTTTGTTTGTCTGTTGGTCTGCTTCTCCCAGGTCTTTGACCTGATTGCTACCAAACCTGCTATTCCAATGAACGTTGAACCCAGAGCTGACCTTAAAAGGATTCATTGTGGTAATGGGAAAGGAAATTTGATTTTCAAGCATTCATTTGTACCAAAAGTGGCACACACAGATTGCACAATTGCAAGGTCAGCCAGAGGTCAGTCATTTGGGTGAAGGTCAAGGTCATTGGAGTCAAATGTGAAGTTACTGTCATCGTCATTGCCTTCATTCTCAAGTGTACTACAACCTAGTTTCAGAGAGATTAAGCTGTAACATTTTAAACCTCAGAGCCAGAGGTACCTGGTTTAGTATAACGTTGAGTCAAATAATAAAACGATTTTAAACTTTGAATTAAACACCAGAGCAAGAGAGAGAGAGAGAGAACCTGAGTACGTCTCATTTTTCACTTCATGCATCAAGAAGCATAGAAGAACTGTAACAATTTTAATTAAAATCTTCTATTTTGAAAATTTCACTCAGGCGTAAGCGGAAAAACTAAATTTGACATTGTGATTGTCCAGATATTACTTAGCATATCTGGTCTATTGTCCACTTGAAAATTCAAGATGGCAGCCATTTTTTAAAGGCCCCACCAAAATGACCCATCGAAAATCACCTTTTGCATAGAAATACTCCTATTTAAGTGATTCAATTAATATTGATGTTAAATTCCATTTTGTTAAATTGTATTTTTATCAACCACTCTCATTTGCTCACTTAATCCCAGTAAATCACCCACAAAACAATCACCAACCCAATATGCAAAATTTTAGTGTGCCTACACAATTTAGTATTCGTTATATAATAAATCAAGCCCCAGGTATTGCATTTATTTTTGTTGAGTGCGTGTTTGAATAGAGATGGTTGGCAATGCTGATCTGTTTGCAGGAGACTGATGGTCCAAGTATTTAGAGCCCTGGGTTCATGTGTTTGACACTTGGACACTAGCCAGTGGCCCAAGGCTGTGCCTTGATGTGTTACAATTACAGAGCTAAATGGCTGTAAGGATGAACGGAGGGTTAATGGCAAGTAGTGAGTGTGATGGAAAGAAAAGGTTTTGTTTCCAGGAAAATCACAACCAAATATTTTACTTCAATACTCGGTTCAAGAAGCCTGAAGCCTTCCAGTGTAGGGCCTGACCAATATATTGGTCGGCCAATAACATTGGCTGATATGACCCTTTCACAAACATATCGTTATTGACATTATTATTATTATTATTTCTTATATGACAAATTTTACTGACTAAAAAATCCAGCAAAAACACTTTGGCTGTTGGAAATGGTGTCATTACATGGTTTTCTAGAAGAGGGCATTGTTTACAATACTGCCAAGCATGGCTGGTACACCCACTACACATTGGTCACATTCGCTATGCCGGGGCAAAATAGACGAGAAGTCTATATTAGGCAAATTCTGACCAATACGACATGGAGACTGCCAATCTGAGTAGTCTCCAACCAACCAACCAATATGTGGGTCGGTTGTTAGTTATACACATAGTTGGTTCTAATAAATTACATGTTTAAACTCTAAAACATCAAGCCTCCTACATTTCTGTTTCAGAAGTGTTTGATAATGAAATGTTAGAAAGGATATATGTGTGTGTGTGTGTGTGTGTGTGTGTGTGTGTGTGTGTGTGTGTGTGTGTGTGTGTGTGTATATATATATATATATATGTGTGTGTGTGTGTGTGTGTGTGTGTGTGTGTGTGTGTATATATATATATGTGTGTGTGTGTGTGTGTGTATATATATATATATATATATATGTGTGTGTGTGTGTGTGTGTATATATATATATATATATGTGTGTGTGTGTGTGTGTGTGTATATATATATATATATATGTGTGTGTGTGTGTGTGTGTGTGTGTGTGTATATATATATATATATATGTGTGTGTGTGTGTGTGTGTGTGTATATATATATATATGTGTGTGTGTGTGTGTGTGTGTGTGTGTGTATATATATATATATATATATGTGTGTGTGTGTGTGTGTGTGTGTGTATATATATATATATGTGTGTGTGTGTGTGTGTGTGTGTGTGTGTGTGTGTGTATATATATATATGTGTGTGTGTGTGTGTGTGTGTGTGTGTGTGTGTGTGTATATATATATATATATGTGTGTGTGTGTGTGTGTGTGTGTGTGTGTGTATATATATATATATGTGTGTGTGTGTGTGTGTGTGTGTGTATATATATATATATATGTGTGTGTGTGTGTGTGTGTGTGTGTGTGTGTGTGTGTATATATATATATATATGTGTGTGTGTGTGTGTGTGTGTGTGTGTGTATATATATATATATATGTGTGTGTGTGTGTGTGTGTGTGTGTGTGTGTGTGTGTATATATATATATATATATGTGTGTGTGTGTGTGTGTGTATATATATATATATATGTGTGTGTGTGTGTGTGTGTGTGTGTATATATATATATATATATATGTGTGTGTGTGTGTATATATATATATATATATGTGTGTGTGTGTGTGTATATATATATATATATGTGTGTGTGTGTGTGTGTGTGTGTGTATATATATATATATGTGTGTGTGTGTGTGTGTGTGTGTGTGTGTGTGTGTGTGTATATATATGTATATGTATATATACACTCAACAAAAATATAAACGCAACACTTTTGGTTTTGCTCCCATTTTGTATGAGATGAACTCAAAGATCTAAAACTTTTTCCACATACACAATATCACCATTTCCCTCAAATATTGTTCACAAACCAGTCTAAATCTGTGATAGTGAGCACTTCTCCTTTGCTGAGATAATCCATCCCACCTCACAGGTGTGCCATATCAAGATGCTGATTAGACACCATGATTAGTGCACAGGTGTGCCTTAGACTGCCCACAATAAAAGGCCACTCTGAAAGGTGCAGTTTTATTACACAGCACAATGCCACGAGGGGCTCTCTGTTGGGACTGTTTACACAGAGACTGCTACCTGCTGCTTTGGACTTGAACTAACAGTCTTTTTCAAGACTTTTTTTACTTTTTAATTTTTTTTAACTTTTACTGTGCTCCAACGCCTAAGGAAGACCTCTAACGGTCGAAACATCGCGACGGAGCACTTTTATCAGCTAACTTTCATTAGCGTTGGCAGGCTAACTAGCTGCTAACGCTTTCGTTTTTATTTATTTTTTTTTTAATTTTATTTTAGCACCGTTGTCGTGCGTTGCCTGTGCTGCTTCATGGCCTGTTTGGTGCCTTGATTGGGGCACTCCTTCTGCTGAATCACCTCTGGATTATTTGCACATTATTCACTTTGTGTGTTTTTGGAATCCGCTAGCTTAGCGTAGCTACTAGCTCTTAGCCGATTTAGCATGGCGGCTTCTCCTGTCTCTCCCGCACTTTTCTGCTCTGGTGTGAAATGTTTAGTTATTCCTCGGCCTCCTTTAGCAGTAACGGTACTTGTAATAAGTGCAGCTTATTCGTAGCTTTGGAGGCCAGGCTGGGCGAAGTGGAGGCTCGGCTCCGCACCGTGGAAAATTCTACAGCTAGCCAGGCCCCTGTAGTCGGTGCGGACCAAGGTAGCTTAGCCGCCGTTAGTTCCCCCCCCTGGCAGATCCCGTGCAGTCGGGAAAGCAGGCTGACTGGGTGACTGTGAGGAGGAAGCGTAGCCCTAAACAGAAGCCCCGTGTACACCGTCAACCCGTTCACATCTCTAACCGTTTTTCCCCACTCGACGACACACCCCCAGGATCAAACTGGGTTATTGGCGACTCTGTTTTGAGAAATGTGAAGTTAGCGACACCAGCAACCATTGTCAATTGTCTTCCGGGGGCCAGAGCAGGCGACATCGAAGGACATTTGAAATTGCTGGCTAAGGCTAAGCGTAAATTTGGTAAGATTGTAATTCACGTCGGCAGTAATGACACTCGGTTACGCCAATCGGAGGTCACTAAAATTAACATTAAATCGGTGTGTAACTTTGCAAAAACAATGTCGGACTCTGTTGTTTTCTCTGGGCCCCTCCCCAATCAGACCGGGAGTGACATGTTTAGCCGCATGTTCTCCTTGAATTGCTGGCTGTCTGAGTGAATGGTCCAAAAAATGAGGTGGGCTTCATTGATAATTGGCAAAGCTTCTGGGGAAAACCTGGTCTTGTTAGGAGAGACGGCATCCATCCCACTTTAGAGGGAGCAGCTCTCATTTCTAGAAATCTGGCCAATTTTTTTGGATCCTCCAAACTGTGACTGTCTAGCGTTGGGACCAGGAGGCAGAGCTGTGGTCTTATACACCTCTCTGCAGCTTCTCTCCCCCTGCCATCCCCTTATTACCCCATCCCCGTAGAGACGGTGCCTGCTCCCAGACCACCAATAGCAAAAATCTATTTAAGCATAAAAA